>NC_069124.1:47375517-47747392 GCF_026914265.1 Mya arenaria | reverse complement strand
GACATAAACCATGGTACAACTGTTTACAGGGGAACTGGAGTAGAGGACATAACCCATGGTACAACTGTTTACAGAGGAACTGGAGAAGAGGCCATAAACCATGATAGAACTGTTTACAGGGGAACTGGAGAAGAGGACATAAACCATGGTACAATTGTTTACAGGGGAACTGGAGATGACAAAAAAAACATGGTACAACTGTTAACAAGGGAACTGGAGAAGAGGACATAAACCATGGTACAATTGTTTACAGGGGAACTGGAGGAGAGGACATACACCATGGTAGAACTGTTTACAGGGGAACTGGAGAAGAGGACATAAACCATGGTAGAACTGTTTACAGGGGAACTGGAGAAGAGGACATAAACCATGGTAGAATTGTTTACAGGAGAACTGGAGGAGAGGACATAAACCATGGTAGAATTGTTTACAGGGGAACTGGAGGAGAGGGCATAAACCATGGTAGAATTGTTTACAGGAGAACTGGAGGAGAGGATATAAACCATGGTATAACTGATTTCAGGCGAACTGTTGAATTTGAAAGCATTACTTCCCCTCAGATGGCGGTTGTATTGGAAAAAGTATGGTATGTATCAGTGTGTAGCACCTCGATTGCAGGATTAATGTGTTTTATATGTCTGTGAATGATAAGTATTACTGAAGCATAGTGTAAGGTTCTGTATTGCTTGTCTGGTATAATGATTCAACTTGTGAAATGTATAATCAAAAGTTCTTGAGTTAAGTGCCAGACTTTCGACGACATCAAATGTTATGTAATTATGAATGATCGGTGCTGTAACAATTACTAGTACACGAAAAATTTATTCAGAAAATATGTATGCGCAATATGTTTGGAATGAACTTTGCTGCCATCCTAGCGAGTTAACGAATGCAATAGTCAAATAATACGCCAAAGCAAACCAATAGGAGCAAGCACTTACCATAGTTTGCAAGGTTGATGCAGTCGACGTGCTTGAAGTCAACGAGGTACCAGAGGAGCCCGAGGGCCGTCACCGGAATGGAGAGTATTGCACTGGTCACCAGCCACGCCACACATAGAATGTAGCTGAGTATTACCATCTGAAAGTACATGTATATACAAATATAATACACATACGAGCGTTAAATGCGTGTAGCTGAGATGTAGCGTCTACATGCGTTATGTACCATAGGGCTAACATTTGAATTGTAGCACCAACACATGTAGTGGAAACGAATATTCGTTTGTATTTTCGACATAATGCAAAGGTTTACCTATGTACTCGTAATGCAACATCGACACATTGTAGCATAGGACTTACAACTGTAATATAGCATGAACAGAATTTGTAATATCATGTTGCATATACCACTTGTTCAAACCTCATATGTAGCGTATTGCGGACATTTTTCAGCCAGAAATTACCGAAGATGTGCAAAGCGGACATTTTTCATGTGCAAAGCGGACATTTTTTTTGCATTTAAATACGCTGCAAGTAGTTCGCGTAGTGATTTCAATATAGCAGTTAATCCTTAGGACATTACGCTTGGAAATCTTAAATATTTATGCAATTATAGGCTTCACTGGCAATCAATTTGGACCAAGTAATACAAAAACACTTTACAACACAACAATATATCAAAAATAGTATTTAAAATTTTACGAACTACTTTTCATGATGTATCGACATATCTCCGATGTTTTTATCGATGGAATATGGCCAAGGTGTTCCGAATGCACGCAGAAATTTAAATTGTATTGCACGAGTTAACATGTTAGGTGTTGATCTTATTAATCGTGTTGATGGTATAAACTAGTTGACATTACGCATAATACATCGTAATAAGTAACTCACGACTATATTGAGAACTCGTCCGCACGTGTTTTTGCTGGAGGTGTTGAAGGCATGTCGGCTGCTAGGCTCACTGGAGAAATGGGCCACAATCAGAAGGCACGTGCCGATCACGAACATGCCGCAGACGACACCGATTATGGTGTACTCGATGAACCATAGCCTGGAATACAAGGCTTATGTAATCTATTGATTATAAAAGAATAGAGCAAACTTCTAACCATGTGGGTATGTGTATGCCATTCGAATCTACAAAGCCCATGTATACAGGGGCGTAGCTAGCCTTCTTTTGATGTGAAATCATAATTGTGCTAGTTGGGCTCGGGGGCATGCGATGGCAGAAAATATTGAAAAACATGGTGCAGTCTAGTGCATTCTGGGAGTTCTGAGGTGCTTCTAATACTGGAAAATGAACAGTTTAAGGGTCATGTGGTCATGTACGCATTCTGCAACGTTGGCTGATTATTTTTAAAGTCAGAATCATGTGGATTCAGTCGCGTGCTCGCGTATAGGCAGCTATGCGCCTGGTATATACCGCTTAAGCAAGACTCTTTTGAGCTTCCGTGTTACACCCTGGTCCCGGCACGGACAAGGACCAATGTACAAAGGTATGGAACATGTTCTGTGTAAACAAATATCTGCATTTCTGTAGCGTTTACTTACAGTCGGTCCTCCTCCAGAAGGTCACGTGTGCGGTCGGCGCCCGCGAGGAGACTTCCGGTGAAGCCGCCCAGCCCAATGAGTAGCAGGATCCATGCGAGCAGTGACGCGCATGGCACGTGACTCAGGCAGTGGAGCGTCCGGTCCAAGCAGCTGTCGCTGTGTGCTGCAAATAGAAAGACACAGTTTTAAGATATAAGTTTCATGACTTTTCTGTTTATCCCTCTGCACGTTTCAACGCCATTGTTAACGTTTTATTTCATGATTTATATAAAAAACTATCACTTGAAGAGATAGAAGTGTGCCATTTCATTTTATCATAAGTTCAATTCCATTTAAGTGAAGGGCTGGGGTCTATAAAAGTGTATGAAGAACAAATGATAACAACGCAAATGATTAAACAAAATATAAAGTTGAAATTCCAGGCTCTAGTTTGAGTTGTTTTGCCTTTTGTTCAGACAAACCATAGTCACCAGATTTGGCAAATTTCTCCGGGATAAGACACGTCATAGTCACCAGAGTTTGGCCAAATTTGACCGGAATCATAGTCAACAAAGTTTGCCTAAATTTTACCGGAATCATAGTCACCAGAGTTTGTCCAAATTTGACCGAAATCATAGTCACCAGAGTTTGTCCAAATTTGACCAGGATCATAGTCACCAGAGTTTGTCCAAATTTGACCGGGATCATAATCACCAAAGTTTGGCCAAAATTTACCGGGATAAGAAAATCGTAGCCACATGAGTCTTACCAAAGTTTGTCCTGGGTATATAAGTCATTGTTCACAGAGTTTGGCAAAATTTGGCCGGGATAAGACAAATCATAGCCACAAAAGTTTGGCCAAATTTGACCGGGATAAGACAAATCATAGTCACTAGAGTCTAGTCAAATACCAAGTATCGTGATTCGTTACCAATAAACGTAAGTTATTCGCTTCCCTCAATGTTTATGTTTTCAAATAAGATAAATCTACAACGTTTAAAACCATGTTCAACGAAGCCGACCATTGATATATTCCATGTTTTTCAACTCTATAAACACACATCATAACATGTGACTGCAGGGGGAAATGTCAGTCATCAGTCTGCGGTGGAATGCGACGCGCACCGATGTCATCTCACCTTGTGACACAGAAAATATCATTATGTAAAAAAAAATTTCGTTCAAACATCTGCACTAGATCTGGTGACGAGTGATCGCTTGAACTATTTGAGTACGACGACAAGGCAAGGTGTCATTTAAACGATTTTTCTTTTCTTTTTTCCATACCAATGGGCAGATTGTTCAGAACTTCGTTTAAGTTAACAACGTTGTTAACGCCATCGTTGTTAACTTCAAATCCTTAATGCCGTGGAAGTCTAATGGATACATTTGTGATCTGCTGTTTGAGACAACTATCGCAACTGTATTTGTTTATATTTAAATGTTGTACACATTGTCAATCATTTCACGCTTAAATGTTAACAATGATGTCGTTTATCACGTCGACGTTAACTTTTTAAAACTTCTGGCCCCAATTTCTCGAAACTGCTTAAGTCCCTATTAAACAGGATTAAGCTAATCTCAATATTTTTGTTGTTAAAATGTGTTATATTTACTTCTTCAAGATTTTTAAAAAAAAATATGTAGGAATATTCGCTATGATTATCAGAATAAACTATTTTTCATTTATCAAAATCCATTTTCAGTATGTATTATGGCTAATTGAAATAAGCGACTTAAGCATGTTAAGCTTAAGAAGTTTCGAGAAATTGGGGCCTAAACATTCGGCCGCATACCATATCCCTACGCGAAAAGAAAATTCATAAGAGCCAGCAAGACCAACAACGATGCAGCGCGTAGGCGATGCACACACCACTTGTGATGGTCATACAACTGGCGGTCTTTGCTACCAAAAACACATGTGAACCTGGTAAGCACATTGTATTGCAATTACCAGCACAGGAAGCTCTCTTTGCGGTCCTGGAACGGCGGGCCCCTGGAATGGGACGGAACTCCGAAACCTCCTCCCTGGGCTCTCCGGGAGAACCAAGATCATGGCCGTTATCCACATTGAATGACGCCGACGCTATTAAATTTGATGACTCCGACATTATTTCCAGAAATTCACAATAGAAGAGATGCAATCTGATAATTAACAATCAATTACAACTGCACTATATTCGCTGCAACAACACTGCTTATACCAGGCTACGTTTCCAGCAACAAGACACCTATTCCCCGGGATCGAATTACATTATAAAAAAAATCCCGAGCGCGCCGCCTGATTGACACCTTGCTCTATAATGAATATTTAATCCGCTTCACTTTTCACATCTATACAATAATGCATTGATGGAGAAAGAGAGAAAAAAGACTCAGTTGCTGCCATTAAAGGAGCCAGGTTAACCTGGATTCCATAGTCAACAATCGATCGCCTCCAATCAATACCTTACGCTCCAATGAATCCTTAAAACGTAAATAGTCTAATAGAAAGTCAAGGCAACGTGATTTCATTAAACCGCTCTTAGACAATAATTAAGCGAAAGAGAGTTGAAAACAAAAAAAACCTTTTTATAGTGTGAGAAAGGAGAAACCGCGTTGATCAATCAATATATCGTTGAATGATCATAAAAGTTGCGAGGACAAGATTCTCGATTCAGTTGACAAAGCAATGGTCTATCTAACCAACAAGACAAACTACTGACGTGAAAAACAAGAGAGTTCTGGGAGCATTCCGATACACGACAATGGTCGATAATGGTAAAGATGGCTTGCAATGCCTCGTTAGATCCGAACTGCAATTGGTTAATGAGAACCGCGAGCACCGCACGCGCTTTTCAATTTACATCAAACGGCAAGATAATTGCAGACTTGTCTGGGTGATCTACTTTATTTTAGTTTGTCATACCTTCTGGGCACGGCATTTGAGGTTAAAGGTTCATAAGCTACCTTTTGAAGCTGCACTCTCACAGATAAAACGTTTTGATAACTTTTTTGTCTTGGAACGAGCCAATTTATGCGAAAATGCATGGAAACCAGTCATATAAGACTGCTGACAAAAATTAGATCGCTGATTTTTATATTTAAGTTCAAAAAATGATGTGTTATGCATTTTTCAGTTAGTAACGCTTTTAGCCATAAAACATTACTTTTCGAACAGAAATATGATAATCTGCGATCTGGTCCTTTGTCACCAGTCTTTTATCATTGGTTTGTAGATATTAACGCAAAAAAATGCTCATTCAAAAACAAAAAATAAAATCGTTGTAAAAACGGTAAATCTGTAAGAGTGCAGCTTTAAAGTAATCGCATTAAAAAAAATCTGAATTCGTAATTAAATTGAAAGCTACCAATACTGCAGCGAGATCATCTACTAGTGGCATAACTGTAAAGCGCAGAAGTGCTTTTATTTTAATTCAGTTCTTGCCGATTATTATTTGAATAGCTATATTTATATTTGTTCTTGAAATTACGCTCTTCTCATACAACAGTAAATGTCAATACTGTTTGTATTGCCGCCGTGAATGTATATATATGCATTTGGCTACGAACATGTAAAGGTTTATGCCTAATAAATGTTCTGTTCTGTTCTGTGTTTAAAAATGTTCAGTATTTCAACAGTAGTCTTATAGAAAATGAAGCCTTTTTATTTTAATTATTAAAGTCATAAATTATACAGGAAAAATCCAGAAAGCTCCCGTCAAACTCAAATAATCTGATGTAGTTTTAAATGTAACAATTTCCTCGTTTTATTCGTAATGATATAACGGTATGTTACATCGGCAACAGTTGACATTCTTCTGAATTGAATAATTGCCCATAATAATTTACACTAATATGTATAGATCTACATAAATATACAAGAGTACATGTTTCAGCTCCCGTTGTGAATTACTAAAACCTAGATCAAAGATGAAACAACACATTAAAGGGTAATCAATTGTAAAACGTTCCTAATTGTTTAATAATGAAACGAATACAGAACAGAACAGAATTGTATTAGACGTACCAACAAAGTACATACATGTAGTCAAACAATAATGTAAAAATATTTACAGATATGTATTCAAAAAGTCATTAAACACAGATGTAGAAGTAATACAAATAAAATAAATTAGGTTTTTTTTTGCAGAACAGAACAGAATATTTATTTTGACTTGAGCATTGCGAGAGTGTTAGATAGTTTCATCCTAACCCAAACGCTGTGTGTTTTACAGAATGAGGTTTCCGCTGAACACCCTGCTCGAGGGTTGGGATAAACCTACACCCTGCTCGAGGGTTGGGATAAACCTACACCCTGCTCGAGGGTTGGGATAAACCTACACCCTGCTCGAGGGTTGGGATAAACCTACACCCTGCTCGAGGGTTGGGATAAACCTACACCCTGCTCGAGGGTTGGATAAACCTACACCCTGCTCGAGGGTTGGGATAAACCTACACCCTGCTCGAGGGTTGGATAAACCTACACCCTGCTCGAGGGTTGGATAAACCTACACCCTGCTCGAGGGTTGGATAAACCTACACCCTGCTCGAGGGTTGGATAAACCTACACCCTACTCGAGGGTTGGATAAACCTACACCCTGCTCGAGGGTTGGGATAAACCTACACCCTGCTCGAGGGTTGGGATAAACCTACACCCTGCTCGAGGGTTGGGATAAACCTACACCCTGCTCGAGGGTCGGGATAAACCCATCTTACACGAGCGGCCATGGTAGATGTTTTTTCTCCCACCTCAGTAAATCACAATATAGTAAGGATGTATTTCAATTTATTTTTACAAACGGGTACTTTTTTATCATCTTTGCCCGTGGGCAAGATAAGGATTTCTAGCATGGCAAAATATTTGGATCTACAGTCAAAACTCGCTATGTGGAAGTCGACTGGATATTGGGAAACAGACAACGAACATTTGATATAACCTATAGACAGATAGTGTATAACAACACCGGAAAAAAAATCGAAAAAGTTCGACATAATCAGAACATCGAGATAACAGAGTTCAACGTAATGAGTTTCGACTGTTATTATCTGGGGTGGGAGAAGTATACAACACGCTCTATTATGTTATACAAAACATGCGTGGAGCATAGTTCACATAAACATATTCCAGCTGAATACCCTCCAGTCAAGTAGTTCGACTTCCAATTGATAGATGTAGAAAATCATCAAAACTCCTCTGACTCAGCTTATTTCGAACATCAAATATCCGGGACATAATCTAAATCGGTCAGAAATAACCTAAAGTTAGATATCTGCAATAATTAAGTCGATTGAGTCTTCGATGAACCTGTAGAGTAGAATCAATCGAATGCTCAATTACAGTAAATAGGGCAATAAATGGTTGATGGTGCTTGGTAATGAGTGCCCGCGCCCCGGGCATCAAGAATATCGGGAAATAGGAAGGGGGTTGTTAATGTAATATGCATATTGCAGTACATCGATTGAATCCCGCTGCATGAACACTGGAGAAATGAAGGAGAACATTTTATATTCAACGAGATTTTACTGGACAGATACGGTATGGGATTATTTCATTTAAATATCATTTACAAGAATCAAGTAGAAAAATTAAATATGTGTCTTACAGCTGCGCTCTCAGAAACCGATATTTTTAGGTGTTGTCTCAGAATCAGCGGATTTTGGTTTCAATGCCATAAATTCAGTCATACAAGATAATTCAAAATAGATCAGATCTCAATTGTATGGAAATCTGCCGAAATTTTCATTTTTCTTAAAGTGTACAAGTGATGCCTTAAGCCATAAAACATCATTTTTCGAACGTAAATATGAAAAACTGCGATCAGATATTTTGTCAGCAGTCTTGTACCACTAGTTTCCAGACATTTACGCAATAATTGGCTCATTTCAAGGCAAACAAATAAATAATAAAAGTTGTCAAAACAGTCAGTCTGTGAAAGTGCAGCTTTAACTCCAAGTCGGCATTACAATTCAAAGCACGTATTATAGACTATAGTCCAGTTTAATTTCAAACGATATTCACTTTTGCGTGACCCCCCATCCTTTGTCGTTCAGTTATATGAGACAGATAAAAGAATAAAATAGAAGTAAATAACATTGAATATGACGTGTGAATTTCCCCTTGAACATCAATATATCAAATTCTTGTTTTCAAGACTCTATCATTAAAAGCATCGCTCGTGACCGATGTTAAAATTACAAGGTAATAACATTGTAATCAGGCAATAAATAATGCATAAAGTGTACAATTACAAAAGGTACACCTTTGTCATAGGTAAGGTTTGACGGGATGTAAAAGCTGAAAGCATGGAAGATGAACCAATCTGAAAACATCAAATAGGAAATACTGAGACATGAATTGTAAGCCGTTTGACAATTTAAAGACATTCCAAGGAGTCTGAATATGTCTGACGGAGGTTGAGCAATGTATACAATCACTTGAATGTGGATTATATCAAACATGTACTGTACAGGAGCTGTATTCAATAAGCATCTTAGTGAATATTATCAACTTATTGAGAATTCGTAATATTTGACAACGAGTATTTCAAAAACCTGCTATAAAATTTTTCATCGGATTTATTCACATGCATATATTGTTTAGACTATTTTCTTGCTTATTTTCATATTTTGGAGGTACAAAAAAAAATCAAATTTGTAAAAAGGCAATATTTCACTAAGTAGATAAGCGTTACTAAGATGCTTAATAAGTGCGGCCCCAGAGACAAAGCGTTACTAAGATGCTTAATGAATGCGGCCCCAGAGTCAAAGCGTTACTAAGATGCTTAATGAATGCGGCCCCAGAGTCAAAGCGTTGCTAAGATGCTTAATGAATGCGGCCCCAGAGTCAAAGCGTTACTAAGATGCTTAATGAATGCGGCCCCAGAGTCAAAGCGTTACTAAGATGCTTAATGAATGCGGCCCCAGAGTCACTGAAGATGTCTACTATAAGAACTATATTGAATAATGCCCCTGAAGTCACATATAATTTCTTTAGAAAGAGCAACTCTTCGACAACAACAACAACAAATATCTTTATTACACTCAGGTCATACATACATGACAACATGAGGACAAATTCAGTAACAGCATCCATCGCGAATGAATGTTTACCTCTTGTATTTGATACTTTAGCGCTATCAGCAGACGAATTCTTGTATGACTTATGAGTTGTAATAATGCAATTACAGGTAAATTGCAATCCACTTGACAAGCTAAAGACAATCCAGGGAGTCTGACTTGTTCTGAGCGAGTTTTATACAACAAGTTGAGCAAAGTATACAATCACAAGGATGTGGATTATATCAAACATGTACTGTACAGAGTCGTTCCGTTTTCTTCACCTGTAAAATTTGGAATTCATGGCATAGTTTATAGTTTGTTTAACGTTACTTTACCCACTTTTTGCCATAAAGCATGAACTTTCGAACAAAAATATAAAGCTGCGATCTGATCTTTGATCAGCATTCTAATACCAGATTTTTATGTAAGAATTTGCTCATTCCAATGCAAAAATAATAAGAAAAAGAAATCTCAAAACGGTAAATGGAGAGAGCAGCTTTAAGGCCATAATGAAAACTGAAATAATGACCACTGGAGAGGCTAAACCATTTTCAACTCGTAGGATTGATTGTGTTGTGGTGTTTAATTAAGCTACTTAATTGTATTTAGACAAACTACTGCTGGCGCCCCCTTTTTCACACCTTCTGGTCATGTGACCTCTAATGGGGTTTTCTGGGAGCCAATTCCTCGCTCCAGCTAGTTATTACATGCGCGCTTATCAGACTGGACGCTGGATTTTATCAACAGATGCAATTTTAATTATTGAGTGTTTATTTTTTTGTTCATAATGTAGTGCGCTTATCATATTATGTAATTGTTTGCCATATTATATCTTGCCTGTGCTTTATATATGTATTATTCGCGCGCTTCTGTAGTTTGGAGCAATAGCTTAGTTCATGTAATAAAGCTCCCTTTAACCCCTTATGCAGTTGTTTGTTTAGCGGGTAATATCAAACAAACAATTATTATAAGTGGCCTCAGTTGCTATACGTGAGAAATAGACGGGTGGTCAGGTTCATCCGTTACCCGGGGAGTTAAATCTTGTAGATGTTCCGTTAAACCGAATATTATCAGCCCATCAGCATCTTTATATCTTCTTTCCTGTTCCCAGGTCAAAATAGATCAGTGGAGATTACACACATGATTAGTCAAAGTCAAGATCGCGGGCGTACCGATGATGTTGCATAAACAGTCGAAACCCGTTTGCTCGATATCGTTTGGCTCGATTCTTCGATGGCTCGAGTTAGTTGTAAAGGCCCAATTTTTAATTTTTACTCTAGGTTAGCATTCCCGTTTGGCTCGAAGTTGTTTTGCCGGTCCCTAGAATATCGAGCCAACGGGTTTCGACTGTATAAAATACACATCAGTGTTACAACACCAAGAATAATGTTTTTTCACATCAGTTTGTATTCAAAATCATGGGAAAACTAGAACACATGCAGTGCTTTTTCAATATTTTTGTGATGAATGGAGCCAGGAGACTTAGAAAAATGGAAATAGCGACAAAATGCCTACAATTGTGAATTAATTATAGTATATTTCAAACAAGGACACAAAGCGAAGGCACTTTAAGATACAGAATTTAAAAAAAATAAAGAAAGTCAATAGATATATTGAAGTTGACTCATTTAGAGTTGAGAAAAATGAAATTTTTGAGCACAATTTTTGCGAAAAAAAATACATTTTGGGATTTGAAAAGGGTCGAATTTCGGCCCCATTTTTAGTCAAAACACTGACATGAAAGCGATAAACGGTATGGACATTCGTAAGAATGATACTGTAAAGCTCAAACTGTATCGCAAATAAAACACATCGCGTGCTATGGTGATACGTATATCATGTTTTCCCTAAATATCGATGCCAATATATCCAGAAATAATATGAATAATTAGCCATTATTATTTATTAGCCCCAGGGCCTATTGTCTACAAAAAGGCTCATCTCAATGTTTTGTAGATAAACCATGGGCCTTTGGGGAATCAAACTTCCTGGAAAATATACAAAGTACTGGATGTTCATGGCAGGGATATGACAGGACTGCGGCATGTATCAATACCCACGGGCTCAATGTACCGGGATATCAACTTCTAATACGCCTTATGTTTAACTGACGAGGTAATGCCGTGTCATTTTTTTACAATACTCAATCAATCAACGAATGAAATGGTGTTTTATAAACTGTTTACAAGAGCAAGCATTTTCGTAAAAAAAGGGTCAGACAAGGAACCCAGCCACGTACATTTAAAGCTGCACTCTCACAAATTGTCAATTTTGACACTTTTTACAACATTTGTCCCATAATCAGCTGATTTTGGCATCAATGTCTTAAATTCAGTCATTTTATATAACTCACAATCAAAATAGATCTCAATTGTTTTGTAAACTGCAGAAAAACTCGTTTTCTTAAAGCGTTAGTAACGCTTTCAGCCATAAACTATTTTCGAGCGTAAATATGATAACCTGAGATTTGATCTTTTTAAGCAGTCTTATACCATTGGTTTCCAGATATTGACGCACATATTAGCTCATTCAAATACAAAAACTACAACTAAAGTTGTCGAAACGATAAATCTGTGAGAAGCTTTAAAGTCCATCAGACATCTTTTTGGCATAATGTTTTTCATTTGCTTATGACTCATAAGATCTTGACAATGCGAATATGAAATTGCTCATATTGATGCGTGAAAAATTATTGTGCGTTACAAGCACAAGTTTTATTGCCAAATAATTTAAGCCCATTATATCATATACCCGCCTCCGTAAAACATTTATATTCATATCCTTTTATCATAAATAGATAGATAAGCGTAAGAAACCAGAGTGCATGTCTAGGAATTGATATCTGATTTGTAATAATATGAAAATAACATAATAAAAGCAACATATTGGCCAAAATCAGGTCGAACAGCTGGGCTATGTATTACGAGAATCTTTGGAGATGAACCTTAGGTGTAAAATCTGTATCAAAATAACAAGTATCTCATTCCAAAATTCTGGGATATATTCATTGAACATACAGTTGTGTCATATAGGATAACTCAATATACTGTTCTGTTCCGTTATACTGTTATGAGAAATGAACATTTACGCCAATCCAGAAACGAATTAATTAGTTTAAGGAACTTAGCAGGAATGCCAACTTGAATAAGAATGCATATTACGTTTAATAAAAAGCATATATTTAAAAAAATGCTCTTAAAAGCGTACGTTGCACAACCACAGATCATGTATGCTTCTTTAAGTTTGTCATTGATAATACGACTTCAATGATATATGATTCAGGGGCGGGACCAGGATTTGACGTTTGAGGGTGCGTTACCTAGGGGCGTAACGTATTGACCTGCACCCCTCCCTCAGAACCGAATTGTTTATGATTAAAGTGTTGGTGGTTGCGGCATTCCTTCAAGATCATTTTTAATAATTTCTAGTCCGAAATGATGCATTTTGGGCGTATTAAATTCCTTTTTAACCCCTACATTGAATTAGAAATAAACTTGGACGATTAAAGGGAGGGGGGAAGGGCACGCAGGGTGTGCCGCCCCCCCCCCCACCTGGATCCCCTAGGGTGATTCATACTTAATCAAACGATTCCCACGTTATGATTAAGCACACTTGCTTTAAGCATATATATGCTGTGTAAAAACATATCGTGTGAATAAGGGGCTTGACGTCTTGTTTTGAAATGGTTTTAATTAATACGTTATCAAGCTGTCACAGAGGGACACTCCATGAAGGGCTTGAATGATGTCAGGGTGACATCTGATGTGTCTATCAAGATTCAAGAAATATTAAGCTTTCAGAACTGCACGTTTCTAAAATGTCATTTGTTTTGTATGCACAAACTACTTCAGCAATTACAAAACACAATGTAACTAAACTCGTGAGAAAGTGTGAGCTAGAGAACTTCCTTTTTCTCAAATTCGCTCGAGCTTTTTTTTACAACTGCCGGGTTTCATTTAAAAAATGCTTATTCCACAAGTTTCAGAACTTCTAGGAGAAAACAATGAATTAAAATCAAGCAATCAATTACTTGTCCCCACAGGGACTATCACATGGTGACATGCCGCCGTTTTAAACATGACGAGCAATAAATTATTCCCTGTAATATTGAAGCAGCTGAAATGTTACACACGTTAAGCAATTGACCTGAGCACCGCGAGCGGATCGCCCGGTGTTCGAAATATATCAAGGCCCATAAATTGACAAATTTTAAAATCAGAGTAATGGATCTTGTCACACATGTGAACATTGTCACTAGGAACAAGTATTCCAAGTTTCGTGTGAATACTTCATGATTCAGCAAGCCGACGACGCCACCGCTGCCAACGACGACGCTACCAAGGCTATGATAATACCCCAACTTTTATTTTGTTTTTAAATCAAACCACATAACAAGAATATATGTAATTTGTTCCTTGTCCAAACTTGAGCATCAGCCCGAAGCAAAAAGGGAATGCCTTCATATTTTTTACAGTTTTAAGTGCACGTTTTGAAAGTTATCAATGATCAATCATTGAAGTCAAGGTTGTGCAGTAGATAACATCAATCAATTCGATTTTACATATTGAGGGATGTAAGCGAAAAGGTTCTATCTTCTTCTTTATTCAATGTCACTTAGAACCTTTTCGCATGAACTGCATGTTTGCTCAGGCGTAAAATCAAAACAAAATAATAATGTTTTATGAACAATATTTCCTTAATGTAGAATAAAAAGTTGTATGGGCGTTCTCCTCTAAAGCGAAGGAAGCTGATGCCGCCTACTGCGCCTGCCACTTACTTAAATTAAAGTTGCTTCCTCCTCACGGATTTCCCCATACCGACAACAATGCAAAGTTTAAATATAAAATCGATTTAGCGCGCAGCAATTATTGTGGACATCTCTTTCTTAGAAACCAAAGCTTGTCTCATAAATCGCACTGATGATTTTGTTCATGATACAATTCTAGTTACACATCTGCAGACATTTGTAAATTGCAGGTCCTTTTTTGGTTTAGTCAAAGTTAACCAAAACGTGTTTTGATTGGTCGCTATTTATTCAATGAATATCGTTAACCAATCAAATTATTTTTATTTGCAAACTTGCCAAAAGATAACTTTTGGACAGTTTATTGATGTTTATTCATTAATAATTCAATTAGCTGCAGAAAAGTTTGTCCCATTTTAGTAAATACTGCTTCGAAAACGAATCAATAATGTATTTGCATTTACCAACTAATTCTAATATGAAAATCATTAATAACAGTGTCGACCATTTTTTTTTTCAAATAGGTTAAGTGTATACCTTTTCCATGTGACCCTTCTTCATTGTGATTGGCTATCAGGGTGCCATTCTCGTCAGCGATTGGTCGGTGCTCCCATACATTATCCATGCTTAAATCCATCCTATCCCTTACAACACGATAACTTCCATTCTTTTGCCTCATATAATACGATTTTTATAAATTCCAACCATACATCTCACGCTGTCCATCTGTTTGTATAATAATATATGAATAAACTTCAAAAGAACCGATGCATGTAAACGAGCGAATGTCCACAAATATGGCCGAAGGCTATTTCATAATTACGTCCTATCCAATACTGTAGCGTACTAATTACTGTGACAGTCAATAATTTATAGTGTCATTTGCAGAGCAATTTAGATTCCGATTGCTTTGAATAAATGTGCAATTATCAATACTAAATTATCACAATGAATCTCGTTATGTTAAAGGAACTCGCTGATGAGTTTGGACCACGAATTAATTTTCCCGGTAATGCGTCTGAAGACTCTTATTTTATCATTATTTTACCCTTTGATTTCGTAGTTGCATAAAAAAAATACAATAATTATAGTATAAAAAGTATATTGGTTTTAGTGGGGTGCGAACCCACGCCGATAAAGTACGCTTTAACAACTAGGCCACCAGGACAGACACCTAAAATTAATAATTATTTTGTACCCTTAGCAATACATTGATAACATTACGTGATAATGTCAATCAACCAGTCACGCAACAACGAATCGCTAAATGTCGTTCTTAACGCTAATGAAAATTGTGGTCTTCAAAGACAATATTTGAGCAAATATAAACATTTGGTGAAGGTTCCAGCTTTTGGTATCTTAGTTTTAACGCTTTTAATGATTTGCCAAACGTTATTTCGACATTTTACCAATTCATGAGCGAGTCCCTTTAATTCACCCTAAACTGAAATAAGCACTGAACGATAAGGCTTGACTTGCTTCCATTGAGAAATCACATCTTAATTTCCTTAATGATATTTGCATGTAATGATTATGATACAAATCAATTCCTATTCATTTCAAAAATAATTTTGACGATCACATCCTTTTGTAAAATATCCTTTTGAATATGCATTGCAGTATTTACTTATTAACCACATCTGGTAAAGCCTTTAAAAATATGTCACTTTAATGGAGCAAACCCGCATCAAACTTACATGTTCACCTGTCAAATACAACAAAGCACACGACACTTTAGCTCTTGTTATTTTAGGCTTTTCTTAAGCATTGTGTTCATTTATATGATCCACTAAAAGTCCACTTATTACTTCAATTGAAGATCCCACAGCAATGGGTAAAACTACGCACTGATTCTCAATTTCAAATCTGTGTTTACAAAACAAATATTCCTATTGAATTTAAGCTTTTTCAGGCTTAAAATCCCCGACGCACAATAACAAAATGTCTTAAACCTAAAACAACTCCTGTTTATTGTATCACCATTCATCCATGCACAATAGCTAGGTATCTATCTGTTTATACAGTAGCGCGTCAATCAGCGTCTATTAAAGCTGCGCCCCTCAACCCCGGGCGACACTGACCAACCAACATTGACCCCGTGATAGAGCACATCAAAACAATTTCCATATTTAATCAACCTCAGTCCAAAACCAAAAATATATATAATGTTTTACACCAATTTGTTATGTCTGAAACATCAAACGATGTAACTACATAACGATCCTTTTTCATCACATCGCTGACTACTGTATCATATATCGTTGTCCTATTATTTTCCTACTTGAGTTGCGATATTAATGCTATGCTTCAATCTCTAAAGGTTAAGGCGGACGACATTTGTCTGTCAACTTAAGCATAGAAGTGACTCCAGTATGCCACATCTGGTCCTTGTATAGACCTATTTATTGCGATCGTACGAAAGACATTTATCATTCAATTTCATGAATGCATTCAACTTGGCTGCTGTATGTAGACGTATTCGTTCAAATGTGCTGTCAACAGTTGTAAATTAGTGTCGATCTAATACATGTTAAATGTGACTGCATAGCTTTTAAAGGGACGCAATGTAGTTTGATGCAAATAAAATAATGAATTATTTTGTTTAACTCATTTGCCTTTCAAAGTAAAAAAAAACAATTGATTTGAGTACTGATAAAAATTATAAGCCTCTCAATTAATAGCTACGTGGCCACACAGTTTTCAATTAAAGATGCACTCTTACTCCCAAATAAGATTTACCACAATTAATAATTTTGCTTTAATATTCCAAGCATAAATATCGAAAACAATGGTTCTTATGAAGGATACCTAGGTTAATTTGAAAGAAATGAGCATAAAACACGGTATTTCTACATTATGAGACTGAAGTAGACCACAGTAAATCTTTTAGCATTCACCAATCATTTAATATTTTTGCGCTTTCTGCTATTAAATACACGGTTACAATCCTGTTATCAGTAATTTATATTTTCCATAAATGCTTTATTTAGTAAGTAGTTAAAAGTGTATCAGTCAAAATTGATGTTTGTTATACATGTGTATGTTTTGATTTTGAATAAGTGTGTCACTTTAAAGCGCCAAAATATTGTTAATACTTTTCATCTGATCACAAATCATACACTTTTTTGCTTTGATCATTAAAGTCAAATAAGTTAAACATAATAATGCATTAGAATAAAAAATCGTTTTTGCATTTACCTATATTAATTATTAAGCCCTTATAAGTACAAAACTGTGTTTTTTAACGAAGTAAATATAAAACTTGTAACGTGTACCAATCGATAAAGACAATACAACAAAACACAAAAACGGGAGGGATGTTTACATGCGTTTAGCTGAAAGATACTCTAAACACTCAAAACCACTCCAGATCACACTGAAATAACTTTAACACGCATGCAATGATCTATCATCTCACTTGATATCACATCTTTCGCCGTATTTGGTAATTTATATAATGTTAAAGTATATACAGCATGCTTGAAATCATCTCGTAACGACGTATTGCACAAACTTTTCAATTGGTTTCACACATGTTTTGATAGACATTTAATTATATGATAGTGACCAAAGGTACACCATGCATAACTATGTATACGTGAGTACGAAGGTAATGCTAAAATGCCACGTTTCTTTTATTATGCAAGGATTTCATTCCGTATATTTTTCATAATACAACGTATTAAGCTTTACCTTTACAAAATACTCAATATAGCCCTCATCCTTCTGCGAAATCATTTCATTCTCTAAATGAGCCAAACTCAACCATTTTCTTACAAGAGAACATTTTATATAGTACTCTACAATAGCCCCCCCCCCCTTCTGATTCAAGTAAGCCTTACCTAAACAACTCTCTTACAAGGTACCATTTTACATAGCACTTTACAAAAGACCCCCCCCCCCGCCCACACACACACACACACACACACACACACACACAAACAGGCTGCCTATACATTTCAGTCTTTAAATGAGCCTAACGCAAACAACTGCCATACAATGGAACATGTTATATACCACTCTACAATTCACCTACCCCTCCCCCACCCACGCCTGCGGTTATTTCAATCTTTAAATAATCCTTATCCATACAACTTTTCACCAAGGGAGAAAGTATTGTTTTAAATCACGTCACCTCACCTGAACTAGTGCTTCGTTCACGACCATGGCCTCGCAGCAAACTCCCGTTCTCCGGGCTGCTGTATCGATACCCAAACGAATAACTCATATGTGTATATATGGTATTTCCTCGGCGACACTATTTGTTGTTGTTTTATAAAGTTAAATCAAGTGACAAAACAGATTGATCCACGTTCACTTGTTACGGTAACACGTTTCTATTACATAAGTATGAATGTCAAATGTAAAAAGTAGCGCCACGACTTCCTACTTTATATTAAATTATTCCATTCTTGCTTTCAGCAGGAAATATATCAAATCGTCAATAATCTATTCGCAGAAACGAATGTTGAAAATAGCCTTTATTTATCCAATGTAACTTTCACACAATATGAACGATCATGCCTCTAAGAAATATTGAAACTTCGTATAGATATTCTCACTTTTAACCAACCTGGCAACAAATCAGTACTGTTCAGTCTCATATCCAACACAATGGTAAAATTAATACATATCCATCTCAGACATAAATTTGAATTTCAACAGACCGTTATATTGTCTCATTTAATTAACATACACTTTGTTCTTCTCTCTATATACACACAGTAAATTAAATAATTAGGATGCACATAGTCAGTTTTAACAACTTAACTGTTGCATAGGAAAAGCTTATTATCATAATTATGTTGCGTTAGCTCAATATACAAAATGAACACCCGGCTTTAATACCTCAGCGAACAAGCGAACATAAAACGCATGCATGTTTTAGTGTTTGTAGAACTATACCTTGTAGTTAACATATTTACAAACTAGTTTATATGCTTCGTTAGTTCGCGCATCTTAGTATGATGATTAAAGAATATGATTATAGGAGTGCACCTTTTATCCGCGCTAATATTGTTGTACATTGAGGCTGAACCGACCACTCCAACCCTAACAGTTTCGGTACGCGTTATTCAACGGCTCTTGAATGAGAACTTATGAAGGTGGTACGTAAATACTTTACAAATTGAAATATTTTTGTAATGATAAAAGTAATAAATCTTGATATCTTGAAATCTTGTTACGCATGATTCGTGTGCATTTATTCAGTATTCGGTACATAAGGCTTTGTTCGAGTACACGCCTACTCCCTTCAAATTCATTCGGAACTTCTTGGACATTTTTCATCGAAAACAACCTCGGATGTATGCCGGTACACCAGTAGAAGTAGTTCGTAAAAATTAAATAACAGTATTAATTTATTGAATTGTTTTAATATGTATTGTGTATTACTTAGTCTAAATTTATTGCCAGTGAAGTGTATAACTGCATAAATAATTATGATTCCTAAGAGTAAAGTCATTAAGTGTAACTGCTAAATTGAAATTACTACGCGATCTACATGCAGCGTAGTTAAAATGTCAAAATTGCTGACACTGTAAACCGTCCATGTACATTCGTGGTTGGTTTCGATAAAAAGGCCAAGGTGACCTGAATGCCTTCAAATTCTGCAATATATCAAACCATTGGCTCTAGCCAAGAAACCTTGTCAAACCCTTCTCATAATTCATCAATCTATAATTGACCCTGGCAAACCAATTTGTACAAAATCACTCACGTTCTCCTAAAACCAATTTCTCGGGCAGCCATGGAATGTGCGCACGTGTAAAAGCCAGAAGTATACATGTGGGGAGTGTTTGGATATGATTTATATACAGTTTATAAACTGATCAAGAATGCATGCCCATGTGGTCAAAGGTATATACCAGCTGTATACCAGATACATGTGTGTTACAATGAAAACTACCATGAAATTATTTTATTTCACATACCGATCGCTCCAAACACATGCGTTTTCTGGTAATAGTCATATTACTTATCAGTGAAAAACGTTGTTAAACTGTACCAAACAAGCCATATGGATCCAAAATACTCATTAATTGAAATAACAAATAAAAAATATCGACTTACAGCTATAAATGTCCATACTGATGGCCGAAACAATGCAATTTAAAAAAGCACTAAATCAAAGAATTTTGTGAACAAATCAACACTCATAAAGAACATGCACAGAAGCTACTAACGTTAGATTTGACCATCATGAACAGTTCTTCAAAGATTGATTAAATAAATTAAGTGCCGGCATTTTCAGAATTCGTTTGATTACATAACATCAAACAGTTTATATGACCACTTGTTAGACATGTTTATTCAAAACTCACCAGAACAGAAAACAAATCGATCAATTCAATACAATATGAAACAAAACTGTTTCATGGTTGCGAAACGAATCCGATAATATATTATAATCAAACAAATATCGGTCAGTGTTACCAGAATTTGCACAACTTGACATAACCTGAAAGTCAAAAATTAATATGTTATAAAATGGTTAATAAAATGGCAGTGTTTAATATGTATTGATATTGCCAGGCGTACACACGCCTTAACTATTGGAATCATAGAGTGTCAAGTCAATCAAACGGGTGAGCTTGAGTCACACGTGCATGCTATGGTAGAATTACGTGATATATAAATGGAGATTTAACAACAGCAAGGTATAAATCTTGACCAACATGTTCCTAGAATACCGTTTCAATATAGAGATTTAGATACTAACTTAATACTTAAAGCTGCACTCTCACAAAATGACAGTTTTGACATTTTAAAAAAATGTCTTAGATTTAGCTCATTTTGGCATTAAAATAACGTACATAAGAACAATGCGATCTGCTCTTTTGTTAACAGTCTTATATCACTGGTTTTCAGACATGTACGCAAAAAAAGCTCATTCCAAGACAAAAAATACAAAAAAAAGCTGTCATAACAATCAATCTGAGAGTACAGCTTTAAATCCTTTTATTATTTAAGGGCCTCTTGTATCACTGTATGAAAGATTGCCTTCACTTAAATAAACTCTTGTAAGTAAACAGAACAATACTGTATACTATCTTGTACTCGATAATTGCATGTCTCCATATGAACCTTCAAAGAAAATCTCCAGGAACGAACAAATTATCAAGGCTTTCTAAATATAAGACGCAAGCTAGAATCAAAATCCATACATAAAATGAAGCCTGTGGGAAATCTTCTTTTCCAATTGATACCACATCTGTGCTGATTCCACATAAAGACAGGATTCAAGACAATTGATCTATCTAGCAATAAAACACCATCCTTTTGAATAATAGACGGAATATTACAACTATAAAATCGTATTTCTCTGTTAATTAGATCATACTAAATAAAGCAGCAAAATTACTTGAATGATGCCTATGTATAATTAATAGATCGAGTACATGAAAGGATTAGATGAGATTGGAACAAAATGGAACAAAATATAAGAAACACAGGTATTGATCTTATTGATTGAATGCAGGTAGTTTTAGACGCTTTTGGAAAGTTAATCAATGCGTCCATGAAACAAATCTATTGAACTGGCTATTGTATATTGTCAATGGATGTCGATGAAAAACAAACATTTTGAAAACTCCCTGTCAATATTGAAGAATGTCAAATCATAGAATATAAGGTTTGTTTCGTTTATCAGAGATCCTGTCTACAATATCCTTTGATATAAGTTCATAGAGACGTCATTAATTAATAACAATTATATAGACACGCTCATCATGTATAAACGTAGTATCATTTTCTAATACTTAAGTTTAGGACGCATTTCATTCTTTAGATCTGATCTACATTGGCACCATTATGAAAAATGAATTGAAAGAAAACGAACGAATGCAACGGAATATCTAATGTCATGTTCCTTGTTCCCTGTTTTCACTTTCTTTTAAATACACCATTTAAGCCATACATGAGTGTTATTCCTAAATCTAACAGACTAATGCGTCGTCACAGATGGACGGCCGTCTGCTCACGTACCGTCGTTTTCCTTGACTGGTTCCGGTTCTGGGTTTGGAGGAAACAGTACGTCCTGCCCGAGGAGTTGGCCCTGCTCTTCGTCCAGTCCACCTTCTTCTGGTTTCGCTTCCCATTCCCCCTCAATGGGTATCCCTACGTCCATCGGTTCGCTCATCGCCGTCTCTGTCTGGCGTCCAACTGTCCACTTAATTATCCTCAAATGCTAAAACTCTGTCCCGACCGCACTCACAACTTCCACCGGTACTAACTTCGGCAGCAAATTGAAACGCAGAAATAACGCCTAGTTGCAGAATTCTAAATCTCGTTATGTATCACTTTATCCACTTTAATTTTTGCATGCTTCCTTATATTTTTTGTCAACTTCTCTGCAAAAGGGAATTCTTTTTAAAGAGTTTTAACCTTAACGCAAAGTAATATACTTTGCAAAAATCTTCAGAGACAAGTATAACATTCGTGCCTTAGCATGCACTCGTAACAATAAATGAATCATAAACTATATTCCAGCAGATCAGAGCATGGCAAACTCTATGAATCCGTTATTAAGATCTAATCTCAATCTGGTATCATCGCCCCAGCATGAAGCTTTCCTGTACATACAGTTCCAGGAGGCTGGTGCTACAGGTCTTCTGTACTGTGTTATAAACAACCATACACAAATATCCGCAATGTTTACAAATAAAAACCTTATAATTCCATTGAGAACAACTCCCGCTCTAATGCCACCGATCTATAAATTGCTAGTATATTATGTCCGCCATCCAGCTCGCATTCAATAGCAACTGTTGGGCATTATCCACAGCCATGCATTTAACATAACAATCACTACAAAAACCCTATACTGAAAGGAAACACAAAACCCATAAAATCCGACATACTCTGAAAACTCAAATTTCCACCGCGCTCAATCTCTCCGCGACCTAAATCCAATATATGGTGCCAATGCAAGCCGTTAGCTCAGAGTCAGCTTTTGTGCACAGTCTCAACTGGTGCGTGCAAAGGTTCTCTTGTTTCTGTAGTATTAATGTATTCTTCAGCCCTGCAATCACATTTGCCTCGGAATTTTCAGCCGGGTCATTACTATCGCAAACAGCATCGGGCAGGTCTTTAACGAGAATTCAATGGAGCCACTCTGATAAGAACGTTAAACTCGGGACCGAGAAAATAGTTCCCTAAACATATTAGAATTCTCTGCCAGTAATGTCTAGCGCCATATACGGGAGAATGAATGTAAGATATGGTACTGCTGTTATAGGCGATCGATATCCAGCTTTCTTGAGATGTATTAATTGTTCAAGGCGCTCAAGGAGAATTTAATGGTCAATGAATATGGATATTTGCAGTAATTCCCGTCAATGAGGATTAGCGTCACACATTTCCTGCTTCGCCCTCAAAACGGAACACAATGTAAATAAGAGAATATTTATATTACAGTGACACTCTTATTCAAAAATCAATACATACACGTGTATAACAAAGATAAATTTTAACTGATAATCTTTAACTACTTACCAAATCCTGCATTTATGGAAAATATTAATTACTGATAACAAGATTGTAACCGTGTATTTAATAGCAGAAAGCGCAAAAATTTCAATTGATTGGTGAATGCTAAAATATTTACTGTGGTCTACTATAGTCTCATAAGGTAGAAATAATTCTACTCAATTCTTTCAAATTAAACTCGGAATCCTTCATAAGAACCATTATTTTCGACATTTCTTAATCCTTTTTCGAATATTAAAACAATTTTATTAATTTTGGTAAATCTTATTTCATCAATGGGAAGAAGAGTGCATCTTTAATGTAATCAATAATCAACTGAAAGTGTTATAATTGTATCTTCATCTAGAAGTGTTTCCATTATAATGTGACAGCTTGTTTTACTTGAAGTTGATATACGTCTATACGGCTATCGATTTAATATAATGCGCATGGTTTTCTTTATACACTCAAAACCTTACTTGTTAGCCTTATTGCTTTATCGCAATACGTATGTTTTGGTTATCTATATTCTCCGTTAGGAATGCAATACCAAAATCCAGCGGCCATATGAACTGTTTCAAATATGCAGCAAACTGCTTAACTATAAATCAACCTCAGCTCACCTATTTTTCATTTAACAAACCCATTATGCCTTAGTTTTTTTACAATTAACTTCATTTATATGTTCAAAAATAAATCATATAACTTGTTTAAAACAATTTCCTTAATAGAACAAAGTATCCAAAACCCTGCAACAGTAATGTCAAGTTGCTGATAAGTCCCGCCTACCTGAGATCCCCTCCTCCTCAACAAGCAGGTGCCCGGACTCGGGGCCTGGCCTCTCCTGGTACGACCGCCGAACCTCCCACACCGCCGACATCTTGTTCAGACCCTGATTACCTAATGTGTCTGGAGCCTCTTCTCAATGGTCTTATTATTGTTCGTTTTATTTATAAATCCAGTAAACCATCCGTTCTCAAAGATGCCAACAGTTTATCCTTCAATTAAACACTTCTATGTCTGTCTGGTGTTTCTATGTCAAAAGTCCACTTAGACAAGATTGAAGGACACCAAGAAATTATATATTATATTATATCCTTATCCAGTTTGATTCTTTTCATGAAAAAGAAACTCGATAATTAAAACCTAAAACAAGAACAATTTCTACCTCTTTCCTTTGTTGCATGAAATGCATTCAAACAATAAACTAATCGGGCAGCCTTATTTTCAATTACATTATTTGCAATCTCATGCATTTAATCATTCCTCTTCGGCTTTTTAGGAGTTGTGCAAACAAACCGAATTATTCTGTGTTTCTGATTGTGCAAATACCCTGGATTAGCTCAAATGTCAAAAGTTTTTTGGTAGAACATGATAGAAATTGTACTGAAATCGCGGTAATACGTGAACAAATACAAATTATCCAGCACTGTTAACATCCTTATCGTAAGCCTCTACTATTTTTTGGAAATGAAATGAAGAAACTAAGAAACGTTTACAGTATTATCCTAATCCATGGGCCAACTGTCTTTTACGTGATTACATTAACAGCTGTGAAACAAAACAAAGACCATACTGTGCATTCTAGTTTGTTTCTCTTTCTGTAATTATGTTTAGCCAGTATGTTCATTCGCCTTATAAACCGATTATGTTGTTGGATACATTTACTGAGAATATAGCTAAATGCAAATGTTACATAAATACGTGTGTATATTCAAAGGTTGTTCAAATTATATTTAGTTTGTTAAACAAGCGAATTTGAAAGCATCTGTCTGCAATAAAGAGGTAGAAAATGTCACTTGATTCTATGAAATTTATTTTCACGTTTTATAACTTAAATATTTATATAAAAAAGAATAAAAAAACACAATTCTTAATAAATGTTCAAGCATAACCAGAAAATCCTGAGACCGATACGGTTATCTACACAGAGAAAACACACGTGTCATTCCACGTGTCCCAAACACTACAATTCCTGCATTTGTGCGGTTTCAGCGCTAGGAGAATGGGCTAATGTCGCAAACTGCTGACAGTTGTAGCATTATTTCCCGAGCGTACGTCCTTCCCCTGTTTCAGCCCTCACATACCTGTCACTTCCAGTCAGAATGTCTGCAGACAACACTACATACCTTCTCTCATGAGAAAAATATGTCTCATGTTTATACGGTTGTCTTTTTAAAGGCGTGGTCTTACCTCTTACACGCGATCGTCGTAATTATGAGTAGCATACTTATTAATCTTTATGCAGTAAAATATTCGTTTATGATTTCAATGATTGTAAGTTATTTTGTGTACAGCTGGTGCCCCTTTTTATCTAGTTCAAAGTGTATCCATTTGTACTAACATATCTTAGAATACCACATCACAAGTAAAAGTCAAGTCGGTTGAACTTAGTTTTGTCACATGAAGGCACTACATAGCATTTTCATCAATCAGCACGGAATGTGTCACACAACAACTGTCATACACAGAACCCTAAGTGCATTCATATCATTTTAGTATTTAAAATCCAGAACAAGCACGTACGCCAAATATACACTTCCATTTTGAATACAAAACGTCCTGCGTATAAAACGTGCTATTGTTTTATTGTCCCCAACGCGCTAGTTTTATCATGTAACATACGATATAATATACGAAGGAATGATAACTGCCTATTTCCGCCAAATTATCATACGTTAAGGCAATAAACCGCTCAAATGCACGAAACAATTCACAATATCTATCTATTGAAAATACAACGTATCTGCATACGAACCTATACCAAGATTCTCCGAACGTTTTATTGTTTCCAGATGCGTGAGTACTTTGATATATTCTCCATTTTGCTATTCAGTTATGTATAATTATGCCAAACAAACAATATTTATTTGTGTTAAAATGATGAATGATTCTCGTCCAACTCATAATCCTATTCGGCTCCCGTGAAAAAATTGCATCATCGTGCAGAAACAATTAAACAGCAAAAAAGAAAATAATAAAGTCATCTTGAAACAATTAACCAACCCTTACAAAGACGATTTTCCTCTTTCTGAGAAAAACGAAAAACAAATTGGTTAGTTATTGTAAGCATGAGATAACTTCTCCGGTTCTTTGTTAAACACTACACAACGAAATATCTGCACCAACACAAAAGGAGAACTGAATTGCTTACATAAGTGGTGTTTCTAAGATGGCCAATTAAGTTAACTAAACGTTGTCAACTTTCACCGCTCTCTCTAGGGCATTTTAACCGCAAAAAAACCATAGTTTTTATATTTTTAAGTATGAAACACTTGCTAAACCGAACTTCTTACTTGCATGGCCACTTAAGATATAGAAGAAATGTCGCATCAAAGTGCTACTGATTCGCAAATGGAAAGCATTTTCAGGACATCGTTTCCTATTGCTTTACTTAATTCAACCCATTGAAAGTTGTCTATAAACTTAGTTTTGTATCGAAAAACTGAAAGACATGTAGTTGCATTTATTTTTCATTGTAATGTTATTGTTGGGCATTATCATGTTGCTACGGCAACAAGAAGCTGCATTTAATAAGTTGAAAAATTTTTGAACCTGTAAATATATATCATTTGCTCATCATTACCAATATACATGTACACACAAATGTATGTTCAACCCCTACAAACAAACTTACTCATCAGTCTGTTTCACATTCTGTTTGTGATAGTACATTTGAATTTAGCGTTCTAATGTGAATTTCTGGACACACATGAGCCGTCATTAAATCGCTGAGGCAATAAAATAAACTGTTCTCCGAGAGTAAATTCTTTCAGAGACCGTGACAATGCTTCCGGGAAAATAATTATGTCAAATCGATGCCCTAATTTGGTTCGCGATTAAGCTCGATTAACAAGGCTGGAATAGTTCCATTAGACGCATGAGGTAGGTTTTAGCTCTCTTGATATAAGTCAACTATTAGTTTTAACTAAGCTGTAACAGCAAGTCTGAATGTCTCAGCTTTTGTTGCACAAACAAAGTTTAAACTATAAATACCCGTGAATATTCCTATGTTTATTGGCAGTTGTGAATTCTGATACAATCTTCCAAGATGTAAGATTACGACAAACTCAAATATCTTTATCTCTTTCTATATGACAATGACTGATATTTGGCAGAAATGAGTAAACTATAGTCAGTTAAAATTCAGCTTAACCTGTTAGTGGTATACTGTGGAATATATTACAAATATACAAACAAGGCGTTATGTACAGCCCATACAAACAAACCCATTTGTCGGTCTGTGTTATTTCCTGAATTAGAATGGTACATTTGAGATCAGTGTTAAGGTGTGATTTGCTGGACAAACATTACCCATGGGCTATCATTTACTCGCTAATGGCAATAAAATAAACTCCTCTCCGAGAGTATGTCAATTATTTCAGAGGCCGAGGCATTGCTGCCGGAAAACAATAATGGCAAATCGATGTTCTTATTTGTTTTGGCTTTTTATCTGTATCAACGGGGCTTGGTTCGCTTTTTTGAATCAGGCAAATGTTAATATCATAGATGTTTCCGAATGGGCAACACCATTAAATTTGAAGAATTATTGTTTTTGTTTTGTTTGTTTTTCTTGCGTTGTTCGAACACGAGTTCATATCCAAACCAGTTTTGTTTGTAAAACGTCAACTGCCTATACATGTATACTGTCTATGAATTTATATTCATTGGCAGTGGTGTAAGATGAAACAATATGGTTACATTCATAACGACAACTATACAAAATAGTCATTCCCCATATATATACTACGCAATAGTAAGATAACAAGAAGTCTAAATGATTAAGAATGGGCCGAGTGAGCGTAATGATCGAGCCCTTCTAACTTATTAACATATTACTTCATGGCATCTAAATGACTTAGAACACAACCTTATTGGCTGTCACATTGTGAACGCAAAACTGAGGCAAGGATTGTGTATCGGACGAGTGGCAGGAGTAAAAAACACCCGCGAAAGTTGAAAAAAATATTTATGATTGAGCCTAGTACTAAATGAATGCCTAACTGCAATTATTCATTGGCTGAGAATGTTGGATGTATTCTAAATTCAGTTACAATCGAGTGGATAATGTATTGCTTGTATCAAATCATGGTGATCTTAACCTTGATGGTGTTGTTGTGTTTTGTTTAAATAACACTTCTAGTATGGCGCATATCATATACACTGAAGGCAATAAGGCAATTATGATTATTTTCCGCTAAGGCATTCAAGTGTTGGGACAAGTCTGAAGTCATGTTCTCCTTAACATATTTTACCCCCCAGTATATACCAATATTTCTGATCATTCCAAGAGAGTAGGTAGCCATGTAATATTGATATTTTTGAAGCATGATCAAAAGTGTGCCGTCTTTGTTATTTCGTGACATAAGTGTATGTTAGTCCTTAACCGTGGGCTTTGCGGCCTGTATTTCATGGTACAATTCAATCGTTCAAGGTTATCAGGAAACTTGGAATAAGACATGCCGATTCGACTTAAGGATATTCCCACCTAAAATTGATAAACTTTCGTTCTTTTCAAATTTTTTATCTGCTGGCAATTATATGTACCTCTAATTTGCAGGAAATTAATTCTGATAACAATCTCAGACAACTGAGTAATTAGCAGAAAAATGCAATCTAACTGCATCGATCTTTATGGTTGCGACTAATAGCAGAGTGTATTTAGAAAATGATTGAAGCTCATCTAATTAAAATCCAAAATTAATTAATTTAAATTCCCTTAATACTTCGCTTTTTACGTAACGATAAAAAAGGCAACATTGGTTGGCGAGTGAGTATAGCATGTACCGAAACCAAAGCCGACACGATCCAGGTTCAACGAGATACCTCGTAAAACATTATTTCCGGGAAAACAAGGATGATATGACAATATATCAATCAACCCATTTATCTTCTCCATAAGTATCTAATAACAACAACATATCTGACCGATTTATTCTAAGTAATTGCAGAAAGAGAGTCGTTTATAGCATAGAACGTATTAATAATGAAAGTAAGATTTCGTTTACACTATACAGCAAACGGTAGACACAAAAATGTGGGTTAGGATGGTAAAACCTTTGAATGTCAGGATTTCAAAATATCTTATATTCAGATAATTTTCTTTTGGAAGCTCTATTAAATGTAGGGGGTTACTAGGAAAATTATGAAAACAATGGTGCAATCTGGTGCATTCTGGGCGTTCTGAGGAAGTTTTATTTAGTACTGGAAATGGACAGTTTTAGGATCGTGTAGTCAAGTACACATACTGCAACTTCGGCTGATTTTTTTTTTTTTTTTTTTTTTTTTGTCAGAATCATGTGGGTTCAGCTGCGTACTCGCGTATAGGCAGCTATACGCGCCTGAAATATAGCCTAGTAGATATTAACTCGTTTTAAGAAGTCTATTGGGATTCAAGTTCACCTATTACATGCCAATGAGTTTAAGACTAGGTTAAAGCTGCACACTCACAGATTGAACTTTTTGATAACTTTTTTTTATTTTTTGTCTTGAAACCAGCAAATATTTGCGTAAATATCTGCAAACCAATTATAAAAGACTGCTGACAAAAGATCAGATCGCAGCTTTACATATTTCCGTCCCAAAATTGATGTTTTATGCATTTTTCTTCAACCGTTTAATAGTAACGGTTTAAGCCATAAAACATTATATTTGGAATGGAAATATGAAGATCTGCGATCTGATCTTTTGTCAGGAGTCTTTCATCATTGATTTGCAGATTTTTACGCAAACATTTTCTAATTCCAAGATAAAAAAAATAAAAAAAAGTTTAAAAAACGGTAAATCCGTGAGAGTGCGGCTTTAAGGGTGCTATATGAACACCCGCTTTGTACACATTATTTAAAAAAGTAGATACAACGTGTGCCTATCATAGACGACATATTAAAAACTGATTGAACTGAAAGATAAAAGCCCTTCTGCGCAACTCTGGTATTACCTCTTGCAGCGTTAAATCTTATCTAGATATAATTAAAGCAAGACTGGCTGAATTTAGATTGCTTGAAAATTAGAGCAAGACTGGTTAATTTAGATTGCTTAATGAAAATTTTAAGTCATTTACAGAATAATTAGCGTACAGTTGTTTAAGAAGTATTGGTTCTAAAAGCTGATTTATATTCAATTTAAAGAAGATTTCGGTATGTAATACCACCGGATTTGAAAACCGTGTTACAGTCAGACTGAGCTGCATTGATTCTTCACATATGTTTGCCAATTTCAATGGCCATGAACCTAAGAACTATTCCGAGAGACCGATAGAATCAGTGCTAACTCAAAAGGCCAGAATTAGCTGCAAATGGTTAACATGACACATACAATTCCTATTTATACCATAGTATTGTGTTTTGTTTGTGCATGTTCCATGGTATTTGGCGATTTCCCATAGAATTGTTACGTTCCGATAACGAAGGACAAACATTTTTTGTCAAAACTCTTGTCACCATCATACAAAGTTTTTGTTCAATCCAAAGACAGCCATAGAAATAAACTCCAAGTCAAGGACATGACCGTGTAGCTATCAACATTTTTTCTCAAAAAAATATGAATTTATAGGAATTTTACTTCAGTCTGACAAAAAACCGTCGTTTTGCACAGTAATCGCATTTTGTTTGAAATATGAATTTTAAACAAATATTACAGAACCCTAAAATGTTGACATCCATATAGTATATTTTGTTCGCGATATCTGCCCTATATAAATTGTAATTCATCCATATTGGCAGATGTAGTGTTATTACATGAAGTGCTAAAGTTATTTTCAACTTATAAACATTTATAATTAGGGAAAATTCTTGTTATTTCTACCAATTCTTAACGAAAGGCGTTTAATAAGAGAGTCAAAAACGTCACCAATGATATATAGAACAATAAATAACTTTCGGCAGTATTAATCAGATGGTGAATGCAATGTCTTATTTGGAGTCAAAGAAAAGCCGTCGGTAAGTCCGTATATAATTTCAAGAATAGCAAGAATCCAATCATAGGAAATGTCAAAGGGTAATCCATACGGTCAATGGATGTCTCAGCGACCTAGCTCCGGAAATTCGCAATAGCATTGGCTGCGTTTAACGTAGCAATCGATGATTTGAATAAATCGTCACACGGAAAATAATGGGCCGGTGTTCCATAAATCACCTGGGATGTGCCACAATGTTTATTTAAGTTTTGTTTTGCTTAAAATGATAATTGATAGTCACATAATGTGCTTTGCTGACCAAACATTTCCCATTCTCCATCATTTACTCGCTAATGGCAATGAAATAAACTCCTCTCTGATAGTATGTCAATTATTTCAGAGGCCGATGCATTGCTGCCGGAAAACAATAACGGCAAATCGATGCTTTTAATCTTTTCAATTTTCCACAAGGCTGCACTAATTTATTTGAACGATTAAGGCTAGCTCTCTTTCTCTGAATCAAACGAATGTTAATATCGAAGATTCTGATGAATTGACAACACCATTTAATTTGAAAGGTTGTCGTTTTGTTCTGTTTGATTTTCTTGCGTGGTTAGAAATTGATTTAATATCCAAACCAGTATCATTTGTAAAACGACAAAGCATAATGTCTATGAAATACAACATGCTTAATTTCATGACGACAACCATATAAAATATTCATTTCTCATTTGTATTGCATTCAGTTTCAGTCAAATTGATACGTGCGTTGCTTGTCCGATATCGTGGTGACCTTGACCTTGATTAATTCTCCAATTGGCACAAGAACACTACACGAACGGCTTCAAATCACATGCATGGAAGGCAATGATTAGGTACATCTAAGGCTTACATTTTAGGGTAGTAGGTCAGGTGTGTGCGCAAGAACAATACTTGTTTAAACCCCAATAAAACAGTTTCGCAGACCGTTTGAAGGCTTTAGCTTCAACATGTATAACTTAACATAATTTGATGCATGTATATTGCGAAGTCAATCTTTGTTTTTTCGTAATGCTGTTTGTCTATCTTTAAAGGTATGCTTGGCCTTAACCGTCGGCTTTGTTACATGGTTTTCGTAAAATATATTGCTGCCTGGGTTATCATGGTATAATAAAATCGTTCCAGGTTATCTGGAAACTTTGAATGAACCATTGCTTTCCATGCCGTTTTACCTAATCCAATCTCACTGAAGTCCTCGATTTTTATTACTGCCACTTATAGCAAAGTATTTAGGAAACATTTGAAGCTAATCTAATTAAAACCCACATTTGATATATTTAAATTCCCTAATCATTTCATTTTAGAAGATTATAATGATAAAAGTGACATTGGTTGACAAGTGATTGTAGCATGTACTGCAACTAAAGTGGACACGATCTAGATTAAGCGAAATACCTCGTCAAACGATAGTTCATGGAAAACAAGGACGATTTTACAATATATCAATCAACCCATTAATCTTCTACATAAGTATCTAATAACAACAACAACAACATATCTGACCGATTTATTCTAAGAAATCGCAGAAAGGGAGTATTTTATAGCATAGAACGTATGTATAAAAATACTATACAGCACAACTATGTTGCAATGGTATATACAAATATGTGAGCTACGATTGTAAAACCTTTTGAGTCAGATCTTTATAAATATATTATGTTCAGTGAATTTTCATTTAGAAGATGCATTCTCTTTAGCCTATGTATTAGCTTGTTTTAAGAACCCATGGTAATTCACATTCATCTATGGCACGCCAAAGGGCTTTGGGTAAGTGGTTTGCTATATACGATATTTTGGTTTGGGTACATTTTATTTTTGCAAAAAAGATACAACGTATTGCAAATATAGATAAGAATTAAGAATTGGGCTGAAATAATTAACGCTGATCTGATATTGCATACGTCTTAAAGGGGCTCGCTCATGTTTAGGGGCCAACTATTAGGGTTTTTTCCTGGTAATGTATCTGAAAACAATCAATTTTATCATTATTTGACTCTATGATATCGAAATTGCTGGAAAAAAAGAGTTTAAAAAGAATTTTAGTTTTAGTTGGGTGCGAACTCAAGCCCGGCGGTAAAGAAAAAGCAGACGCCTTTACCACAAGGCCACCGTCATAAAAAAGAGCATTTTACAAAAAAAAAAAACATTCTCATTCATGTGGTACGCATAGCATCATCACTCTGGTGAACGAGAATGAAAAGAAACATGATCGAGTCCGTTAAAGATTGCATGAAAATTATAGCAAGACTGTTAGATTAAATGTCATTTACAGATTAGTTAATGTAAATATGCACATTTTTGTAGAATTATTTGTTCTAAGATTGATTTAATTTCAACTTGAATAAGAACTAAAAGTTATTCAATACCACCAGATTTAATATCCGTGTTACAATCAGACTGAGCTGTATCGATTATCAGGCAGTTCTGACGGTTTGAATGACTCTGAACTTTAGAATTATTCCGGGAAACCGGAATTAGCTGCAAATGGCAAACATGACACATACAATACCTATGTATACCATAGTATTGTATTTTGTTCATGCATGTTCCATGGGTTAGGGCAATTTTCAACAGAATCGTTACGTTCCGATATCGAATGACAAACATTTTTTTCGAAAGCATTGTCGCCTTTATACTATTATTTTTGTGATCTAAAAATGACAGTCCATGTCTTCAACATGGCGGCAAAGCTATCCACACTTAGTATTTTGCATTAAGTTCACGTGGTACGTATACTATTACGTTTAATCATTGACAGGCGGCAGATGGTATGTTGTTGTTGTTGTTTTTTGCAATTTGATATTACGTTTCTTCATGTTTTAGGCCCATTGTTAGGCCGTAAATGTTGCACGTGAATCAAAATTAGCCTGGTGGTTTTTGGTGGAGGGAAAGCGTCAATCATTCAATGCTTCAAGACCTTGAAATGCTTAGTTCATTTGCAAATAGTAGTAAAACCAAACTATATGTCAAAATGTATAATAATGCATCTTTTCAAAAAAAAAGTCTTTGAACACAAAATATTTTTTGAAATCTGAATATTCGAAGGGTTTAATCATCTTAGTACACTGCGTTCTTGTTTTTTTCTTTCAAAGGCTGTACTTTAAAGTGTAACCGAAGTCTAACATTCATCATTAATACGTTCTGTGCTATAAAAGACACTCTTTCTGCGATTTCTTAAAATAAATCGGTCAGATATGTTGTTGTTATTAGATACTTATGCAGAAAATTAATGGGTTGATTGATATATTGTCATATTGATTTCAAGGAAATCCTGTTTTACGAGATATCTAACTGAATCTGGATAGTGTCTGCTTTGGTTTCAGGTAATGCTGCAATCACTTAGCACCATTTTTCCTTTATATTTTCTATCATGTAAAAATGAACTATCTAGGGCATCTAAATAGATTATACACTCTGTTTTTTATGCGCAGCAATAAAGATCGAGGACTTAAGCATGGAAAGCAATGGTGAATTCCAAGTTTTCAGATAACCTAGAATAATTGAATAATACCAGGACAATCCAGGATGCAAAGGATTTAACGAAGACCCTGTTACGAGGCAAAACATACACTTAACGAGAGACAAACATCTTCACAAAGACCCTGTTACGAGACACACGGTTAGGATAACATACAACAAACGAGAGACAAACATCTTCACAAAGACCCTGTAACGAGTCACACGGTTAGGGTAACATACACTTAACGAGAGACAAACATCTTCACAAAGACCCTGTAACGAGTCACACGGTTAGGGTAACATACACTAAACGAGAGACAAACATCTTCACAAAGACTCTGTTACGAGACACACGGTTAGGGTAACATACACTAAACGAGAGACAAACATCTTCACAAAGACCCTGTAACGAGTCACACGGTAAGGTTAACATACACTAAACGAGAGACAAACATCTTCACAAAGACTCTGTTACGAGACACACGGTTAGGGTAACATACACTAAACGAGAGACAAACATCTTCACAAAGACCCTGTAACGAGTCACACGGTTAGGGTAACATACACTAAACGAGAGACAAACATCTTCACAAAGACTCTGTTACGAGTCACACGGTTAGGGTAACATACACTAAACGAGAGACAAACATCTTCACAAAGACCCTGTAACGAGTCACACGGTTAGGGTAACATACACTAAACGAGAGACAAACATCTTCACAAAGACTCTGTTACGAGACACACGGTAAGGGTAACATACAATAAACGAGAGACAAACATCTTCACAAAGACCCTGTTACGAGTCACACGGTTAGGGTAACATACACTAAACGAGAGACAAACATCTTCACAAAGACCCTGTTACGAGACACACGGTTAGGGTAACATACACTAAACGAGAGACAAACATCTTCACAAAGACTCTGTTACGAGGCACACGGTTAGGGTAACATACACTAAACGAGAGACAAACATCTTCACAAAGACCCTGTTACGAGACACACGGTTAGGGTAACATACACTAAACGAGAGACAAACATCTTCACAAAGACTCTGTTACGAGGCACACGGTTAGGGTAACATACACTAAACGAGAGACAAACATCTTCACAAAGACCCTGTTACGAGACACACGGTTAGGGTAACATACACTAAACGAGAGACAAACATCTTCACAAAGACTCTGTTACGAGACACACGGTTAGGGTAACATACACTAAACGAGAGACAAACATCTTCACAAAGACCCTGTTACGAGACACACGGTTAGGGTAACATACACTTAACGAGAGACAAACATCTTCACAAAGACCCTGTTACGAGACACACGGTTAGGGTAACATACACTAAACGAGAGACAAACATCTTCACAAAGACCCTGTAACGAGTCAAACGGTTAGGGTAACATACACTAAACGAGAGACAAACATCTTCACAAAGACCCTGTTACGAGACACACGGTTAGGCTAAACTTCACTAAACGAGAGACAAACATCTTCGCAAAGACCCTGTAACGAGTCACACGGTTATGGTAACATACACTTAACGAAAGACAAACAACTTCACATAGACCCTGTTACGAGGCAAAACATACACTAAACGAGAGACAAACAACTTCACAAAGACCCTGTTACGAGGCACACGGTTAGGGTAACATACACTTAACGAGAGACAAACATCTTCACAAAGACCCTGTTACGAGACACACGGTTAGGGTAACATACACTAAACGAGAGACAAACATCTTCACAAAGACCCTGTAACGAGTCACACGGTTAGGGTAACATACACTAAACGAGAGACAAACATCTTCACAAAGACCCTGTAACGAGTCACACGGTTAGGGTAACATACACTAAACGAGAGACAAACATCTTCACAAAGACCCTGTTACGAGACACACGGTTAGGGTAACATACACTAAACGAGAGACAAACATCTTCACAAAGATCCTGTTACGAGACACACGGTTAGGGTAACATACACTAAACGAGAGACAAACATCTTCACAAAGACCCTGTTACGAGTCAGACGGTTAGGGTAACATACACTAAACGAGAGACAAACAACTTCACAAAGACCCTGTTACGAGGCACACGGTTAGGGTAACATACACTAAACGAGAGACAAACATCTTCACAAAGACTCTGTTACGAGGCACACGGTTAGGGTAACATACACTAAACGAGAGACAAACATCTTCACAAAGACCCTGTTACGAGGCACACGGTTAGGGTAACATACACTAAACGAGAGACAAACATCTTCACAAAGACTCTGTTACGAGGCACACGGTTAGGGTAACATACACTAAACGAGAGACAAACATCTTCACAAAGACCCTGTTACGAGACACACGGTTAGGGTAACATACACTAAACGAGAGACAAACATCTTCACAAAGACCCTGTTACGAGACACACGGTTAGGGTAACATACACTTAACGAGAGACAAACATCTTCACAAAGACCCTGTTACGAGACACACGGTTAGGGTAACATACACTAAACGAGAGAAAACATCTTCACAAAGATCCTGTTACGAGACACACGGTTAGGGTAACATACACTAAACGAGAGACAAACATCTTCACAAAGACCCTGTTACGAGTCAGACGGTTAGGGTAACATACACTAAACGAGAGACAAACAACTTCACAAAGACCCTGTTACGAGGCACACGGTTAGGGTAACATACACTAAACGAGAGACAAACATCTTCACAAAGACTCTGTTACGAGGCACACGGTTAGGGTAACATACACTAAACGAGAGACACAACTTCACAAAGACACTGTAACGAGGCACACGGTTAGAGTAACATACAATAAACGAGAGACAAACATCTTCACAAAGACCCTGTAACGAGTCACACGGTTAGGGTAACATACACTAAACGAGAGACAAACTTCTTCACAAAGACCCTGTTACGAGACACATGGTTAGGGTAACATACACTTAACGAGAGACAAACATCTTCACAAAGACCCTGTTACGAGGCACACGGTTAGGGTTACATACACTTAACGAGAGACAAACATCTTCACAAAGACCCTGTAACGAGACACACGGTTAGGGTAACATACACTAAACGAGAGAAAAACATCTTCACAAATACCCTGTTACGAGACACACGGTTAGGGTAACATACACTAAATGAGAGACAAACATCTTCACAAAGACCCTGTTACGAGGAACACGGTTAGGGTAACATACACTAAACGAGAGACAAACATCTTCACAAAGACCCTGTTACGAGGCACACGGTTAGGGTAACATACACTAAACGAGAGACACAACTTCACAAAGACCCTGTTACGAGTCACACGGTTAGGGTAACATACACTTAACGAGAGACAAACATCTTCACAAAGACTCTGTTACGAGTCACACGGTTAGGGTCACATACACTAAACGAGAGACAAAACTTCACAAAGACATTGTAACGAGGCACACGGTTAGGGTAACATACACTAAACGAGAGACAAACATCTTCACAAAGACCCTGTTACGAGGCACACGGTTAGGGTAACATACACTAAACGAGAGACACAACTTCACAAAGACCCTGTTACGAGTCACACGGTTAGGGTAACATACACTAAACGAGAGACAAACAACTTCACAAAACCCTGTTACGAGACACACGGTTAGGGTAACATACACTTAACAAGAGACAAGCAACTTCACAAAGACCCTGTAACGAGGCACACGGTTAGGGTAACATACACTTAACGAGAGACAAACATCTTCACAAAGACCCTGTAACGAGTCACACGGTTAGGGTAACATACACTAAACGAGAGACAAACATCTTCACAAAGACCCTGTTACGAGGCACACGGTTAGGGTAACATACACTAAACGAGAGACAAACATCTTCACAAAGACCCTGTTACGAGGCACACGGTTAGGGTAACATACACTAAACGAGAGACAAACATCTTCACAAAGACCCTGTTACGAAGCGCACGGTTAGGGTAACATACACTAAACGAGAGACAAACATCTTCACAAAGACCCTGTTACGAGGCAAAACATACACTTAACGAGAGACAAATATCTTCACAAAGACCCTGTTACGAGACACACGGTTAGGGTAACATACACTAAACGAGAGACAAACATCTTCACAAAGACCCTGTAACGAGTCACACGGTTAGGGTAACATACACTTAACGAGAGACAAACATCTTCACAAAGACCCTGTTACGAGACACACGGTTAGGGTAACATACACTAAACGAGAGACAAACATCTTCACAAAGACCCTGTTACGAGGCACACGGTTAGGGTAACATACACTTAACGAGAGACAAACATCTTCACAAAGACCCTGTTACGAGGCACACGGTTAGGGTAACATACACTAAACGAGAGACAAACATCTTCACAAAGACCCTGTAACGAGTCACACGGTTAGGGTAACATACACTAAACGAGAGACAAACTTCTTCACAAAGACCCTGTTACGAGGCACACGGTTAGGGTAACATACACTAAACGAGAGACAAACATCTTCACAAAGACCCTGTAACGAGTCATACGGTTAGGGTAACATACACTAAACGAGAGACAAACATCTTCACAAAGACCCTGTAACGAGTCACACGGTTAGGGTAACATACACTAAACGAGAGACAAACAACTTCACAAAGACCCTGTTACGAGACACACGGTTAGGGTGACATACACTAAACGAGAGACAAACATCTTCACAAAGACCCTGTTACGAGTCAGACGGTTAGGGTAACATACACTAAACGAGAGACAAACAACTTCACAAAGACCCTGTTACGAGGCACACGGTTAGGGTAACATACACTAAACGAGGGACACCTATATATATCAAAATATATTCATTAACAAATGTTGGGGCTTACCGCCTTGGAGAGTTCAGCGAAACTGGTGTTTACTGGGGTGTTAACATGTTTATGAGTACTTTACATCAAACTTGTCCATACACTTAAATTTGATTAAAACTGAATGCAATACATATGAGAAATGAATATTGTAGTACAGTATTATTTTGCCAATTCGAGAATCCATCAAGGTAGAGATCATCATGATATCGGACAAGCAACCCATTATCAATTTGATTAAAACTGAATGCAATACATATGAGAAATGAATATTTTGTATGGTTTTCATCATGAAAGTAAGCATACAGTATTATTGTTCACCACTGCCAACGATTATTGATTCATAGACAGTATGTTTTGTCGTTTTCAAAAGGTACTGGTTTGAATATGGAATCATTTTCGAACAACGCGAAAAAGACAAACACAACAAAACAACAACTGTTCAAATAATGTTATTGATGTGGTCCATTCATCGGGATTTCTGATATAACCACATGCCTGATCCAAAGAAGGAGAACCAACCTCAATCGTTCAGATGAATAAATGCAGCTTTGCTGGTAGAGATAAATCTCAAAAACAAATTAGAGCATCGATTTGCCATCATTGTTTCCGGCAGCAATTCACACCATAACAGTTATCAATTATCAATTTTAGCAAAATCAAAGTTAGCTTTAAAGTAATTAAAAATGAATTGTAGTAAATCCCAGGTGATTTAAGAAACACCAACCCATTAACTTTCATGTGACGTTTTCACTTTAACATCGATTTCTACATCAAACGAGGCCACTCACTGGTACTGTAATTATTTCGCTGCTAGTCTCACTAAGACATTTCTTGACCGAGTGGAATACATTGTGACATTTCCTATGATTTGTTTGTTGTTATTCCTTATACTTTATGTGAACAGACCGAAACTGCTGATCGAAGGAATTTTCTTCTACTCCAAATAAAACATATTGCATTCGCCATCTGAGTTTTGCTCCTTGTAGTAATTTATTTGTCTTTTATATCATTGGTATCGTATGTAGGTTTTCTTAATTTAACCCTATAAACTTATTTCCAAAACAATCAGAAATAATTCGTTTAAGTTTAACATGTACTGGTAACATTTTGGCTAAGGCATACATATTCACAAAACACGCCTTACTTTAGGTCTTACTAATTAGTTACTCGCCATGTTTGACGTAGAAATCGATGCTTAAATGAAAACGTCTCACGGAAACTAGTGGGCTTGTGTTCCATAAATCACCTGCGATGTGCCATTATTTTTGTTCTTTATATAATTTGAGATTATTTTAATGTTGCTCAGTTCATAATTGATAAAAATGTACACATTAATTGATGAAATGTACACACTTATTGATAGAAATGTGCACTCTCATTGAGAGAAATGTACACTCTCATTGATAAAATGTACACATTAATTGATGAAATGTACACATTAATTGATGAAATTTGCACTCTCATTGATAGAAATGTACACTCTCATTGATAGAAATGTACACATTAATTGATGAAATGTACACATTAATTGATGAAATGTACACATTAATTGATGAAATGTACACTCTTATTGATAGAAATGTACACTCTCATTGATAGAAATGTACACATTAATTGATGAAATGTACACTCTTATTGATAGAAATGTACACTCTCATTGATAGAAATGTACACATTAATTGATGGAATGTACACACTTATTGATAGAAATGTACACTCTGATTGATTCAAAATAAATAAATTGTAAGTCAATATTTTATATGAGTTATACAATTGAAATGTCCAACTTGTGATTGACATGTTTTAATGTAAATACTGTCCAGAACATATTCATCTACACACACTCTTATGTGATCCTAATAGCTGGGTTATCAATACTTCGCAATAGTGGTTGAAAAATAAAGGTAATCGCATTCAGGTAGACGGGATATAACCGTAGAATTAGCTTTAATCATGTTGGCAACGATGACTTCCCCTTGGTGTATCGGTACGTAAAATAAGTGTATATAGACAAACGCATTGCAGCATTCGGAACTCCTCGGGCATTTTCCATCGAAAACAATCTAACATGTATATGGGCGTTAACAATGTAATAATAACGAGAACGCAGTACAAAAAGACACAATCATCCGTAGAAAAGCACACGATGTCAGTGCCTACAAATGCACGTATATAACCAGCAATCTTTAAAAAATCTTCTCGATATATTAAGCAGAAGCATCTCCAGGTCTTTACCTTTCTGTGTGCAATTTGCATTGTCTAAACATTTGATTAATCTGAGATCGAATATATTACTCAATCTGACAGATTAGTAAAACTGTCAAGAAACGATTTTCCAGACACATTCTTCAAACTACGTTGCTGTCGATCGCTAAGACAGAAAGGGCAGATTAACGAGGGCGTAATTGGCATAAGCAGTCTGCAACAACAGGCGTGCATCATCTTGAGACTAAACACTGCAACGAGGGACTTGTGCCAAATCCATCAAACCTTAGCTATTTAACAAGGACCATGAACTGTCTGATTGCGTTAATGCATTACATTATAGGTTTCGTGTAGTATATTAGACAAGTATGAACATATTTGTTTGCAAACGTTCAAGTTTGAAAACTGAAAAATAAAGGTACAATCGAACCCCCGTTGGCTCGAACTCCTACGTACCGGCGAAAATACCTCGAGCCTCGGAAAATTCGAGCCAATCGGGAATGCTTACATTCATTATAATGAAATCGATACGTTACATCCATTTCGAGCCAACGAGGAATTCGAACCAAGCGAGTTCGAGCCAACGGGGTTTGACTCTAACTTGATTGTACGGCACGCTTATTAGCTGTCTACGAAGATAGAATAAAGTAAAACACATCAGGAACAAAACGCCATTTCTTCATAATACTCAGTACAGGGGATCAAACTCTAGATTCTCTGATATACTCTGCAATCAGCAATCAACACCCGTGATTTGCTCACGGTATATAAAATAATTACAAATACAGAATCTTAGTAAGGTTCTATAAAATAAAAAGAAACTTCTAAAAGCATAACGCTGCATTCAAGTGCTTTATTGGCCATTGTTTTATCTAGTACACGAACATAATTGTACATACCCAAGTAACTCATCCATATCGAATATATTCCCATATCTTTATGTTCCCTACATGAACTTTCTATTCATGTATATATGTATATGATTTATGTAAAATACAGTTGAATTTATCAGTCGCAAATAAGTTCTTTATATATTATTAAGTATATTTGTCTTTAGTAATTCATCCATATTTTTTTTTTAAATTATACTCTATATGAAATTAAATACGAAAATAAAACAATAATTGTCACAGTGAAAATAAGGAATATTACTTTTTTATACAGCTGCATTCCCCTAAGAATTCCTATGGCTTTTCTGTTAAAGTCCTTATAGTATCTCAAGTGGCTGACACTTAAACAAAACCTCAACACAAATAGATGCGAAACAAGCTCTCGGAACTAAAATGTTAAGTGCATGATGTATTTGTCTTAATAAGGAAATGTATCGTTTAATCATGGACACGTAATCAAAAAAGAAATAACATACGTACCATACCATATTCTCTGTCCCATGATAGGGAAGCGAGGAACTTTGGCACATGCAAAACTATGGTGTATATTGTCAAGAGATATTTAGTCTCATACTTGCGCTGACAAGTGTGTCCTTAAAGTTGCACTCTCACAGATATACCGATTTTACAACTTTTTTTATTTATTTTTTTGTCTTAAAAAGAGCAATTTTTTGCGTTAATATCTGCAAACCAATGATATTAGATTGCTGGCAAAAATCAGATCGTAGATTTTCATACTTCTGTTCGAAAATTAATGTTTTATGGCTTAAACCGTTACTAACGGTTCATGAAATATGCATTCAACATCAATTTTGAACTTAAATGTAAAAATCTGCGATCTATTTTTTTCTCATCAGACTTATATAACTGGTTTCCATAGATTTTCGCAAAAATTGGCTCGATCACAGACAAAAAATAAAAAAGTTGTCAAAACATTCAATCTGTGAGTGTGAAGCTTTAATGGCAATTATTCAGGAACACTTAAATGTGCACTCAGATTCGTAGCATATGATCACTTATGCATTTATTCCAACACTTAAACTATACGCTATGCATTGCATGGTTTCTATGCGAATGTGATACTTCCATCTTAACGTTATAACAAATAGCGATGATTTTTCCAGAATTAGGATTTGTCACGACACATTTCTTTAAATCACAGCACCAGAACTGTTATCAGTATAAATATCAACATCATACAATCATGCAGCTGCACTGATTGCCATGTACGCACTCGGAGGAGTTTTTGCTCACGTTTTCATCAGAGTTAATGCACAAACAGCAGCATAAGTTGCAATTCAAAACGTCTATATTATTTATAGGTACAGTGCATGAGTTGGAATATTTGGAATATATTCACAATGTCTGTACTCCAAATTTTCAACACAAAACACGGTTTCCTAAAGCTTTCATCATATATTTATGATCCGATACAGAGTCTAATAGCTCTATCTTTATAACGTGATTATGATAATGGTCTATGGTGGACGTTCCATCCTAGCGCCGGTAAATTGTACTAATGACCATCATTTGTTTGTAATCAAATATTAGCTTAATGTTCACATGATTAACCTTCGAGAGTTTACGGTCATAAGAAAGTTGGTTGTGAATATATCTGTTGTTATGCACCAGTCAACTGTAACCACGGCCCCCAGATCCGGGGGTATACCGGGGATAGCCGGGGATATGGGCCGTGTGTTTACCATCCAGGTGGCCCAGCAGTGCCGGGTGAATGCGGTGGTTTTGTCTTCGCGCCAAAAATAGTGGTGGATTGGCCTTACTTAAGGTCCCTGGTGTGCGGGGGCATTTGGCGGGGATTTTACCTGCAGTTCGTTCCCACAGGGCGAGTATTTCACCCGGGCTTGGCTGTTCCGAAAGTCAAAGTATCTGACCTAGGTTGGGAAGGCGTGGCTACTATTGACTGGTGAATTAGTTAAGCATGTGTTTCAAACCAATTCAGAAATGTTGTAGAAGTGTAAAAAACCAAACAGATAATTTCTGCATGATGTTAGTAAGTTATTTTCAACAAACGATATTTGCAGGTGTTGCAATATACAGAGGGGCAGAGTTTAGCCACATGATATCATTGTCTTTTGATCTAGCAAAGAGGTTAATAACCAGGGGATCTGTTTATCTATTGGTTCAAACATGCAGTCGACCTAAAAAAAACGTATGCTATAATAGCATCAACAATCATCTGCTTAGTTGTACATGTATAAATAATCCTCTGTATTATTCGGCAAATCGATATCATTCGCTTCCTTCTGTACTTGTACCAAACGAAATGTTTATGAATGTACTTTAACTTATAGTTTTGTAACCTGAACAATGATTTGTTTATTCACTTTGGTATGTAAAACATGTATTTCTGAAAACTTATAATGATTACAACTTCTTAAATAGGTGAGAAACATCTATTGAAAGGGTTGTAATTTAACACTGGTTGATATTATACTGACCACTGCTCGAATTTCTACAGTAGTAGCAGTAACCTACATTAAAGTGAAAACAAACAATGTGGAAACAAAACAATAACAATAAAAACAACAAAACAACATACCGGAAATTTTATCCACCATGGTCCAGAACTAGAGTAGTTCGTTCATCAAGGTTCAAAACTTGCTATAGATGTAAACAAAAATATACAGAAATCAAAGAATAGATATAGCAACTTATACTGAGATTTTAGAAACCGACTTTTATCGACCAGGTAGTGCAGTGTATCAAATATTACAGCAATATGTTACCAAACACTTAAGCAGAGTTGTGACATTGGCAGACGGACAAGTACGTGTGATAGCTGCTTCTCAGCAGTCAGCGACAAATGAACTTACAGTGACAAGACCCGATACATCTTTATAAATTATCAACGTTCATTCATAGCGTTACTTGTTTTGTTCTGGTATTTGATTTATGCGTAATGTTTACGAATGGCTTGGTTATTGTAAAATACAACCCATAAGCTTGTAAAATAGCAATACTACTCAAATACCATTCAAGTAATTATGTATCATGTTACGTTTTACTTTAATACTGATGTAATATTTCGGAACAAATTGCACTAACAGTGCGTGCGTAGCACTCGGTATTGACGATCAACGATAATAACTGAGAATGTTACAGGTATGATTGATCGTTGGATTACTGTAGTAGCGGCTTACACACAGGTTGAAAGATCAACATCTAAGTCGTTTATTGTGAATCGTCAATTTTGAGACTGGTTACGAGATTAACTGTAAATACATATCTACTTCTGCAACCTAATAATGTTGAGATGAACAGTCATTCATTTAGTTATTGGTGTTTTGGCTCTCAGTAACGTTCTCATTTCAAAATTTGACAACGCTTGTGCATGACAGTCATAAAGAACAGAATAGAACAGAAAAAAATACATGAACAATTTAGTTAAGTGTTATATATATAAACATTACAACTATACTTTGCATTGACATATCTTATTGGCATAACAGGATGAAGTAAACAGATACTTGAAACAACTCTCAACGACTTCCTAATCACCAACATCTAGCACGGCAACGTTTCAATGTAAAATGCTTCTCGGGTCAGGCACCAACTTCTCGGGCAGTCGTAAGCTTTTATCATAGAATCTAGTACACTATGTTTTTGTTTCAGTATAAAGTGTGTAATGTTATAAAATTTGGAGAATTGTAAAGTGTTAGCTTTAAAGATCATCGGAAAAAAATATATTTTTGTTTTGTAAAATCAAGCTTAAGCAAGTAATTCAAAAATATGCTAAAACGTGTTGATCTTAAGATAATTTTTAGAACCATATCTTTGTTTTAATTGGATTGACACAATCATTTACACGTAACAATGTTGCCTTAACTCCATGAGATCAAATATGCACCTCACTCAAACACAAATGTAAGTAAACCTGTAAAATACAACTTTTGTGAAGTCAGGATCTGCAGGTAATAGGAGGGTGTCATTATCTCCACCCTGCAGCTGCACCCAGTAAATACTTGACCTGAGCCAAACTTCAATAAGAATGTTTGCATTGAAGCCAAATCTGCTCATACGTATATTTAACAGCACAGAAGAACTAACTGTACCAAATTTTCTTTAAAATGCATGCCATGTGATTAAGATATGTGTGTACATGCAGAATGTTGATGTGTATCCCTTAATCAAAACAAAATACTGCTTTGCACCAAAGTGTCGTCCGGATAACTGCCATCTATAGAGTCACTTCGTGCAATTTTTTAGCACTACGAGAACCAGAGTAGTCTGATTCACAGACAGTGGAAGTAACGCCTACGAAACTCCACATTAAATCCGATAATCATTATGATAACGATGTGCATGTGATCATTTCATAATAGAACAATAACAGATGGCTAAAATCACAGAACACGCTTTTTACCATCGGAACATTTTGGCTTGCCTCATTAGCTATTGCAATTTTAAAGCCATACTTGTTTTTGTAACAATGTATGCACAGATTGTCCACAGAGCACCATCCTGTGAAAAAAGTGATAGTTTGTCCTGTTAAAATATTCTACATATTTGATTATGATGATTTCTGTTGATTTTAAGCAGTTTATACAAATCTGCTTTCGTTAAGATATGGTGTAGTAAGTACAAAAAGCAGGTATGAAGCATGTTAATTTACTAGTTATATTTTACAATCAATGTATGCGAGTCTGGAATATAAAAAAAGGAAATTTAGCTATTTCTTCAAATTCGAATAATAACCAGAGGATGTGTTTGTTTGTTCGTCCAACGAATTTGCAAATCAATGTAAACTTACCAATGGTAAATCTCAAATAAACATTAATAATTCAATACAAAACATGTGTTATTTGTGCACACATAAAGGCATTCTCCGACTGTTTCATTTAAACCATCTTGTGCCAAATGAAAGTGTTGATGCACATTTATAGTTGTAACACATACATTGTTCATTTTTCTTCGTTTTTCCTTATTGTTAATAAACACTGGATGGGTATTTTATAGATCATCTTTCCGCGACATACGGCGCAAAATTTCTACATAAAAATTTTGAAAACAAGTAATCAACCATAATTATTGTAATAAGGTTCTTCAAGGCATGCCGCGATATTAAAAACAAAAAAAAACGTATCGGAGATTCTATTCTACAAGCAAAAAAGAAAGACTCACCATACCAGATTCTGACCATCACAGTCCAGACTTAAGAAAGTTAGCTAAGCACAGTTTAAATCTCACTAGATACAATTATATTTCGATATGGTAATAAAAGAATGGATAAAGCAACTTTAATATACGAAGGTTTTAGAAAGCACGAGCTATCGACCTTGCTAAGAATTGCAGTGTATAAAATCGAACAGCAATCTGTTACCAAGCATTAAGCAGTGTTGTGACACTGTAATACGGACAAATACGGGGGATAAGACACTCATAACATCTGAACAGTCAACGACAATCACTGATACTAAAGCGTAGATAGAGAGTACTGCAACATGCATATTAAATCATAGGGTTGCTTCTTTTTTGAAGTGATTTGAAATTGTCGATTACACATTTTAATTGTGTAATTTATATCAATAATCTATACATGTACTCTATTTCATCTATGCTATAATGAATTATGTATTTTTCTTGTCATTGTTATAGTTTCTGAAAAACCTGAACAGGCAGTAAAGTGTGGATTGAAACCAAACTACTTCTTTAGTAATAAACGATGGAGTTGAACAAAATCAAAGTTATATTCTTATCCTTTTTGTTAGGGTCTGGATATAACAATGATGATACAAATGTATATCAAGAACGTGAAAAAAGATAATTACTTTTAGGTTACCTGTGAGAACTTTATATCAAGTGCCACCGTAAAACACATCTAAATATCTAATCTTGTAATGATTAGATGATCATTTTCAGTTCAGTTATTAGAAGTTGCGTTGAGCTATCGAGGGTATTACCTCAGCATTGTACCTATCTGATAAGTAGAAAATGCACATGTGCTTGGTAGCTACGTTTTAAACAGATAACAACTATTATATAAGTCCTACGTTACTCACAAACCTTTCTACCTTATATGACGTTACTCATTCCGGGTACTACATCTTTGAGCACCAGTGATGTAACACTTTGCATGTATCAATGTTACCTCGATTTTGAACGGTAAGATATATTACTCAATCAAAAATATCAAAACACCTTTCACAGTTCTTCATCGACAGTATGACAGTGACAAAAGCGGGGTTTTCAGTACATTAACTATCTGATGGCATTACCCCTCTTATCACTAAAGCTATTAAAACACATACTAGCAACAAAATACTTACCGTACCAAATTCTCTGTCCCATTCCCAGGAACAGGGGTATATGAGTACATGCAGAATGAGGTAGTGTATTCCTTTATCACGACAATTATTTGCACCAAAGTTACGCTTAGAAAACTGCTGACTGGGATTCACATAAATGTATTCCTGACAGTTTCGAGTAAATGATGTTTGATTTTAAGCGTGTGGCCATTCATTGCTTATTATTCCAAATCGCATTCAATAGTCAGTGAATGATTTCTATTAGAACATAACTATTCAATCCAGAGACATTGTTTTCATAGGACAAAAACAATTTCGGCGATGACATTTCCGATTCTGGAATATTTCGCGATACATTCCTCACACAAGAACATCAAAATATGCCGTTATATATCTAGGCTGGTAATGTATTCGGACGAAATATATCTGATTGCATGGTTGTCAGCGAGACAATATAAGTGCACACTTCAGAGCAATGATATTTCGATGATTCGTCATAAGTTACATAGGCTGCATGTTCTACACATATAGATTATTTATATTATTAGTGCATGAGAGGGAACAGTTGGTTTTCCATGTGCACTCCCGTAATCCAAATTTCCTACACAAAAATAGTTTCCCACGAGCTTCCATAAAATATGTATGATTCCTTGTAGAGTCTGACAGTCCTGTCTTTATATTGTGATGATGATAATGGTCAATGTTGGACATTCCATAGCATCAGGAAATTGTACTAATGACGAACGTTTGTTTGTAATCAAATCTTGGCATCCTGTGAAACAAGTGATATCGACTAGTTTACAACCATTCAGGAGTTGATTATGAAGATTTGGGCTGTCAGTTAGGCAATTATTTCCCAACAACTTGCGTCTAGATATGTTGTAGGTGTGACAAAAGCCTATATGATGCACGTTGATTTAGTAGTTTTATTTAACGAACCATATTTGCGGGTGGTGTAATAAACGGTTAAGCCTACGAGAGTTATCTTTTGATCCAGCAAATAGGTAATAATCAAGGAATCCGTTTATTAATTGATCCAAAGAATTTGTGAATCAGTGCAGGCTTGCTTATGTTCGATCTCAAAATAGCAATTCTGCACGTAATATCATCAGCAACCATGTACTATTTTTGCATACAATAAAACTTTCTCACATTTTTCAAACAAAATTGCTCTCATAAAGAGCTTCTTGTTTTGTCGACGCCTATAGCAAATACTTAGCTTTTGTATTTAATGCTTTCTGGTTGTTTCTTCTCTGCCCTCGTTGCTAATTAAAACTGGCTGGTAATATATTGTCCACTTATCCGCGTTATAAAACTCGATTTACTACTAAACAAATTTGAAAAAGCATGCATGCCTTGTTTGGTATGGTTGAAAGCATAGTATGTCATGGGTATTATCCTTCATTAAAGCGGAATCAAAATATACAAAACCAACTAACAATACTACATTTAACCACCATAGTCCACGTAAACGGATGGCTCATAAGATTGTCAACTGATTAGCTGAAAACATAATTTTGTCTTTGTAATGGAGACAAGGAACATATATAACAACTATCATATCGATATAGAGAATAAAACTTTTATCGACAAGGACATGCAGTTTGTTTAAGAGTACATCCATCTGGTACCACGCATTTAAGCAGCGTTGTGACATTGTCAGCCTGACAAATACGGGTAATAAGATACCCGCTGCTTCTAAACAGTTATCGACAAATGAACTATGCCCGATACCAGAAGAGAGTTTCACTTAAATGCTGTCTTAGTTTGGTCACAGCGAAATTTGCTTGTGTGCAAACATTTGACTGTTTTCCTGATTAACTTGGTCACTTTAAAGGAGAAATGACTTTAACTGGTTACAGTTGACTATAACTGGCTATTACTTTGGTAATTTGTGAACAACACAACATTGATGTTTTGGTTGGGAGGAATGAATTCATCTCAAGGTTCGGATATAAGAAAGGGTATGACAGTCGTGAAGTAAACACAAAACAACCCTAAAAGGTCAGCAAATTCTCCTCTAGCAACGCAAAAGTTTAAAAGTTAAATGTTTCTAGGAACGAGCCCCGTCCACACAAACAATCTATGATTTAAGCTCCTGCACAAAATCAAGCGCAACAACTTTTTCTGTTCTGTATAATTTGTGTAAAGGTGTTTTTTTTCAAATTTGTTTGAGACCCAGATGTAATAACCTCTTTATCTTTGCCTTGTGCCCATGTTGCATCGACTGCATAAAATCCACTTTACTACTCAATTAAAACATAGTAGTAAACATGTCAAATACCTATTCCACAGACATTCTCTAAAACCCTTATATGAAGACGATAGTTGTTAATATACGTGAGTATCATCATGAGGGTGACATCAGCAATTTGGGGCGTGCACTGATTTCAGTCAACATTGAACCGGCGCCAACCTAATTAACCTAACTTCTTTTATGAGTGTCTGTATGCTCACTAAAGTTGTTCAGATACAAAAGTACTTACCGTACCAAATTCGAAGTCCCATGCCAGTGGAGTAAGATTTCTGTGGACATGCAGAATTTGGACGTGCATTCCTTAATCAAAACAAACACTTGCACCAAAGTTACGTTCTGAATACTGTCATCTAATGAAACGTCTTAAAGCTGAGGTAAAGGTGCAGTCTGGTCTTCTTCAGCCAACGATCCGATTATCATTGAAAGATTTCAGTAAAAATATGATTATTCCATAATAGAACAAACGATATTGCGATGATAAATATCTGGAATTTGTCCAGTGCACGGTTCCTAACGTAAGAGAATTTGATTTATCTCACCTGCTATTGCAAAAACAAAAACGAATAGGCACCAGTGATAATTGCTATGTTCCTTAGCGTAACTTGGCAACCTCTGCACAGCAATGTCTACAGTTTATGCTTTTCTGGCATTTGTTGCATTTCTAAACGTCTATTCCTATTTATATTTTAATTGTAATTACTGAAATCGTTGTAAAATTAACTGCATTCACTACTACCATACTCCAAAGTTCCATACTCCAAAGTTCCATACACAAAACGAGTTCTCCTCAAAGCTTCCTTCACATATTTATGATCCGATGCAGTTATGTTTATTAGTTCATTATGATAATGGTCATTGATAAACGGTCCATCCTAGCACCAGTAAATTGTACTAATGACGACCATTTGTTTGTTATCAAATATTGGTATCCATCGAAACAAGTGATAGCATTTAGTTTACGATCATTCAGTATTTGATTATGAAGATATTTGTTAAGCAATTATTCACTTGTGCGTTCAGATATGTTGTAGAAGTGGGAAAAGCAGATATGAAGCATGCTGTTTTAATTGCTATATCTAACAAACGAGTGTTTTCGGGTAGCGAAATATAAAACAGGAAAACCCCTGTGAGAGTTGAGTTTGGCCTACCAATCGGGTTAATAAGCAGGGATTATGTTTATGTATTGGTTCAACGGATAGGCAATTCAATGCAAACATGTCCACATTCGATATCAAGAAAACAATAATAATTATTTAATGTCATTTTAATAGAGAAATCATTCACCAAATTCTTAGACAGTTAGCCCGAATCCGTACCATACAGAGCAAAACCCTTATAGTATTTTAAAGTTTTGTTTATTTGTACAATATTTTGGTTATGCCATTTTGGATTTGCATGTGAAATTTATTTCTGAGCATAGAAGTATTAGCGACAACTACAGATAAGCGACCATAATCACTGATATAATGTTTTACATGCGTTCATAATAATTAACGCCGGATATGTATTATACTGTGTGCATGTCCACAACATACGAATCAAATGTCTTCATAACAAATCCAAACAAGAAATATCTTTAAAAAATACTTGGCCGTGGTAAACCAGCGGAATGACAAGTGTTCGAATGGTTTGAATGCTCGACAGTTTGGTGTAATTGCTGTTACGTAGTTCCAGAGTCAGTGCAGCTTTTTGAAAGGAATATCATGTTTGACTTAACAGGTATTTTTTAATACAGAAAAATTGCACCAATAAAAAGGAATGGAACAGCATGGGCTGTATTAATAAATTTAATGTAGGGAGTATATATATATATATATATATGACCAACAGGAACTAACGTCTTGAGAACATTAGATAAGACTATGATAATCGACCGTGAAGGTAGTATGCCAGGTAACTTATGGCGCGTAAATAAACGCTCTTATAAAATATACAAATATATATTTTTAATAAAATATCATTATAAAATTAATATTAAACAAACTAACAAAACACAATGAAACATAAAATAACTCTTCATACTACTTTCTTTTCACTAGTAACAATTTCCTTCTAAATCTTTACGGCCAGCAATTGCTCAGCCGTCTCCCTCTATTTCTATATCGTCAGCTAATTGGTCAGCACGACCCGAAAGGACGAAAATCATAGCAAGACTGTATTACACCAAAAACAATGTGTATAGAATTTAAGCGTTTTTCTCGTTGTGTTTACCAGTAAAAGATGATCTATCTAACTTTCTGGAAAAAATCGTCACCGAGGAAATAAAATTATTCAACTTTTAAACAATCATAGTTATTAAGAGCTCGTTTCCGATACTCCTTATTTGATTGGATTAAGTTTGCAATGACGCTTATTACTAGAAATCAATGTATTTCTGATCTCCAGTTCAAATACGTTATTTCAGTATTTGATTATTTATTGTAGTATTTAAGCATTTTTTTCAAATACTTCACAACAACTAAGTACTGACCGAACAAATTCCCTGTCCCAGGCCAATGAAGTAAGATATTTAGGTACATGCAGAATGTTGCAGCATATTTCTTTATCAGAACAGATCATGATTACAACCAACGTTCCGTTCAGAAAACTGCCATCTGATTTAACTTTTTTTTATTCCTGACAACTACAAATTAAAAGACAGTCTTATCTTAAGTAAGTGGTCATTTATAGCAACCTATTCCACATCCTATGCAATATTCACTGCATCATTTGTATGAGAATATGATTCGACCAATAATCATGTAATATCATTATTATCATAGAACAACAACAATTGGCGATGATATTTCCAAATCTTGTTTCTGTGTGATACGTTCCTTATATCAGAACTTGACGTTATATTAATGGGTCACTATTTGATTTGGGCGAAAAAGTGTCAACACTGATTGCCCTCATGCGTACCTTTTAAGATTGTTATATAATTTGAAATGGCCCTCGCAGAATTTGGACGTGCACTCCTTTATCAAAACACAGCCTTGCACCAAGGTTCCGTTCTGAATGCTGTCAAATAGCGTCGCTATGTGTTTTATCAAAGATGAGTTAAATAAGCAATCCCATTTGAACAATGGACTCATGTATAGCAAATGAAAATCAAAATAATATCCGATAATCATTTAATAGTGTATGAGAACATGTAATTACTCAATACGGAACAAAAACACGATGTGAAGTTATATTAGAATCAGAAAATTGTCGAGAGGGCTGTTTATAACAAAGGATCAATTTGATTTCACTCAGATGCAAAGGCAAAGGCATCTGAGTGCTTATTGCTATGTTTGTAACAATTTGTGAGCACAATCTCCATAGAGCAATCTTAACATTTTATGTGAATCTGGCAACAATTGTTGCATTTCTAAGCGTGTATTTTCGTTTGCATTTCAATTGCATGAATTGAAATCGTTTAAGTATATACTTCATTCACTACTTAAACAAAATGTGTTCTCTCAAAAGCTTGGACCATCAAATATTTATGATCCGATGTACTCTAATACTCCCTTATTAGGTAGCCATGATTTGCACTAATGACGACCATGTTAACATGATTAAGCTTGGAGATTTTACGGTCATTCGGAAGTTGGTTATGAATATTCGTGTTGTCTGTTTAATAATTATTTCAATCTACATGCGTTCAGATAGTTTGTAGAGAAAACTATACATGTTGTTTTCTAATAACATGTTTATTAAACAATCGATAGCTTTTCATATAAACTGTTTTCAAAGACCAGTCACTTGCTGAATCAACATCATGTTTAGCCAAAATAAATGCATTTTTTAGGAATTCCTATAGACATTCCGCTTTCATCTGCATCCACTTGTTTTGTTTAAGATTACGTGTATTCTAGACATTAATTAAGTGTGCTGCTTAAAGATCATTTAGGTTATGTAACTAATTATCTCGATTCGAAATGTCTGTCTGGTACATAACCAGTAAAGCCTATGACAATGAAACAGCACGTACGTAGAGTGATTAAAACACTATGTGGTATGCATTATGTAATAAACTATTTATTACTACAAACTCGTTTCTTTATAGATTTCGTATATTTGTTTCTTTTCTTTCTTCTCTGTCATCATGCTAGTTTGTAATCTGCAATTATACACCACCTCTCAAATAGGTAAAACATCAGGCAAAAAAAGTATGGTAAAGATTAAATCCTTTTCAAAAAGAAGCAGGGTAGGTAGGTATTTTTCTTTATGTAAGAATTGTCATCAATGGGAAAATGTAATAAAAATGTTAAAGTAAAATTTGTATACAGCTTTATATGTTGATTTAAACAACATATAAAATCACATACTTATAAAAATATTTTTTTATTTATTTTTTTTGAAAATTTACGGTCTATAAAATCTTTAGGCGCGGCGTCTATTTCGCAGAAAGGGCTGGGTAACCGAACCGAAAGTATTTTTTCGACCACAATTGTTATTTTTACACAACAAGAAACAACCCCTGAAATAAAACTCCCAAAGCGAAAACATTACTTAATAATAGACTCACCATACCATTGTACGGAGATACAAAGCAAAATGTATCGACCAGTATTGCAGTATATTAAATATTACAACAAATCTATCACAAAGCATTTAAGCAGGGTTGTGACCTTGGTAGACGGACAAAAACGGGTTTTAAGACGTCCGCTACTTCTCAACAGTCAGCGACAAGTGAACTAACAGCAACAACACAATTCGAGTTTATATCAAGGTCTGCCCGCCATCGGGAAAATTGTGTTTAAATGTCATAAGTGACATGAGATAGAAGTGACTGCGCCACCCAGCCAAATGGTCATTATTTAAATATGACTATAATACGCTATTTGTTGTGTATAATTATATTAAATATAATAATACGCATGCACCCTAATGGCTTATATCTGATTTATCATGCGCACTTTTGCACATTTTTTTTTCTGAAAAAAAAACGAGCATTACCTATCAAATGTGTAAAGGTTTCTGAATTCTTCATTTTGGATATTGTATGGAATACAAGAGAGGGGAAAATAACAGATAAAAGTCATATTTGATTGATTGCGAAAAGAATTTGTTGTTTTCGGTATGTACGGGTGAAAAGATCACCATTAAAGTGCTCTTTCGTTCCCGCCCGCTAGGGTCTGAATGATGCAATAAATGAAGAAGGTCGGAAAGATCAATAAATGAAGAAGGTCGGAAAGATCAATAAATGAAGAAGGTCGGAAAGATCATAAACTCAAGTTTGTTGCTCAAGGAAGCATGCTGGGCAAAGGTATAAAACAAATATTTGTTGCTTAATGTTTTAAAAAAGAGGCTGTTATATTTTCAGTTATAAACCACAATTGTAACATGCAGTGTGCCATAGACCTTTTTTGCTCTGGTAATGTGCCGAAATCATAAAAACATGGCGGGAAATAAAAATAAATTCTATTTGTCCCAATTATGTAGAAAGTATTGCAAAAAATGGATACCTACCTTATTGGTTCGGTATTTATTATAATATGTATTTATAATAAGTAGTAATAATAAAACAATATAGTCTAGAAAAGTCACATAGTTGGCAACATGTGGAATCATCTGCATTCCATGGGTATGGGTATGTGTATGTCCTCGAAAAACAGTATGGATATTTCAAATAAAAATAGCTAAAGTAGATGTTAGAAATACATGTTTAGTTTTTGTCTTGTTTAGTATTTTTTTTTATCTTAGAAGTAATACTCAATTAATGTGTGGATTCAATACAAAATCATGTATACTTTAAAACATATGATAATTTATGTATCTAATAATATACGTGCAAAAGGTATTTAAACAAAATCGGGCTCTCTATAATTTTAGATTGTACAAAAAAAATCAATTTGTCAGTTATGAGTAAAAAACTATTTATTTAGTTATAGTAATAATCACTCACATGCGCTTTCTATTTCCGAGTCACCGTATTTTTTGGAATGTCTATTCACTAAATATCCGCGGAAAGGCATAGTAGAAAATTCAAATTTTAAACGCTCTTTAAAAATTATCAAAATTATAGTACTATAGTGAATCGTCTCTCAACAAAAGCCGCTGATATCGATATGAACTATATATCAAGTATCAAGTAAAATATGCAAACTAAAGTGACGTTGATGACTTAGATCCGTTTCGCAGAAAAGTGTACAAACAAACGATTTTGATTTAGCCTGATCTCCGGACTGTATCAACCGGGTCTCTGTGTGTCTCTCTTGTCTGTTTTCAACCTACAGCCAACATTTGCTAAAACAACAATGATCCTGAAAACTTGATTAATTTAAAAAGTGAAAACGTGTTACATATATGAACTTGACCCCGGCACGGGAAAAGAAACCCCAAATACTCGACCTAGACAAAGAAGGCCAACCACCAGGAAAAGGGTGGGGGTAACTACAGTAAACACAGATTCAAGAAGGAAGTGTTCACTAACTTTTAAAGAGATAAACTCTCGTCTCATTACAATGGAAAGCAGTATGATACGACTTTTGCCGTTAGAAAAAGATATCACTAACTTGAAATCAAAGTTTGAAGTCGTTCTGGATTTAAACAAATCATTGTCGTCATGGTTATCAAAAGTAGAGATTTTCAGTCAAAAATTCAATGGAATTGTATGTGATTTTATATCCAGGAAAAGAAATATACAAGAACAAATAACTGATCTGAACACACAAAACACTGAGTTGCATTCCAAAATGAACACGTATTCCCATCAAAACGCATACTTAAAATCAAGGTACTTCTGTTTGCAATGCAGGCTCATGTAAAACGACCTGATTATATTTAGTATGGATGAGGCCCTGCAAGGCCGAAATGGACCGACCACACCGGCAGAGAAAAAAATGAATGAGTCCACCGAGTAGTGCTCCGTATATACATAACTAGTTTAGCGTTCATGAAGTATCTAGCCAGAGTCTCGTCGACGTCGCAAGTATGAATTTCACCAAAGTCAACCATGTTGAAAGACCGAGTCAACCGTCGTCAAACGGACGACCCCGACCCATAATTGCTACCTTTGAAAAAACATACACAGTGAGGCAGTACGACGTGCGGGACTTATACTAAATAGGCTAAATAAGACTCAGAGACATTCAGACATCGAATGAGCTCGTTTCCGAAACTCCTGTATAGTGTTTGACTAATTTTACACTGACAAATTTGATTTAGTATTTAAGGTTATAATGAACAATGAAAATCTTAATTTAATTCAGTTCATCTCTGTGAATTTTACAGGAATTCACTGTGATTTCAAACAGTCTTACCGCCTAGTTGTATCCTAAAGCAAAAAGGACACAAAATAAATCACTTCAAAACGACTCACAGTCAAGCTCTAAGGCACGTTTAAAGAACGCAACTTTGATCGATTAAATCTTACAGCCATTTACAATTTCAGACCAGCACAATTAATACAGGTGATAAGACGCCCGTTGCTTCTCAACAATTAACGACGATCCCCGATACTTCAACATACGACGTGGTTATTCAGGTTATCTTCATGACATTATCATGGTGTTGTTTGATCGAGAACTGATTTTAAACAATTTCGACGCTAGCAAGAATCACCTTTACATTTTAACTTCAGCTGTGTCATGTATATGAATTACATTGGCGTGTTTTCATTTTCATCTCTTTTAGAATCGGGCATTTCACTTCTGAAATTATTGATATGGTTTCTGTTTTAATAAGCTGATACATGCTGTGAAATGTGTGTAGAACTCTCGAAATTATTCGTTGTTAATTAATGATGGTTTAAATCGAATAAATAACATATGTATTATTAATAGCGGAATGTATTTGAAGTAGCGAAACATATTAGAGGTTGCTTTAATCAATGTCAAAATGTCATATTGGTTATTGTACATTAATTAGGTGAATGAGATCGTTACTTATTCGATAAGGTTATTCTTTCGTAATTTGATAAACATGTGATGTGCAAGTTATTGAAACCTGTTTGAGTAAGAGAAGCCGTCAAAATCAGAAAAAAAAAACAAGTACAAATCACAACACGTAGGAACCAGGTAGCATGGATAGGTCCCATTTCCGATTTTCATAATCGAAATTCTTGACATCGCTCCAGTGACAATCCAGTGACTATCAGTGTCTACTCTGAGGCATTTTGGTCGAGTAAATTACTCAATGTGGACATTCGCCTAGTCCTTCGTGTTACATTTTTTAGAACAAATTGTAGAAGAAACTGCTAATTTTTAATGAACATTTATTTTAGAGATACTTATTTTTCGCAGCAGGACAACCGAGCAAATTCCATGAAGTGCGATGTTTACTACAGCACAAAAACAAAACAAAATGCGATAAATCCTTTACCGAAACGGATTGAACAACCTTCCAAAGAACTACCTTTTAGACACTGTAAATATCATAATGACGTTGACGGTCGATGCAGTAAGTTTATCGCGCGTTATGTTCTCACAGAATTTGGACGTGCACTCCTTTATCAAAACAGATACTTGTGCAAAGGTTTCGTTCTGAATACTGTCATATAGCGTCGCTATGTGTCCCTCTAAAAATGAAGTCATTTTAGCAATACTATCATTTAATAATGTACGTGAACATCTTATTATTCCAACCCAGAACAAAACATCTTATGTTATATCAGAATCTGGAAGTTATTGAGAGGACCTGTTTGATTTCACCCGGGCACCAGTGCTTACTGTTACGTTTGAAAGCGTAACACTTTGTACACACAGACTCCATAGAGCAGTTATTACATTTTATGTTTATCTTGCAACAGTTGTTGCAATTCTAAACGTCTATTCTTATTTGTATTTCCTTTGCATGACTTGGAATCGTTGGAACATTTACTGCATTCACGACTTCCATACACAAAAACTGTTCTCTCAAAAGCTTCCATCAAATATTTATGAACCAATGTCCTCTAATAGTCCTTATGGTTTGTTCCATGGTGAACTTCGCATCCTAGCACCAGTAAATTGCACTAATGACGATCATTTGCTTGTAATCAAATTTCGGCGCCCTGTTAACATTTGGATGTTAGTTGTGAACATTTGTGATGTCGGACATATTGATATTTTGAAGAAGTGAAAAAGTATGCATGTTGTTTTCCAGTTCCATGTATATTAAACAATTAATATTGACGGGTGACGAAAATATAAAACACAGAATATTTTGTATACCAAACAGGATTATAATTAAACGGATCTCCTTTTTGTTATACATATTTTGAAACCGTTCCCAACATGTACTCAACGCTGAGGACATAAATGTTAGGTTTTGATTTTAACTTTTCAAAATCCAATCACTTGCTGAATCAACATCATGTTCATCCAAAATAAAAAAGGAGTTTATTTGGAATTCCTATAGACATTCCGCTGTCATCTACACCCACTTGTCCTGTTCCCGATGACGTATATGCGAGACATTAATGGCATATGTAACTGATGATCTTGATTCAAAATGATTGTCTTGTGTATAAACTGTAAAGCTTATTACAAAGAAGTAGCACGTATATAAAATTATTAAAAACAGTATGTGATTAGCGTTATGCTTCTTTATAAATATTGCTTTTACAAGTTCATAGATTTGTTTCTTTTCTTTCAACTCTGTCATCGTTTATATTATTAAAGTCTTGTTTGTCATCTGCAATGATATACCGCCTCTGAAACCACAACTTACGAAATATTCCTTCGAGGCCAAACATCAGCTCGTATTTGTACATAACAAGTAACATCCCAATATAACTCCAAAAGCGGGAACAAGACTTAACCATATACAACCAATGGACTCATCATACCAGATTTAAAAAAAGCATACTCCAGAACTAATATGGCGTGTTCAAAGTCAATCTAAATACTTTTAATTTTCATATAAGATATGACTGTATGGAAATTTGAAGAGGCAACATCTATCGACCAAATATAGCAGTATATCAAATTTTACAGCCATCTATTACCAGGCATTCCGCGGAGTTGTGACCTTTCCAGACGAACAAATACGGGTGATAAGATGCCTGCTGCTTCTAAACAATCGACAGCAATAGAACTAACAGAAACATGACCCGATGATATTTTTGCAACTGTTTATCGACATTTAGTCATTTTGTGCAGTGTTAATTTATTTATGACATTTTTAAATATAAGTATGATAGACTATGTGTGTTGTAATTATATAAAACAAAATTATATGCATATTCCCAGATTGCTTATACATTGTATCTGATTTATCATGCGCATCGTCACTTGTGTACATGATTTTTCTTAAAAACGGGCAGTATCTGTAAAATGTGTGTGGAACTCTCAATTGTTCATTTTAGTGTATGGAAAATAGAGAGAGAAAATAACACAAGCCAGATATGATTGATTGCAAAAATGTATTTGTTGATTTTGGTTTGTTACAGGTAAAAAGATCAACATCAAAGTGCTCTTTTGTTCCCGCCCGCTGGGGTCTGAACGATACAATAAATCAAGAAGGTCTGAAAGATCATTAGCTCAAGTATGTTGCTCCAGTAAGCATGCTGGGAAGCTGGGCAATGATATAAAACACATATTTGTTTCTTTAATGTTATAAAAAAGAGGCTGATTTGTTTTCACATATAAACCGCTGTTGTAACAAACTGTGTGCCATAAATCTTTTTGCCATGACAAAGTACTGAATTTCAGGAAAAAATGGAAAAAAAATATTGCCACAAATTATGTAGAAATAATTGCAAAAAATAGACACCTTTTTGGTACGGTAATTATGCTATGTAGTAATAAGCAGTAATAATAATAAAGCAATATATTCTTCAAAAGTCGCATACTTTTGTTAATAAATTAAATATTTCGAATCATTTGCATTCCATAGGTATGCGTATGCAATTGTATGTCTTGTTTTTTTCAAATAAAAGTTTCTGCTTTGGTTTTTAGAAATAAACTTTTAGTTTTAGTTGAAAAAGTTAGGTTTTTTATTATCTTTAATGTGCTAATCATAATAAGTATGGATACAATACAAACTCATTTTAGTCAGAGAGGTGTTATAGCATATGTCTCTAAGATATGAATACGTGAAAGAGCATATGTGTTTCTATTTGTTTAGATTATACAATTATTCAATTCGTCAGCTATGAACAATAAATTTGATAACAAATTAAAAAAAAATATATTAATAATCACTCACATTCGTTATCTATTTCCCCGGTAACGTACATCTTCGCCTGTCTTTGTACTGAATATCCACGGAAAGGCATAGTAAATAGTAACCTTAACAATAATCACTTATATCAATCAATTAAGCAATAATATCGCCACTTTTGTCACTTCCCGATACCTGTCCCATAATATAGATATGCTATTTATTGACTGCGCAATAAAAATCACTGATTCTGCAATGTATTACCTTTACCATAAATAGTTTAATGATATCAAAACGGCGGCCTTGGTAAACGTTTAGTAACGTAAATGACAATTAATTATGGTATCGTCTGAACAACCAAATCATACTACAACAACAGGCAGATATATTCGAAAACAATGTACATAATTAGTATTTAATTGCCGCCTACAATTGTCCAGCCAAGAGCTAGATGACCCGTGGCTACGACCTGTCAGAAGAAAGTTGGATGACAAGTCGTCTTGATACACTTTCTCCTAGGCACTTCGCTGCACAAACGAAACATCATGCATGTAATATTTTACTCGGATTATTTGTTGAGTAAACATTTTGGGTACAAAAACTGTGTCGGCAATATTTTGTTAAGTTATACACAATAGTCGTTTATCTCATATCTTATAGAGTAAAATAACACAAATTATTTATTCCCAGGCTCTCAAGCTAATAATTTCCTCGGACCATTTGTTGTATAAACATTTTTGGCAAACAAAACTGAATTTGGCTTGCATTTTTTTATATATACAGAACAGTCGTTTACTTAAAATCTGCACTCTAACAGATTTACAGTGTTAACAAATGTTTTAATTTTGTCTCAGAATCAGGTGATTTTGTCATAAATGCCTTCAATTCAGTCATATATATAAGATAACTCACAATAAAACAAAATACATTTTTTCGAAACGGTCGAAAATTTAAATATAATATTTAAGCGTTAATGACGCGTTTAGCCATAACATCAATGTTCGACCATAAAAATGAAAAACTGCGATCTATTCTTTACTCAGCCTTCTTAAATCACTTGTTTCCGGACATGTTTGCAAAAATTTGCTCATTCCAAAATAAAAAAAAGTTGTCAAAACGATACATCTGTTAACGTGTAAGACTAAAATAGTACAAGTTATTTGTTAGCATTCTCTCAGGCTTGCCAACAGACGCACCATTAACATTTGTAAAGTATTGAAAGCTAAACAATCTCACTTTTACAGCTGGGAGAATGGAATAAATTTTCCAAGAACAATTTTCATGCCGGGTGTTATGAGATAAACCACTTTTTCATGGTAATCAATGGGCAATCAACATTGTTAGGCAAGAAACACTGACTGTCGCGAAGCTAGTTTGTTTACTCTGATCACCTACACAGACCGGTTTCATACTTTCGTATTAACGATAATCGTATAAACACCTGTAGCCGTGCACAACAACTCTCCTGAGAATGCATGGAGATCTTGACAACGTGCCAGTAAACAATATAACATCAACCGATTTATTACTTCGTACTGAAAACTTCGCATATCAGATTTAATGAATTAGGAATCGTTATACCTGTTCAAAACATGCATGTTTTAATAAGAGTTCCAGAAACCTACTTGCATAACACTTCTATTGTCAACAATGATCGAACTCAGAACAGTCTACAAAATATTGTTTATGTCCACATGTCTAAATAGAATAAAAGGTATACAACAACAAAAAGGCCGTAGTACGTGACCTGAGAATATGAGTACAAACGGCAATGCTAAAAGATCGCTATTTCTGACAATTATTTCAAATGTTATTAAGCAAACTAATAGATATGTTCGTAAAAGTAATAATTATCTGCAATATATGTTAGTTTAACTTTATATTATAATTGCATTTGAAATAGAAATCCACGAAAATACTCTGACCATTAAACTCAAAAATGTTAATGTAGTAAAATTCCTTGAAACACTAAACTTCGGTAGGGTTAAGAGTATTATTAGTAAATACACTTACTGCACATCTGGTAGGCACTGTATTCCAATAATTTGATAAAAAAAAATATAAGTAAGGAATGCGACTAAAGTTTATGTTCCTCTCTTGCAGATTAAGAAACACTTCAGCTCCCGTCTCACGAATGCTAGTTATAACATTATTGTCAAAATGTCATCTAAAATACCCTACAAAACGGAAAACTATTCTCAGACCAGACTTCGGAATTACCAAATCTCCGGTTTACAGTATTTTGAGATGGATGCGCCTCATCCCCAATGTCGATAATACAGGGAAGATATTTTGGGAGAAAGGTAAACACATGGAGAACTGCTTGTTCAATAGACACCGATCGTTTGAGCTTTTTGCGATCAGGGATATATATACGAATAGAGCCTTTATATAAACCAATTAACTTTATATTTCGTTTTTACTAACAATCTGGTTATTTTATTCCACATTGATTCTGGGCGTGATAAAACTTCAAAGAGTTATTGCTATGACATAAAGCACCGTCAACCGTTTCGGTCAGACGGGTATACAATTATATATATGTATATATATATATATATATATATATATATATATATATATATATATATATATATAAATATATATATAAACATTATTTGTAACGATCTTTCTAACAGCTTTTAAAGATGCACTCTTACTCACAAATTATGTAAGATGTACCACAATTAATACAATTGTTTCAATTTACCGAAAGGGATTAATAAATACATATGGTTCTTATGAAGGATACCGTGTTTAATTTAAAAGAAAGGTGCATATAACAGGTATTTATACCTTATGAGAGTTGATCACTGTAAATATTTTAGGACCCACCAATCATTTAACATTTGTGCGTTTTCAGCTATTAAATACACGGTTACAATCATGTTATTAGTACTTAATATTTTCCAAAAATGCATCATTTAGTAAGAAGTTATAGGTATATTTCTCAAAAAAATATGTTTGTTATACATGTGTATGTATTGATTTTAATTACGAGTGTCACTTTAAGGTTGGGTTCACAGAAACGTTATAGTAAATGCATTAAACTATCATAAGATTAGTTAAACCAATACTTTCGAATGTTATCAATTTAGTATGGTGGTTGATTTCTTCTTTTTAATGTTGACGGTTTTTCGAGGCGAAACGGCGTAAACCTGTCACGCGAACAGCAACCAACTTGCTACTTCATCGCGTCTGCAGTGGCTGATTTGCGTTCAGGCTAAGGCGAACGGTCGCTCACGTTGGCTCATGGTTATGTTTTGAATTCCTGTTATGTTTTAGCTCATTATATGCAAGTGGGAAACCAAATCGTTTAACGTTAGCTATCGAGAGTACCTGTTAGCCTGCACTTCACCACGCATGGCTTGAAGCCAAACAAAAATACGACAAAGAAGCGGTTTGGTGTGTGCAAGTGTTGCGAGTTTTTGGTCCGCTACGAGAAAATGCGAAAACTGAAGGCGAAAAGCCGCCAAATCGAAGACAAAAACACGACCTATCGGAAGGGTGGATTTTCACGTTGACGGACTATACTTTTGCTACGCTTTCGCCCTTCATTTGGCGCCTTTGTGTTTTCGTGAGGACTTTTTCGCGCGACGGGTTTTCTCGTTTCCACGTAGCAGATTATCACGTAGGATCTTTTTACCTGTCTTTGCCCGTTTGTCTATATTTTTATCATTTTAGCTTAATAATATTGTGACAAAATCATACCCATAAGTAATTAAGGAGCCCTTGAACATATTCGCCTATTTGAAGAACATTGTTGATATGTTGTCATAAAACACTATCCACGTTTACATTTACTAAAGGAAATTTATTTGTGCCTTTTCCTTTATAGTAATACAAATGTAATGAAATACCATGTTTTCCCGGAATTGGAATATGTTTTAATAGGTCACGGAATGATAGATAACTACTTATCCGGACATATCCATTCGACGTAGTTCATCGTAATATTTCAGTTCATCATATTTAATTAGGTTGTATAATCGCAAACGCAATATATTTGACTTTTCTACTTACTTTAAGTCCCTTGAGCGTCATTGCATGTACTGTCAATGTTCATACATTGTGTCTTTCTTAAATGAATTAGCAGATTCAGGCCACGCCCCCCCCCCCCCCCCCTTACCCCTAATATTGTCAAAAATTACTTTTTATGTCCAAATCGGAGAAAAAGGTTAGAAAATACGCCCAAAATGCACCATTTCGTATTCGAAAATACTTATTTTTTCTAGGGCGAGTACGATCTCCCACCTACCACTGCCAACTTCTTAAACCATTTCAATTCCGGTTCGAGACAGGGCGAATGTCATGAGGTTGTGCCCCTAACTTACGCCCCTTTTAATTTCAATTCATGAAACCGCTCCTAAAATGGATTCACATACAAGCACTAATGTATAAAATGTTTGGTGTTGCCGGAACCTTAGAAATAAAATCATGTATTGAACTCAACCAAATTTAGCATATAGTTAAGACACGATAGTTTTTAATGTTGTTTTTTTTTCAAATTAATATATAACAATCTTTTGACACAAAAAAAAACATTTCATTACTTACTATTAATTGTTCCATTTCATAGATGCCATATCGATGGTAAAAAATGATAGGGGAAGTAACCGCTGCATATAACTTGTAACAACGAGAAAGTATTGTGCTTTGTGGTCTGTAACCATTTATGAAACTGTTGATTGCAAAAGTAACGAGTGCTACCAAGAAATCAACATATTTTTTGTAAATACGAAACATGTACATTTGTTTTGAATTTAAGAGTTTAATGATTCTAACCAGGCCTTAGTCCCAGATTTAACTAAGCTATGAATCGATTTTATTGGTCAGATACTTCGCCCGCCCTGGGAGAGGTCCACATCACTCAACAAGTCGGCGTAGCACTCTATGATGGCGCGGATAAGGTACAAAACTACACTATCACTAAGTCTAATTGACTATATTCATAATATTGTTTGTATTGACAACTTCCGGGAACCTAACACTTCCATTAGACTCACAACCATTTAACGTGATAAATTTACAGGTCATCGACCCATTGATAGGGCTACCAGACAAATCGGCCCCTTACCAAATCGGCCCCTAGTTCAAACGGTTACCTTTTCGGCCCCTTACCAAATCGTCCCCATCACGTAGACGTTTCGGCCCCTGATTACCGAGACGTTTCGGCCCTTATTTTAATAGACAAAGCTATACTGTATACATGCATACAAAGGTATAGATAAAAATAGATTTAAAGAAAATATCTGTACACTTGAAAACATGTAAAGATTTCTTCACGAGATATTTTTATAAAACGAAATAGAGTTGAAGAAGAAATGTTTAAACTTATTTTTTTTAAATAATCTTTAAATATTATACACAACTATGTTGCTAATAATATGTATAATGACATGTCCATTGTCTAACATCAGTCTTGACCAAACACCAGATGCCTTTTAAGATGGATATTGATGGATAATGATTTATGAACAGAAGAGAACAGATATTTTATAAGAACTATTATTATACAGTACATCTTCTTATTAACTACAATTTAATAATAAAAAACAAACACATGGAAAGAAAGTTATACATTTTATGAAATTCAGTAATTTATATTCAAATCAGGTAAGGATGAAAAAAACTATTATTAATCTTATATTGAATACGTATGCAAAACCATACTGGCTTAAAAGGTGTTTTTAGACAGACGGTCTTATGGCGAATTGTCATTCCACAGAGGTATCAGGCGTTGGTATTGTGACACTTTGTGTTTACAAGCTTATAAATACGTCTACAAGGATTGTTCCGACTTTCCCAACCGCTAATTCTCACACTTACAGAATAATACCAATCAACTGTAAATAACATTAACAAATTAAAGACAATTATTCATTCACACGTTTTTGAATGTCTTTTTCACACCCACAGTTTGCCTTGCAAAGAACGCATGGTTCAAAGACAATTTTTCTTTGAAGTCTTTAATGATCAATTAATAATTAACAGTTAAAACAAATAAAAATTCTTAGATTTTCTAACATTTTATTTTAAAAATCAGGGTATTTTTTAAATCAGTCATATCATTGTTTTTCATGCATATTTGTCTATTTGTAAATTTAAATATGTTATTTACAACTTATTTACAGATCTCATTTACATTTATAAGAAGACCTACAATGTTTTACTTTATACTCAAGATAAAAAATAAAATAAAATTAAGGGGCCGAAATGTCTCTGTTGAAAATCACTAAGGGGCCGAAACGTCTCGAGTCATTTTAATTAAGGGGACGAAATGGCAGGGCCGAAACGTCTTAGGGGCCGATTTGGTAGTAGGCCGATTTGGTAAGGGGCCGATTTGTCTTGATCCCATTGATAGCCCTGCTAATTAGTCCACTACTCGGCACTAGCCCTGCTAATCAGTTCCATAGTATTTATATTAACTGTATTGCCCTTTGGCTTTGCCTGGGTACAGGTAACAGGTTTTATTTTGATCTGTGTTATTAAGAATTATAAAACATATTTAGACAGCGAGATAGTGTGGCTAATGCACCAGTTAACTGTAACCATGGCCCTCCCAGGTCTGGGGAATAGCGGGGACTTTGACTTTCGGTCCAGCCAAGCCCGGGCAGAATCCCTGTCCTGCAGGGACCAACTGCTGGTAAAATCCCCGCACCCTAGTGACCCTAGGTAAGGCCCATTCCCCAAGACATAACCACTGCATTCAGCCGGCACTGGGGAGCCACCTGGTAGGTAAAAACACGGTCCATTTCCCTGGCTATCCTAAGTATACTTCCGAACTTAGGGATTGACATAATGGTGCATAATATGTGAACACATCAGATAACAAGATAAGTCACTAGGTGCTCTAAACCTTTTGGTAAAAAATAACTTTAGTCGGACTACTTGCAGACATGTGAATCTTTGGCAATGACAGAGAGGTAGATTTAGGTCTCAAAAGCGGTAGTTTGGGGTCAAAAGCGGTAGAATTTATATTTCCTTTAATTTTCAGGTAAAAACAATGATGGAAACATTAATGTTAACAAAAACTTGATAATTTCTTTCTATTTAGATTTTTGGAAAATACGCATAAAATATGTCATGGTTGAGAGACTTGTCAAATGTCACTGTTTTTGATTGAGAAATAGAAGGAATATTACCTCTGCTTTGTAAAAACAAGTTTATATTCAGAAGAGCAGCTAAAAAATGAAATCACATGGTTGAGAGAGGCATAAAATATGTCATGGTTGAGAGACTTGTCAAATGTCACTGTTTTTGATTGAGAAATAGAAGGAATATTACCTCTGACTTGTAAAAACAAGTTTATATTCAGAAGAGCAGCTAAAAAATAAAATCAGACTGCCAAAACAGGTCGGAGTGTAAGTGCAGACGACTGCAGAATTGTGTTTGTCAATTTTCACTCCAACTTGTCGTAAAATTTTATACACAGTAGATAATTATAACACATTGGAAATGTTGTTTTCTTGAATGTTTTGACAGTTTTATAATGTTTTTGATATTTACAAAATGCTAATTAGTTGGATGCCAATTAACAAAGAATGCTGATTAGTGGTCTTCTGTACCATACTGGTAACTTAGCAACGATCTCGGCTAAAGTGTGAAGTGATTTGACAAGTTGTTTATTGCACCATGTTCTTTAAAGTGACAGATTAATATGGTATTTCAGCATGGTTGATAGAATTTTGAGGTTTTTAAAAGAAAGTACGAGGCCAATTTTATATAAAATTGAGGGTTTTTTTTCAAAGAGCTTTCAATATCGGTAGATTTCAACGGGAAAGCGGTATGGCGTTAGAAGGGTCTCAAAAGCGGTATATTTTACCTACCGCCGGTAGATTTCACATGTATGCTTCTTGCACAGTACACTCAATGAGTTAGACCCACTTTCCTCAATCACATTGAGGGATAAAGTCCATGATTGCAGACTGCCTCCGAGGGTAAAACTGTTTCCCTCATTTAATTCCCCCGAGTTCCTCCAAGTGGCTGGTTTACCGTGGAGTTAAAAAAGAAAGATAGCGATGGTAATCGTCCGATTTTATGACCCCACAGTGGAACTCAGCATCTTATCAGATAAGCAAGAAAACGTTCTTGTTCAGAAGTTTTTTTTTTTATGCTTATGTACATTGTTAGTTGTAAAAGATTCTTACTAGAGAAAATCCGCGGAGGGAAACGGAAAGTGGGTCTTACTCGTTGAGTGTATTGTAATGTAACATATTAATGACTTATGTTCTGTCCGGTATCGGGTCAAATTGGCCCAATTACCTTTACAGCCTGGTACAATTTCAGCAGACTTTTTTTTAAAAATTTATCTACTTTTTGCCATTCTTTTCAGTCTCTCAAAGACGAAAAAATAATATGTTTGTAAACTTAATATTCTATATAGAATTGATGTCATAGATGTTAGATAAACACATCGCTGTTAATTTGGGATATTTTTTAATAATAATAATACAAAGATTGGCTGAAATGGATCAGACCAAAATGGTTACTGGGCCAAAAAGGTAATTGGGCTGAGTTGACCGGGCTTCGTTTTGTCCCATTGTCGCGGATCGGCTGACAAATCCAGGTGAAAATTATTATATTTAACTCTTGCATTTAATACATAGAGTATCCAAATTTTGTCGAAAGTTTTTGAGATAAAGATATTCCAGGCTTAAAAAAATATATATTTGGACAAGACAAATTCTTGAATGATTGCAGTCTCATCTGGTCTGTCAAAATCTTGCCTTTCAGAAATCATCAGTACGGTAGTATACTGGCATTTATGAAAAACGTGTATCTGTCTGTTTTCCTCTCATTTCAGACTAACTTTGTTGGTGGCATTTTAAGTTTAACAAGTCACAAATTGCTCTGGAAAGAAAACTATGGAAAGGTTTGTTTTCAAGTTCACCTACATATAAGATTATATTAAATGTAATTTGTTATTAGACTTATTGAATTATCTTACTTGAAACACGAACATTCTAGTACCGTAAGCATTTAAATATGATGAGCTTTTTAAATTGTGTAATATAAAACACAAGTGTTGTTCCATTGCTGTTCAATAAGAATTATAATTGAAATTTGATCAAGAAGGTCAACATTGGTAACCATCGATAGTGAGTTGTTCATAATTGATTATTGAAATGTACATTTGAAAACAGAAATTTTCTTCAAGTGAGGAAAAACATGAGTAATTTGTAGTTATAAAATAATGAGTGAAGGGTTTGCACAAAAATAATAAATTATTGACTAATTATCGTTCTGTTTTCAATCGATAGTAAGTTTGGTCAGAGTCAAGCATTATAATTATATGTTATATATCACAGACCAGCTGCCTTTGCCTGCCTCTTCCACTTGTTGTCTATCTGGAGGAGCAGCCTTCAGGTTTTGCTAAAAGGTAAGAAAATTAAAAAGCCATGAACATGTTTCGTGTCAGGAAAAGTTTAGAGGACCACAGATTCTACATTAATTGTTAAAAGAGAGCATAAGGTGATTTTTTAATACTTATAAACAGACATACATGAAAGTTTTCATCTGAAATAACTTATTGACTCTTGTCTGAGGTGACTCTTTGTCATTTGTCAACGTTTTTGTGGATATTAATGTTTGCTTTTAGCAAACAATCTACCTATTGTCATGGTGAGTTTCTTTTTCTTCAGTGCCAAGATAGTTGTTCACCTGACAGCCCCTGAGCCTGGCCAGACCTCGGGTCCAGTTGCCAGCAGCAAGTTTGACTATATACGGCTCTCCTTCAGGGACAGCGGTCAATCAGAGGTGAGCTCTTTAATATTAAGTAATTGTTTGATCTTTGTTCTTCTTTATTTCTTCTGTAACGATGGAATGAACAAGGAAAATGTTGTTGTAGGTTGAAAGAATAAAGTTTTTGGAACAGACAATTAAATACACCTAAAGAATAAGTGAAATATTTGTGTTAATTGTTTGTTTTCATGGCCTGAAGATAAACACATGGATGGTTTTGATGTTGACCACATTTTTTCTGTATTGCAGTTTATGCGCTACTTTACCCAGGCGATCAAGGATCAGAAGTGGAAGGAAAAGGTGCTGCCCCCTGGCCAGGCTGGTGTTACGGTAGGTTAAGTCCACAAGAGACAGTTAACTACTTCTCATAGTCTATTTTAACCTCCAAATTGATTTCCATTTACTCATCCAAGATCTTAACCTAAGACATCACAGATCTCATTTTAGCCACTAAAATGTTTAAATGCCCTTGCCAGCAAATGAAATGAAAGCCTCCATGCATGCTATTTTTAAAATTATCCCGGGCACCAAACAAATCATACGACACTGATGTGTATTTTTTCTTTCAGGGAGGCCGCCATAGGCCAGGTATTGTTGGCATTGAGCGCTCCTTACAACAAAGGAACAAGCAGACAGACTCCTCCATCAGTCAGTCATTCCAGGATCTGAAAAAACTCATGGATAAGGCAAGTTGAGTCTGAAGTAATATTTATGTGTGTTTTAGATTGCTGAAACTTTGCGAGGGATTCAATTTTGGGAATGTTCATGAATCGATTAGATGGCCGAATGTTAAACCGAGGAAAATTGTTGAGATAATGGTGTTAGATAGATAGATGTATTTATTTGAACATAAAATTACAATTTACACGCATTTTAAAATTAAGACATCTAGTTGCAGAACAATATATATGAATAAATAAAGCCATGTCAATCAAAATTATATGTTAGGATATCACAAAAAGAGTTAAAATAAAACATAAATTGAGTGACATGGCCAAAAAGCACCTTGCAAAATTAAAACATTATGCCATATAGCCATCATATTATAAGATCTGTACACTTAAAGTCTTAATATTATTAAAAGAGATAATTTGTGAATACTAGCGTGTAGCATTCTCAAAGTTCAGAATTGTAATACTTACTCGGAAGTTACTCCATAGTTACATGTATACTTTTGTTGAGACACTAGATAACAAATGAGCTAAAGACCTTTCTATTTAATATTCTGATTTGTATAAAGACAATTTAATAGAAATAGTGGGATCTCAGTATGTTGTATTTCTTTATTTGCAGGCAAAGGATATGGTAGCCTTGTCAAAGACGATAGTGAACAAAATCAAAGACAAACAGGGTGATATCACAGAGGATGAGGTGTGTTAGCAGAGTGTTCATATGTTGGGGTTGCGAGTTTTTCAGGATGGGGTATGGGGGAGGAGGAGAAAGGGTGTCGTCTGTGTTATGAAGCAAGTTTCTACTGTATACTACAAACACATATGCATGGGGTTTTTGGTACATGTACATGCATATTAAAGATCTACTTTTCCATTTATGATCAATCATTTTGTTATCAAATGTAGGCGCTTTATTGTTTGTAAGAATTTTTATCAATATTACTTTCTTCTGTGGAACAAAAGTTTGATGTATAACAGAACATATAATGTATTTTGTCAATTGATAAATACTTTACCGATGTTCTAAAATATTTCATGCGTGTCTTTGCAGACAGTGAAGTTTAAAGCATACCTGCTCAGTATGGGCATTCCGAACCCCGTTACCCGGGAGACCCACGGAACTGGGGACAGGTACTACCAGGAATTGGCACGGGAACTTGGAAAAGTCCTTGAAAAGCCCATACAGGTATAGTTTAGGAGGAAGGTTTTGGTAAAAGCCATCTAAAAACATGTTACATGAAATGCTGTAGTGTCTTTTCGAAGTCATTTAAAATGAATAAGCCCATACAAATTAGCCGATGTTCCGGGTCAAATCAAAGAAATAGATATGTTGAATTCCTTCAATGTATCTGATTTGGGTGCATCTGTGTTCAGACAGTTGTCACTTACTTGACTTAGCCAGACGACAATAAGGTTTCCCCGGGTACATTAGTTTCCTCCACAACATAAAACCATACAGTCTTGTGATATTGTGTTCCTGAGAGTAACTAATACAATGTTGTAAAAAAATGTTTCAAAGTCATTTTGAAATGGATAAGTAAAAACAAAGTAATGTCTCTGACTCTGTATATACAATTGTTGTTTCAGGAGTGTGGGGGTATGATGACCATGACTGATGTCTACTGTAGGGTGAATAGAGCCAGAGGAATGGAGGTATTGTGCATTTATAGTATTTAACAATTAATGATTTGAATATGTCGTAACAATGTTTTGAATTAATGTATTAAAACAATTTTAAACTCTGGTTTTCATGAAAGTAGATCATTCTTATGCCATTAAGTCTGCTAATGTGTTTTATCAAATTCAGCCTTTTTTAATTCATGAATTATAAGCTGGGAGTAGGACTGTTATTAGACCCAGGTTTAAGTGTTACAGTTTACATTGCATACATTGTTTTTATGCCCCCGAAGGTGGGCATATTAAAATCGCACCGTCCGTCCGTCCGGCTCTGTAACTTTCCCTTGTATGGACAGATTTTAAAATAACTTGCCACATGTGTTCCACATACCAAGACGACGTGTGGCGTGCAAGACTCTATCCCTACCTTAAAGGTCAAGGTCACACTTAGTGTTTATTCACAATGGAGTGCTGCATATAAGGACATAGAGTATAGGTTGTTGTGTCCGGGCTGTAACTTTCTCTTGTATGGACAGATTTTAAAATAACTTGCCACATGTGTTCCACATACCAAGACGACGTGTCGCGTGCAAGACCTGTGTCCCTACCTCAAAGGTCAAGGTCCCACTTAGTGTTTATTTACAATGGAGTGCTGCATATAAGGACATAGAGTATAGGTTGTCGTGTCCGGGCTGTAACTTTCCCTTGTATGGACAGATTTTAAAATAACTTGCCACATGTGTTCCACATACCAAGACGACGTGTCGCGTGCAAGACCCATGTCCCTACCTTAAAGGTCAAGGTCACACTTAGTGTTTATTCACAATGGAGTGCTACATATAAGGACATACAGTATAGGTTGTCGTGTCCGGGCTGTAACTTTCTCTTGTATGGACAGATTTTAAAATAACTTGCCACATGTGTTCCACATACCAAGATGATGTGTCGCGTGCAAGACCCGTGTCCCTGCCTCAAAGGTCAAGGTCACACATAGTGTTTATTCACAATGGAGTGCTGCATATAAGGACATAGAGTATAGGTTGTCGTGTCCGGGCTGTATATTTCCCTTGTATGGACAGATTTTAAATTAACTTGCCACATGTGTTCCACATACCAAGACGACGTGTCGCGTGCAAGACCCGTGTCCCTACCTCAAAGGTCAAGGTCACACTAAGTGTTTATTCACAATGGAGTGCTGCATACAAGGACATGGGGTATAGGTTGTCGTGTCAGGGCTGTAACTTTCTCTTGTATGGACAGATTTTAAAATAACTTGCTACATGTGTTCCACATACGAAGACGACGTGTCGTGTGCAAGACCCATGTCCCTACCTATAAGGTGAAAGTTACACTAAGTGTTTATTCACAAGGGAATTCTGAATATAAGGACATAACAGTGTAGGTTGTCAAGTATGGGTGGTATTTTTTTATGTTCAGAGGCAATTTAAAATAACTTGCCATATGTATTTGACACGTAAAGGCAAGATCAACTTTTCATGTACTGACCTTGTTCGTGGGGGGCATTCGTCACATACTGTGACAGCTCTTGTTAAAAAATCTATTTCAGCTGATTTCACCCGAGGATTTACTGAATGCTTGTGAGATGTTTGAGTATCTAAAGCTACCTATCAGGTACGTCATGGTAACCCTATTATGGCCAATGGACAGGTCAGCTTTATTACCTAGCTCGTCTTTTTTTCAAAGAAAATAGTCCAGGTATTGTCATAGGCTTGGTGATGTGGGTGTTGTTGCGCAAAAACTCTAACATTGGCTATAACTCAAAAACCGTATAAAATATTCAATTAAAACCTGGTACACATGTTGCCAGATAGAATACACTCAAGTATATGGCGCCAAGTGCACATAACTTTGGCTGTAATAATAATTGAGTTATGCCTATTATTTAGCTGAGAAAACTAGGACAGACAGCATTTGCATTCAATCTGTGGTGCTCTAGTCTTAAATTAGTGAAACAGTAGTACTCAAAAGAAGTTTTTTTGGACAACTTTTCAAGTGTCAATGTCCGGCAAATTTATTGACCAGAGCCTGCATAATTCATATTAAAATTAAATCGAGTTACTAAATTTTTCAATGCAAGATGCTAAGCTACCAATGAATAATATAAATTATATGTTAATAATGTTTCTTGGTATATTACCATTGTAAGATAACTTGTAAACTTGAGGGTCTTATGGTTTATCTGTTCTTTTTCATTGCCTCCAAAATGGACGCCAGTACTGGTTTCAACCAAGGAAAACGTCTCAAACTTTGATTCTGTAAGCTATTTGTTTTGGTAACATTCAAACACACTGAGAAATTATTGTAAACTAATGTGTATTCTCATTCAGGCTGCGGACGTTTGACAGCGGGGTGGTAGTTCTCCAGTCCAATACCCACAGTGAGACAGAGGTCATCAGGCAAACTGTAGAAGCTGTGAGTCATATAGCACTCCTTGGTGGAAGGATGTATTATTTTATATGACTCTTTCATAGTGTTTAACAGGGTTTTAGAAAAAACAGGGTTCTGCAGATTTAATATATTGTTTCACCTTTGAAAGAATATTTCCTCAACTATTAAACAAATCATAATAATCATATAATAATTTTGCACATGTTTATAAAGAAAGGCCGTTACTCTAAAATGATGACATTATTATTTGCCTTCTTAGTAATGATTCTGGGTATACAATATATGTTCCAGGTTCAAGGCAGTGGATCTTTAACAGCTGAGGAGCTGGCTCAGTTGATTGGATTATCTGTGATACTCACAAAAGAAAGGCAAGAAAGCTATAATTAACTTTTCTTCTTTTCTGAAAAAAAAACATTCAGATCTAGTCATACCTTTGCAGGTGGTGCTGTTGCATGTGGTGCTGTTGCAGGTGGTGCTGTTGCAGGTGGTGCTGTTGTGCAGAAACTTAACCTTGATCTTAACTGAATAATGGTTCAAAATATTCACATGTAATTTAATACACATGTTACCAGTGACAATTTGAACATGTGTAGCAAGGCCGATAACTCTGACCTTAAAATTTGATTGGGTTATTTCCCTTGATTGACACAAAACAAGCGAGCATTGGCATCCGCTTGCGGTGCTCTTGATTATATTTGATGTTATATTGTAGCAGCCGTTTCATATGAAATTATATGACATTTTGAGTTGTGCAGTGAGTCAGATATAGGTATATGCTCATAGCATCCTCAATAGAATTATGTCTCCCCCTCTCTGGGGGAGACATATTGTTTTTGCCCTGTTCGTCAGTCCGGTAGTCCGTCAGTCCGTCAGTCCGTCCGTACGTCACACTTCGTTTCCGATCGATAACTGGAAAACCGCATGACCTAGGATCACCAAACTTGGTAGGGAGGTTGGTCGTGAGGTGTAGAGGATCCCTATTGTTTTTGGGGTCACTAGGTCAAAGGTCAAGGTCGCAGCGACCCCCAATATAAAAAACATTTCTGCTCAAAATCTTGAGAACGGTTTGACCTAGGTTCACCAAACTTGGTAGGGAGGTTGGTCATTAGGTGTAGAAGATCCCTATTGTTTTTGGGGTCACTAGGTCAAAGGTCAAGGTCGCGGCGACCCCCAATGTAAAAAACATTTCCGCTCAATATCTTGACAATGGTTTGACCTAGGTTCACCAAACTTGGTAGGGAGGTTGGTCATGAGGTGTAGAAGATCCCTATTGTTTTTGGGTTCACTAGGTCAAAGGTCAAGGTCGCGGCGACCCCCAATGTAAAAAACATTTCCGCTCAATATCTTGAGAATGGTTTGACCTAGGTTCACCAAACTTGGTAGGGAGGTTGGTCGTGAGGTGTAGAGGATCCCTATTGTTTTTGGGGTCACTAGGTCAAAGGTCAAGGTCGCGGCGACCCCCAATATAAAAAACATTTCTGCTCAAAATCTTGAGAACGGTTTGACCTAGGTTCACCAAACTTGGTAGGGAGGTTGGTCATGAGGTGTAGAAGATCCCTATTGTTTTTGGGGTCACTAGGTCAAAGGTCAAGGTCGCGGCGACCCCCAATGTAAAAAACATTTCCGCTCAATATCTTGAGAATGGTTTGACCTAGGTTCACCAAACTTGGTAGGGAGGTTGATCATGAGGTTTAGAAAACTCCTATATTTTGGGGGGTCACAAGGTCAAAGGTCAACGTCGCTGTGACCTCTAATGTAAAAACATATTTCCGTGCAATATCAGGAGAATGCTTTGATCTAGTTTGAATATTCCTGTTTATTTGATTTCTCATCAACTTACTATTGAATTGATAAAGGTTTTTTTAGTTTAATAAAATAAACTTAATGTCTATCTTTTAATGATAAACATGTATTGCAGGTTACTGCTGACAGAGAGAGAGGGTGGGGTATGTCGGGACGATTCTGAGGAAGGACTTCGCTTCTACCCAAATCACTTTCTGACGACAACCTGAACACTTCCAGACACAAAACCCTTAATGTTTTTGAACTTTGATGATACCATTTCCAGACATAATCTGTTTTGGATTCCTTTCCTTGGAACCCACAGGGACAAATATTTTTTAATATGTATCAAGGGTGTGGCAGTGAAGCTCTAAGTGACATTAAATAAATAAGCAGGCTCAAGTTTCTAGAAATATCTTAAGCATAGCGTACACATGCCATACCTGGAATCTTGCTCCATTATATTATCAGTTGTGATTTATGTACTTCTTGTAGAGCTGAGTATTTAATTGATGTTCGCAACCTGAAATTGTATTAAGTGCAATATGTTGTAACAGTGGTCGAAATTAGCATAAGCCCACAAGCCCTGCACTGGTAAAATGCTTTCTTCGGGCTTGCTCAAATTCTGGGTTTTATACAGCAGAGCTTGTTCAAAAATGTAATGCCAAGCATTAGTATCTGAATTCAGGCTTGTTCATCCAAAAGACTCATTTCGATGACTGTTGTTAATGATATTTTATAATTCTTTTGTATACATGTAATTGGTACCTGACTTCTATGAAGATTTCTTTTCAAGTAGTGTGTATAATTCTTATGTATAGTATACATATAATTGGTACATAACTTTTATTTGTTATTTCTCTTCAAGAAGTGTATGTTTCTTGTACTGTAGGGTCACCTTTTTTTCTATTTTTGTGTGTATGTTTTGTTTTTAACAATAAACAGGTGTACAGTATACACATAATACAACTGCCATTGTTTACATTCAAGAAAAACTTGACATGAAATATAGATAATAAATTGACTGATATAGATCGAATTTTTTATCAGATTTTTAAAATTGCTAAGTTTTTCATGAAAAAATATAACACTAAAATGTGTTGTTATTAGCTTTTAATAGTGCAACTTTAGCATTATGACAGCACAAATCATTGTGGTAGGCTAACGAGCTGCATCCATATAGTTCATCACCCAATCAAAAAGTTTATGTTGAAATGTCCTGTTTTGTACAGTATACTTACTTAAACATAAAATTTAACTCTGACAATGGCTCGACATCACATTCACAGGCCCAATATCACAAAAATACTTTAAGTCTCAACTTGTTTTACCATATAGCATCAGACATTATTGAAAATAATATGTTTTTACACTTTCTAAACCCACATTCTATCTTTGGTTCGATCCCCCGTCGCATCACTAAAAAAACTAATCGTCTTCCGGGAGGGACGTTAAATGGGGGTCCCGTGTGACAGTGCTATACAGTGGTGCACGTTAAAGAACCAGGGTAGCTCTAACCAGGGTTACATTTTGTCTGTGCACATTGCTCCAAAAAAACCTAAAATGACTAACAATCTTAACGGAGCACTCGCCGAATGGGCAAGGCCCGAGTGCGAGTATAAATAAGCTTACACACCCACCTCAAAACCGCAGAAGACCGTCTCCGTGGCCTTGTGGTTAAGGCGTCCGCCTACGGAGCGGATGTTCGTGGGTTCGATCACGGGCCGCGTCATACCGAAAGACGTTAAAAGCTGGTACAAGTAGCTCCCTTGCCTGGCGCTCGGCATCCAAAGGAAAAGTGGTGTTCTCAGTACTGGTTCAACCCAGGAAAGTTGTATCCTGTGTATCGGTGCTTTACACCGAGCACGTTAAAAAACCAAGAGGTCTCTTCGCAAAGAGCTAGGGTATCGCACCAGGATCTATTGTATCTCACTCTGTTTCTTCAAGTCTTCCAATGTCTGGATTTGACTGCGAATTGCTGTCACTTCTATCTCATGTCACTTATGGCATTTAAATAAACACAATTTAAGTCGTGATGGCGTCACGGCGGGGTCAAGCCATAATGCAGCCAATGGGCGCGGGCAGACCTTGATAAACTCAAACAATAAAATCAAAACCGCAGAAAATGTTGAAAGCCAAATTTTGTTCAAAATTGCCAAAATCGCAAGATGCGGCTCATATATTACTTTACATTTTATTAATACTTTGAAATATTATTTAATGGTGATGTCACCGTCTTTAACCTTAAAGAAAAAAATAAACATTTATGAAGCAAAACACTTGAACGGGTTAATAATCCGTGTTGCATAGTATGTATAAATGACCTGACAGATATTACCTTTAACGGTGCTAACTCCTCTTACATACACTGACAGCCATTTTAAACTATGCGTACTATAATACTTGAAATATAATGTGGTATGTTCTAGCTGTTTTCTAGTGTTATGCTGTAAAACTTCATTACACAAAAGTACTCGAAATTTGTGTTATGCTGTAAAATTTCGAGTACTTTTGTGTAATGAAGTTTTACGAAATGTCATTAATACTTTTCATGTTTCATAATTTTAGAATATTTTGTCTGTTAGAAACATACATTTCTGGTGCTTAAAGTGAATTTTGATAATAGCCAAATTATTTCATGACATTTATTACTCTATTGAAACATAGTTGTCAAACTTTATATTATAGTATACACAGCGTATAGCATTTTTATTATCAATTAGTCTGTGGAATTATTTTTCTTGACAACCTATCACTACGTCTAAAGATTGTTGCGAAACTTTAGATTGTAATAAAAACAGAATGCCCGGCTTAACTGATAATTGAGATTAAGTCAGACAATGACATTTTTAGGGCCCAGCCCCTAGTGTCGCCTGCGTCTGGATTAATTGTCTCAATTTCATTGGCCATGTATTGCCATGACTTTTTGTAACATCCTTTGTCATTGGATGATGATAGTTTTGGCAATTCTCTAAAAGTTGTGTCTTTCCTCGCTCGAGTCACTTTTACTGTTGACTTCGAAGTGTTTCATCTCATAATAAAACCAGGAAATAGACACATTTCTTGATCCTTTTTAGATCTCGGGAAGGAGTCATTAGGAGTCGTCCACGCGGCACAAAACTAGCATTAAACTACTGCTTTCTTTCTGTCAGAATGTTGATAGAGTTAATAAAATACACGAGTGAGTTGCAAGATTCCTTGACGATGAGAATTCTGAACAGTTTAAAAATATCGAAGACATAAACAGACAATATGCAAGTAACGAAGACTTCATACGAAATCTAACATCATCTTTCAAGACACACCCCACGGTATGAGATGAATTTACGTGTATTAACTCGCCGACACTCGTACCACGTCTGGCAAATGACGTGGCGGTGTAACGGGTATGATGTACTGCAGTAGGGCAAGTTTGACCACTTTTCAATTAAATAAAATATTTATTTGTAAAGACTGTCCAAAGTGGATTTTTATTGAAAAAAAATCACTATTTTTTACATTTTTCATCGTATTTTTTAGTTAAAATGATAAGGGTTTTTTGTTGTTTTTAAACACGGTTCTGAGGTTAATATTTGGTTAGTTTTCATTGTTATAGTGGCTACATGGAGTCCGATTTCATGCACGATCACATATAGTAGGAGAGGTTGTCGACATTATAACAGTTCAAGTTCATCGCTTCATAATTTTCATGAATTAGAACATACAGTATATGAAAAGCAATAATTAACTTATCTCCGACCTGAGGGTATTGAGTAAGAACGGCCAAGCTGTGTGAATTTCCATTCAACTCGAACGCGCTAATATTTCAATGCGCTGATATTAATTGATCTTTGTTAAATATTTCATGACTCCTTTATATGAATTTAAATGTACTTAATGAACAACAACCTTTGCTTTTTACTTGCGCGTATTCTTTAGATCATGTCAATCGCTCCGAAAAGCTGGGTTAGAGCGGAGTCTAGAATAATTAATGTTAAAAACGGGTTTCTTCTAATCCCTATACATTTAGGGGAAATAAGCTCGTTTTCATAATATTTTACGGACATAATATGCGTTACCACAGAACCCGATCGGAAAAACTGGCCGAAAATGGGGTCAAACCAATTTGTACGTGAACGATTTGCCATAAAGTGAATCGTAAATAAATTCGTCCACGTACAATTATTTAGACTAGGTAAGAGCTTATATCGTAAATGCGCAGTCGTAAATGACATTAAATGCAGACACTAGAGCTCCCCATATTGTTAACCCGTTCCTTCTATCCATCTGCGAGGGAGCTTTATGGCTGTGACATGCCATCATAGGTGACACATGGCTGAAAGGGCTCCTCCTCCGCTTTATCGGACCCTATCATGATCGTCTTCTTCTCTGTCGTGAAAACGATCCTCAAGTTGATTGTTGTCAGCTGGCCAATAGATCTGTCGTGAGTACTGGATTTTTAGTTCCTAATAAAATTATGTTTATTGAATGCTCCGGATACCATCAGATACAATTCTTTCCTCCAATATTCGGTGCGCTAGCGGAATTCTGTTAGGGTCATCGCCTGTGAATGTGTTGATCTGAAACGCGATACTCGATAGTACTACGGTAAAATCACGATATCACAAAACTACGATAACGAACATGCGACAGTACGATAATGAAAAGCGATAATACGACAGTACGATGATAATAATGCGATGTAATGTCGTGTTTTCACCATCGTACCGTCGCGTGTTAACCAGATAAGGCAAAGTCAGGGGCGTAGCTTCTTATAGGCCGTGTAGGCCGCGGCCTACACAATTTTTAGAAAAAAAGCCAAATCTGCAATAAAATCTTAATTAATATATCGCAAACCAGGTATTTCAAATCTATCGTTTTCCTTTTCACTAAAATACACATTCATACGACATTAATGTTACGTATATAATTTGTCGAAATTTGCATACCAGTAGTCTGCGCTTTGACGCTGTTCATTACATAAACATTTATTTAAGGTAAAACATATTGATATCGTTACTCTCATTAATGTTTGTACAACAAAGAAATATACGCTAAAACGCACCCAGGACCACCTAGCTAATACGTAATCCCGGGGATGCATGCCCTCGTGACCCCCCCTCCTCAGAAAGTGGCCTACACATGAACTTTCGTCAAGCTACGCCCCTGAAAGTTCAAGGTCAATGTGAACTGATGTTTGGACAATTTGTCCAGGAAACGTTTGCACTAGGACTATGATGAACCTTAAATGGTAGGACGACTTTAACGGGTTGATAATACGCTGCGAAGTTAAGGTAACCCCTTTCGCTTTCGGGGTTCAAGAAGGACTAACTCCTGAGACTATTATATCAGAGTTGTGTGACTATCAGTGAGCAATATTAAGCTTAACATGTATCCATTTTTATAATCGTGACAACCGTGACAGTCTTTCTTCAAATTATTCAACGATGATAAAAAAAACGGAACGGGACTCAAGGCGACCTGTTTTCAAAGTTCCTGTAAGTGGATACTTGTTCGTATAAAAGAAAAATCGGGGCCAACCAAAATAAACCGTGCGACAAACACTGGCATTTGTGCATATACTGCATATACTGCGTTAGATTGTTATGTTTATATTGTATGGTCATACAATTGGTGTAACTTTGTCAATAATATTGTGTTTGACTTGAACCCATTGTATACATGTATGTATTGCCCTCATGCTACTTCATGCATGAAATAACTTTTTCTACTTTCATATTTAAACATATATATATTACATTGTGTTCAAATCTCCCATGCGGAGGATATATTGAAATAAATGAATGAATGTGTTACTTTAGAAAACAATCATTTACCAAACCTTCCCTATAACCACACTAATTGTACTAGTTTATGACCGTGAACAAAATTGAATTAAAAACCAATGTCGCACGAGTCTTCCACGAACTTGTTCATGAAGTTCCATTTTAATTAGATTATATAAAACACTGTTAAGTAAGTCATATATCACGCATAACCGTTTTGGTAGAAGCAGAACATGACCGTGAAGATGAATATTAATGCGTTACAAAACGTCTTGATATTAGTTATAGTGGTCTGTCAAAAATACGCAGTTAAACAGCTGTTCTTTAAGTTATATGCACATGATTCTATATGTGTGCCTTGTTTAACGCGGTTCCAAAATGAATAAAGAACAGGACTGTGTAGAAAAAGAACCATTGACTAATGGAGGCGTAGAATTACACGACATCCATAATGACAGTCTTGTAAAAGCTGAGACCGAAGTTGATAATGAAGATGAACCGAAGATAATAGAAGATTTCGGCGCGAAGCTCATCATATATGGCGTGAATGAGACGCCGCCTTTACATGTCACTCTCGTGTGTGCAATGCAGGTAAGTAATTATTTAGTTTGTTACGAGACTTTGATGGAAATTTCTCGCTTAAACAAATGTGTAAAGAAGAAAAAAATACTGCTTCACAATCATACCAGACTGGTGCTGTAGTACCATTCGGATCAACTCGGCCATTGTCCATCGAAAACAACCTCGGATGTTAATGGACGGTCTACATACCAGCTTTAAATATATTTATGTATTTGTCTCATGAAACTCAATTAATATCGGAACACGCAGCCTAGACGTCTATAACTGAACTTTTTTAAGTACCCGTCGGTTATTACTCGAAGTCAATAATGTATTCGCCAGCAAAGCCTGTCGGCGCTAGCAAGCCAGCTTATTGTGTCGTTACTGGTGGCGGACGTGGTGTGCGCCTCCCAGCGTGAGGACATCAAAGCGAGGCTGCTCAGCTCCACCCTCCTCATGAGTGGCGTCACCACACTGTTAATGAACCTCATTGGCATCAGGTACGTGTAAAACAGTGAATACCAATGGTTACAACTAGGGAATACGCGGGTTATTACTAAACGAGTGCATAATTACAACCCGTTTCAGCCCTAGATGGCACTTTTATGCACGAGTGCTAAAATATGCTGACAAATTAAATGTCTTGATAAAAAAAAAACGAAAAGTATTGATGAAACATTTTACGGTAGCAAATTAGTAATGCAAACAGCTTCCTTTTTATGTCAGAGAGTTCCATGTTTACACTAAATGATGAAAAATGCAATGAGAGCGAATAAAAAAGTGCCCACTCTATATCATTTCTTTTCAGACTGCCGTTGTTCCAGGGTGCGACGACTGTGTACATCATTCCTCTACTGCTCATGTCTGGGATTGACGATACATTCTGTACCGGCCGGGAAACAGACCCAGGCTTAGGTAGGGCAACTTCATAAGAGTAAATCGCGAAATCAAATGAAAAGGTAAAACGGCGAACACGTGCCAAATTGACACTTTTGCGACTGTTCGCAGACGAAAACGTGGGAAATGGAAGGCGACCATGCCCAAACATCGAGGACGAAAACACGACGAACTTAATAAGGTATCGAAGTTTTGCAATGGCGGGTATAACTATATCGTGTTTTTGCCAACTGGCACCAGAGCAACAAACTTAAAAACATATTTTAAAAAAAAGAAATATCTTAATTGAAAATTGTGCCATCTAGAAGTTCTACTTGCATAATCAAAACAATTGTGTTTGAATGCAATGTCGGTAACATAATAATTATATTATAATGACTTAAAACATCAATTCAATTAATTGAAGCACATACACATACGTGAGGCCAGCAGGGACAGTATTCATTACTATTCTTATCCTTAGGTATGCCACAGTGAATAACGTTCAGTCTATTGCTCAGATATGTTAACAGTCCTATCGAAACACTCAGATTCTACTCTCAACTGTTTTGCAAGGTTGATTTTATTCAGAAAGTATAGCTTTAATCACGGTTTCAGATAAAGTGCTGGTTGAGTCGTCCATTTTCGTTGCTTCTAGAAAGTCACGCGATATGCAAATGTCCTAGTGGCGCTTCCCACGCTAAATTTAGAATCCACTTTCGGTTTTGTTGCATTTAGTGATTGCAATAAATGCATATTTTTTATCCTCCTCGAGGTTAAAAACGTCTTAAAAGGCTAAGAGAAGTCATTTAGATATACATACAAAAAATAAGTTTGCATCACTATTTAAAACATAATGGGACTTTAAAGGGACTGTGTCACAGATTGGCACCCAAAAAAAGTTTTTTTTCTGTAACGAATCTCAGGACAATTATCTAATAGAATGTTACGCTTTGATATCATAATTGTAAAAAAAGTACCAAAATGTAAAAAAAAATTGTGTCGGATACCGGGTTCGAACCCGCGTCGCCAAAATTGAACACCAGCGCCTTACTCACTGAGCTACAAAGGCTTATTCTAAACGGGTGACAGAATTAAGCTATACACCTAATACCGACTAGCCGATCACGCATCAGGAATGAATTCTACCTGGTAGACATACCCAGTAATCTTTTTAATGGAAAAATACGAAATAACTGCTAAACTTAAATACATTGTAAACTATGTGGTACTTCAGTTAGTAAGTTTCAATGCATTGTACACATTGATGCCAAGTTAATGTCAGTTTTCGACAATTTCATTTTATTTCGCTATTTTATCATACGTGAGACAGCCCCTTTAAGTAAGATCTATATTGGTTATTGTCTCATTATCACGCCCAAAAATCCGCTAACACGAAATAATTCCAGAAGTACAGCCATCATAGAAAACTGACCAGTTGTCTAAGCTGTATGATGATTACGATATTTTTCTTAAGTGTATACCTAACAAATAAGCGAAATAACTTTTGAAATTGGTAAATCCTTCATTCAACAACGATATCATAAAAAATAATCTGTTTGAACATTATACTGATACAGTGTATTGGCTTATTAAAGGTCTCCTTGTCAACAACATGACGAACGAAACTCTAATACATGCTGCTGATGTCTTCGAGGAGAGAATATTCAACAATATCCGATCTGTAAGAAGTATTATCCCTTTGTTGATTTTAAAGGGACTCGCTCATGTTCTGGCACAAATTATTTAAGTTTTTTATACAGACATTGCAGAAGAAATACACTTAAAGTATCAAAAAGCTCTTGTTTTAGTGTGTTGCGAACCCACGCCAGTACAGTGAGTGAAGAAAAGAATAGAAAAACTGACAACAAAACCATTCGCTAAAAAGGACTCATACACTAACATAAGGATAACTTAACCTTTGGCCATTTGTGAACCACGTCACTAACGATGTTCCAGGTCGTGGACTTCTACGACAGTATCTGAGATTTTATCAACACTTGCTGAAGGGTTCCAGCCGTCAGTATTTTAGATTAACACTCTTTATGATTTGCCACACTTAGTACATCAAATAAAACATGCATTTTACATAAACATGAGCGAGTCCCTTTTAAATGTATACTGACCAGTCGTATTAGAACATTCAAAGACAACTTAAACGGACATGACGATGATGATAATACAGTAAAGGTCAGTTCGTTGTTAAGTGTAATGTACTTGACTGATCGTGTCATCGATGCATATATATTTTGATTTGTGCTGCAAACGCTGTAAACTTTCCTTACAGCTGCAGGGGAGCTTGATGGCGGCGGGGGTCATGCATGGCATTATAGGGGCCACGGGATTAATTGGGCTCTTGCTCCGCTTCATCGGGCCCCTGACAATTGTTCCTACCATGATCCTCATCTTCGTCTTCTTCGTGAAAACCGTCCTTAAGTTTGTCGTCGTCAGCTGGGCAATATCTCTTTCGTGAGTTCGGTGATCATTTTGCTAATAGTGGGGCCTAGGTGGTTCTACCAAAGTTTACAATCGCTATTATGTTTGCCGGTCGTCTGCTATAACAAAAAGCAATAGCGCAAAGCATTCGATCGTTGTTATATTTGTGATGACTGTACTTCTAGTATAACACCGATGCATTCCAAGTTGTTCCAACTGTTACACATGATATTTTCCTAAAGCCATAAAACGTTCAGTCGTACGATGGTATGTACGATGCAACGACACACCATAATAACCTACAGTCCAACACCGTTGGCTCGAACTCTCTTGGCTCGAATTCCTCCTTGGCTCGAACTGGATGTAAAACACCGATAACCTCAACGTGAGCATTTCCGTTTGGCTAGAATTTTTCGAGACTCGAGGTATTTTTACCAGTCACTGGGAGTTCGAGCGAACGAGGCTCGACTGAATTGCACTCGCACAATCATAAGTGGGTCAATGGTCGTTAGCTTTTTTTTTAATTTAAGAGACGTTCAGAATGATTATAACTATAGAAATCACGATTCTATTCCATGACATTCATGTATGCAGCATTAACTAGACCCTGGTAGACAGCAAATATATTCATCGTGAATGATTATGAATTCAAAGCATGTGTTTTTAACTTTTTATTGACACCATATATATATATATTATATGATGCACTACGCAAGGAACATCTGGCCTTATTATACCCCCGACAAACGACGTTTAAAGGGGGTAATTTGGAGTCACTCTGTGATCGATCGATTTGGCGGTTGGTCAGTCGGTCGGTCCGTTGCCAGGTATTCTTGCCGCTCTATTCAAGGACTCGCTACAACTCGCCCCTCCCCGTGTGTACGCCCAGGGCCGGTTGTAGGGTTATACGATATCCGCTACATTAAATATTCACTATTAGTTGGTAGAACATAATAAACACTAACGGTGCATGTCACTTTATTCCAGGACGGTGTGCCTATCAGTGATTTTGTTCCTGTATCTGTCTCGCTACAACATGCCCCTCCCCGTGTGGACGCCCAGTGGCGGCTGTCGGGTCATCAGATACCCACTACACCAGATTTTCGCCGTTAGTACAACGCCAAGAATATTACTGATAAGATCTAACAAATGCACTAATTATAAATAAAGTTTTCATCTAACATTCAATTGAAATTTAAAAAAAGGTTTCAAGTGTGTCAATTAAATGCATTGTAATTTTCGATCGCCATGAATATTGTGTGCACTGTTGGTGTCTTGTTATTGTTAATGAAGTGACTATTATATAATTTCACTTCGAGGCTTTATAAAAGGGTATGTGCCTATTTTATATTACCTTGTAGATCCTGATCTCGATCGTATTTCACTGGTTGATTTGCGGATTGTTAACCGCATATGACGTGTTTCCCAATGATCCTACTTCCCCCAGCTTCAACGCGCGTACGGACGCACGGTCTGATATCATCTATACAAACCCCTGGATCGCAACACCATATCCGGGTTCGTTGAAGTCCTTTTGAGTAAAAGTAAAAGAAAACACGTAAAGAAGAAATTGTTTCTTTATTTGCTGCCATATTATTTTTTAAATTTCGAATGTTCCGGCATGCAGTCATTTTAACAGGGATGGATCCAGGAATGGACGTAAGAGGGGGCGTAAACCTTTTACTTGCCCCCATCCTTCAGACTCGAATTGTTTTGGCTTATAATGTTGGGAGGGGGATTTGGAGTATTACCAATTTTTTTAAGAATTTCTAGTTGGAATAGTGCATTTTGATTGAATTTTATTACTATTGTTCTCCAATATTGAAATACAAAGTAAACTTGGACGATTTTAGTGGGAGGGCTGTGCGCCGGGTTCTCCCCTCCCCCCGATTACGCTAGTGTTAAACGTTTATATGTATGTACGCCGTTTACAGGTCAATACGGACCAGTATCAATTAGTTCTTCCGCATTGCTGGCATTCTTCATAGCAACGCTGATCTCTATACTGGACTCCATCGGTGATTACTACGCATGCGCACGTGTGTGTCGTGTGCCGCCCCCTCCCGCCCACGGCGTAAATCGAGGGATCATGATCGAGGGCCTGTGCACCTTCCTGTCAGGGACAGTGGGCTGTGGCCATGCAACCTCAACATATGGAGGCAACATAGGAGCTATCGGAGTCAGCAAGGTTCAACACATGTTTTTTCTGCAGTTTTGTTGCTACAGATATGTAGGGTTTTCGTTCAATTGCCTTAAGAAATGGTTGACACATGACTGAGATTTCTTCCTAGGGTTTATTTGCAATCATGGTCATTACCATTTGGAGGCAATTTTTCCGGTTTCTTTTCTAACCATGTTTAAGTGTGGCTGACATTTACATGTTCGAGTTTTCTATTTATCCAAAGGTTGCCAGCCGGACAGTGTTTATTTGGTCGGGAATAATCTACATACTTTTCGGTTTCTTCGGCAAGTTCTCCGCGTTCTTCATCACTATACCCTACCCCGTGCTCGGCGGCTCATTTGTCGTCATGATCGGCATATTTTTCGGCGTTGTCATCAGTAACCTAGAGGTGAGTTTTTCATAGTCACTGTACACCGACAGTGAAATGGTGTGTTACAGCTCGTGTCTTAATACCACTTATATTAGCGCACGCTTATTCTGATTCTGCAGCGAACAAAAACTGTATTATACTTCACCGGCAAACATAAAAGGTGTTTAAACATAACAAAATTGGCCATATAGTACCGTGCTAAGTGCACAATACGTCGTAAAGAAATAGATGCAAAAACCCGAAAATAAAATGCTAAAATAGGTCCCATTAAAACGGTGTATTTTAATTAAAAACACAGTTTCAAGTCACGATTTTTTTCTATTTTCACTTTGTAAACAATCAATCGCTCAGCTTATACATTCACTAACATTTTTGGCCTCTAGAAACATAGGTTAAAAGCCCGAGAGGAGCTTACACGTCTGGCCTCCGGAAAGGGGCAATTATATTGAAATAAGTGATATAACCTTACTTATCAGGTCAAAATATCCTTCGAACACATCCAAATACTTAAAAATCCGCCATTTTGTTCTGCATCGAACATGTCCGTCACTTAAAATTCCGCAAAAATAAATTACGTTGGACCCTTTGTTTAATTATCAAACCAAAAACAAAACGATGATATGTAAACCATGTAGATTAAAGTTATATCTTATTCTCCAGGTGACAAATATGTCCTCGCCTCGGAACATCGCCATACTGGGGCTGTCAGTTCTTATAGGTCTCGCTGTCCCCACCTGGGCCCAGGCATCACCTGTACCAATACACACTGGTAAATGTTCAAACCAATACACACTGGTAAATTATAAAACTTTTGTACTTCAGAACTAAAGCGAATAACTGTGTTCATTTCAATTCCATACCTTTGTGTCACAGTAATTCTTGCGCAAAATAAAAATGTTTAATTGTTTTCATTATTTTTTATTATTTGAATGCATTATTTTGTCAAACTAGTCCGTCTCTTAACGATCAAAACTAAACAATATGATTTGTGTTCAGATAAAAATTTATTTTGGCGCTTTTTAATGGCAACGTAGCTATTATTTGGATTTTTTTCATATAAAGGCTTACATTTTCATGTTTGTGTTTGTTTGATCATTAAAGTCTGATGTGTTTAACATTATAATACATTAAAACTTTTTTTCATAAACCTAAATCGTTTCTCTTTATCAGTTATCTTTTTAAGCATTTTTCGTACATTAAATTGAAAACAACATATTCCCTGTATGTCTTGCACCAGGTAATGACCAATTTGACCAGATCGTGTCCATGTTCCTCAAGAACCCGAACACAGTGGGCACCGTCATCGCCTTTTTCCTTGACAACACTGTACCAGGTAAAACATTGGGCTCAGTTTACGGGTTGAGTCCTATTTTTCGTTCTTTCAGTCCATTAAGAAGGGAAGATTGCATCATCGCACCCAAGCGGAACGATAAGCCCTTTCTAAAATTAGTATTTACAGACTTTTGCTTACAAGGGTCAATCAATTTAAATACTTATCAACCAAGTGTTCTCTCTAGTCATCTTGGGCAGAAAGAAATGACAAACTATGTAAATTGAATCATTTAGTATTTCCGTTTTATGATTGCAAAGCATTTTTTGTTGGGATATTTTTTCTCAGATCGGGATACCGGGAGTTAGTTTACGATCTTCTCCCACCTCAGATAAGTAGATCCAAATATTTGGCCATGCTGAAAATCCTTATCTTGCCCACGGGCAAAGAAAAAATAGTACCCGGTAGTAGAAATAAATTTCATATCTACTGTATTTTGTTTAACTGAAGTAGGAGAAAATGTATCTACCATGGCCGCTCGTGTAAGATGCGCGCAGGGCGTTTTACAGAAACTCGGATAACCTCGTTTCCACAAAACACACTTCGCTCGGGTTGGGATGAATCTATCTTACACTCTCGGCCATGGAAGATAATCATAGTCTTGCTTTTTGAACTAGCCACCATCACATGTTTTACCTAATGTTTCAAATATAAATTTTCTCATACAGGTACAATTAAGGAACGTGGTATGTTCGGACAGGAGGAGGCGAGCGAGGACGAGGTCAATGTTAGCTTTAACGAGGGTTACGAAGTGTATGACCCGCTGTTCCCAAAGAAATGGTTGTCATGGAAACTCGTCAAATATTTACCATTCTTTCCATATATGGCAGAAGAAATGGACTCTCCGGCTTGATTGTACATATATATATTTAATTGATTGAAATATTAAGCAAAAGCAAATCTTTGCTATAGAAAACAGATCTTAACATGTACAGCAAGTAGAGAACGTGTTTAAAGAGTGTTGATCATGCCAAAAACACTTCAACTTTCAGGGAATTGCTGTGAAGCTGTAATTCACTTTGATTCCGTATCTTAATCTGATTATGTTCTTTGGTCCCCAGCAAGTATTTGTTTAGAAAAAATAAACGTCAAACACCTTTAAAGGCTGTCTAATGCTTTATTCAGATTTTTAGCCTTTCTCATGTTTGCGTCAAATGCTAATTTATTTCTTAGAAAAGTTCATGTTCTTACTTGTATAAGACTGATTTTCTTGGCTTGGGGACATTTAAAACAAGAGCCCCATGCGGGCTTATGCTCTACTGGCATCGAGATTGTGGTCATTTTCAATCCAGAGCATGTAAGCATGGGTAATAAGCAACAAACTTATAATTCACTTTGAACATGATGTGTTTGAGTAAGCTGAAAACGATGCATGTTCAACATACGAGGAAAGAAAATTTAGGAGGCAGATAAGTCGGATGAACTGTTTTAATATGTACCAGAGACAGTTGCTCATATCCAACGCATATACATACTAGTAACAGGCACTATATTGAACCAGCAGTGAACCATGTTTCAAAGGGCAAAGGGTGCCAATACAATACTTATTCACAACTATCTGTAAGTCGTCTCCCTTCGAGATATATTTTGATAACGCTACACCAGTTATAGGGCCGTTATCCATTCATACATGGATGGATCTAGCTGGCCTTAAAATGGAACCAAACTCTCATTGATATCGAACTGCTGTGTATATTTGGATGAGATACAATATGGCCCTTAATCGATACAATATGGCCCTTAATCGATACAATATGGTCCTGAATCGATACAATATGGCCCTGAATCGATACAACATGGCCCTTAATCGATACAATATGGCCCTGAATCGATACAATATGGCCCTTAATCGATCACCTGGGTAAAAGTTGTAAACCCTTGTTACCACTAGCAATGTTACACACCAACTATCTTAGCTCTATGTATTTCGGTTTCAGACAAGAAAATTCTAAGTTATTTCCATTTATATCTCTATGTTAAACAGGTGAACCTCGTGACGGGGCCAAACTTGAACCCAGTGGTATAACTTGGACTTTACCAGACTTAGTAGAGGACCATTAGACATTGCTACATACCAAATATCTAAGCTTGATATTTGTTCTCAATTACTGTTCACATTGTCCAAATTGCATTGCTGTAGCTTTGAAATAAGAAAGTAGGTCAAAAGGTCACCTGTCAATGTCATTATTGCTATTTGTTGCAAAACTGTACAAATGGTCCAAATCGTATACCAGTAGTTTCAAAAATAAGGTCAAAAGGTCACAGTCAAGATCATTCAAGTACTACATAGACATTTGTTTTCTAAACAGTACAAATGGTCCAGATTTCATTGTTGTATCTTCGAAACTAAGAGAGAAGGTCTAAAGGGATGGGGCCAGTTTTGACCCCAGGGGCAAAATTTTATCAAACTTGGTAGCGGGCCATCACATGATGCTACATGACAAATATCAAAGGTCTGGGGCTTGTGGTATGAGACAAGAAGATTTAAAAAAAGAAATGTATGCAAGTCTATTGAAGACGTTTGACCTCTGAGGCAGGGCATGTTTAGAGCCCAAGGGCATAATTTGAACCATCTTGGTAAAGGACCCCTACATGATGCTACATTTTTGTAATATCAATTGTCAGGGAGTTTAGACAAGAAGATTTTCAAAGTTTTTCCTATATAAGTCTATAGGAATCTTTTGAACCCTTGGGTGTGGCCAGTTTTGACTCCAGGGGCATGATTTGAACATACGCATAGAATCCATTGTGTACAGACGGACACACGAACGACCAGACACTGCACCATGGCATAAGCTCTTCTTGCCTTTGGCCAGTAGAACTGAAAATCAACAAACCCTTTTAAACTGTGATTTTCACCTCTTTATTAAAAGCAAGAAAGATAACAAACACTAAAAACAAGTTGCCTCTCTTAGACTGTAATATGTAAATTTCACTAGGCTACAACAGCAATTTTGATCTGGGAATGAGAGATACAATTAAAACTGTATTGTGTTCAGAAGAAAGTGTTTACAAACGCAAACCGGGCCATGATATAAGCTCTCCTGGCCTTTGGACCGTAGAGCTTAAAAATGAATCTATTCACAAGAGGGTGATAGAGGCCCTATAAGAAATGTTGTAGATGTTATGAAACCATTCTAGTTAAGTTCAATGAAGAGTGTGTAAATCGTGTGGCCTTTTTTGTTGTATGACTTTCATTTTACTAGGACTTAATACTTACCAATAATTGACCTTATTCTGTGTTGTCATTTCTGCATACATCCGAACTCAAGTTTGTCCTATCTTTTGACAGTGGAGAAAGTTTTAACCCCTATGAAACAGGACATATTCATGTAGGAAATACCAGTATGAAATGTATGTCCTAGCCTATGAAACATTGTTTTTCTTGCATTTAACATAGTGACCTAGTGAGCATCGGGTCTCTTATAAACCTGACCTTGACCTCATCCCAACAAAACTTATAAAACAATTGAGTACGTGGAAGTACAAACTTTTTGATAATGACATTGTGTCCCAGCGTTTTTTCAACAGACATGTTTTGTAATGGGTTTTGGCTTCATTTCAATTTGACCTTATTTTACGAAATCTGACCCATACTAGAATTTTACATAGAGTTTATGAAAACAAACTATTTAAATAACTTACTATATGAGTATATGTTGTCTCTTGTACCATAAATGACACTGATCTTAACTTGACCTTCATTTACATTCAGTTTGTGTGATCTTCCTAAATGTTGATGGCTGACACACAAACACTCACCACGTTCAAGATTTTAAGCATATGTTGTACTTAACTTCTGGCTGTAACCAGGCTATCAAAGTTCTATCATTTCTCCTGTGACCTCAACTCTGGTAAAAATGTTTTAACCACTTCAAAACAGAAATTTTAACTAGTGTTTGAAATATTGCATTTATTTAAGAAAGACATACTGAATTATTCAAACTTTACGATAAATTAAACGGGTCAGCAATACACTAAAAAGAGGAAAATAATTCAGCTCTGGGTCTTTTAAATATTTATTAAAACATCTACAATGATATTAATTATATGACAATAGACCCAGTTATTGTCATCTTTTCCCGACCAGCAGGTTGTTCTTTGGTGTACAAGAGAGGGGCTGGAGTGAGCACAGGGACACGTTGTAACCCCGCTCCATGGCCAGCCTTGCACGGTCGGTGTCCACAAGGCCCATACACTGCCGACCTGTATATAGAACAGTTACAATTACAATTGTCCAGCCTAAAACATTCTTAAAGTATTTGTTCTCTTTAAACAAGCCAGTGTAGGGCATGGATGCCATGCACTCTATTTTGGTTATTGGTGTACTGGACTTAATTGATTCATTCATTCGGCCATGAAATCGTACTTTAAGTCAATGATCTACTTACTTGAGTTTCAATGATAAACTATAAGTTGGTTATAGTTTATTTTTTACGAATTGAACTTATTCCATTTCATTCTCTTAAAAAAAAGTATGCATAATTTGCAATGGATAAACTTTAAATAAATACATACTGATCAAACAAAATAATAATTCAGTCAACGATTAACAAGGTTAATGTCAAAAGATACTCCAGATCCAAGCCAATAGTTATTTCATATACTTTAACATTGTTCCGTACCTTTCAGTTCTTGCTACAACTTATACCTTTGTTATGACAGTAAATTTTTTGTATATATTAATTATCAAATTTATCAAATTTAACTCATTTTGTTTCAGAATGGAATTCTTTATCACTAATTTCAGTAATGGTTTTCATGATGTATTGCTCATCTTGTAACTAACATATCAAGTCCAGACTCCAAATGGACTTACCCTGATCATACAGCTCCGTGGCCTTTTCTGTCTGGTCTCCAGCATGGCCCAACACTATCAGATCCTAAAAATACAAACCACAAAAGCATGCTCATTTTCTTACAAGAAGCTGAACTGTTGTTGTTTTTTATGTTCAAACACAGGTAAAAACATCTCCACATTTCAAAACATTTCTTAAATGAAATGTTGCACACAATATTTTCAAGAACAAGTCCTACATATATAAAGAACTTTTACTTTGGTTTACATTATTACAACCAGTCCCCAATATATAAAGCGCTCAGTTTGGCAACTTATCAAGGTCAATAAGCAATGTTTCTCAGCTATTCTACTGGATAATGCAACTAAATGTACATGTATGCTATTAGTACCTAAACAAAATATAATCCAATAATTTGCCAACCCTTAATTAGCATAACATGATAAACACTATCTATATTTTACATTAATTGTGTCTATGATGAATGTGTTGTGTAATGTGGAATAATTAAAACATGTAAAAACATAATTGCCAACTGCTGGCTTGATTGAAGGCTGGCGACTGGTCAATCAATGTAGATGTAACCTACATAATCTGAGATGCCTGCCTCCCTGAAAAGCTGACTGCGGGGGTAGGTGATGAGATGGGTGTTGTGGATGCTGCCATAGCAACAGGGGCAGATGACAAAGTTGGCTCCACGCTCCAAGCACTGTTGTAGAACCAGGTCAGTGGCCACACCACACGCATGCAGGCACACACCAATGTCAAAACTGCCTTGAAAGTAGTCCAGGTTACACTGAAAGAAGATTCTTTATGTAAGACTATGTTGTAAGGATATTTAGCTGTACACTGCTTCTTTCGTGCACATATATGCATTATTTGGCATTTAAAATGGATGTTTTACGAAGAATATGTGCCTTTATCACAGTCAAAAATCTACAAACGAAATAACAACTGACAGAAAACCAAATAACGGGGAGGTTGTTCAATAAAAATATTTTCACAAATATGGAACTGATATTGCTTTAATGGCTCAAATTCCCACATGCATGGCATATTCAATATAGTTCCTATAATTATCCCTTTATAAGGCATTTTTCAGTCATTCCTTTCAGTCTGTCCACCAATTTATTCTACAATGCAATCAAATCCCTCACATTAATTTATCAAAATCAAATTCGGTCTAAGGAAATTGAATTTGGCCCTTAGACAAGCCCAATCCATCAAATTTTGACAACTCATGCTCAAGTGTAACCTTGACAGTTGACCTGCCTGGCATGGGATTTCCACACGACATGCCAGCTTCACATGGTGAACATTTTTGCCAAATTATCTTAAAATTCCATGGAGCATCTCGAAGTAACAGCCCAGAAAAGCCATCATCCGATGGATGGACAAAATGAAATACCCTCAACTGACCGCCATTGTAACTATGTTGAGCTCTGCACATGCAGGTTCGAAAATGCAAATAGGCTCAACAAAAAATAACTTCTTCAGTACATGTAGTGTTACAATTTGAAAATAAATTAGTGAATACTCAATAGTTTTACTCAATAGTTTGAATATTTCTTTATCAGCCTTTAAAACCTGGATTCTCTGAAGTGTTTAGATATGCTTCAAAGTCACAATAATCACAAATGATATTCAAAGGTGTTACCTGGTAGAGGGTAACATTATCCAGGCCCAGCTTTATCACCCTGTCCCGGGCCCGGCCCAGTGACTCTTCCTTGTTCTCCACCAAATACACCTTACATTCCGGGAGCAAGTAGGCAATGATGATGCCAAGGTGACCCTAAAAACACCAACTGAGAGTTAAACCATGAAAGAATACTTGCCCAAATATCACAGGAATACTTAGGACAAATCTCAATCTCAGCTCAACACACTACACGAGAGCGTGGCATGATTAAACAGCTCAACACACTACACGAGAGCGTGGCATGATTAAACAGCTCAACACACTACACGAGAGCGTGGCATGATTAAACAGCTCAACACACTACACGAGAGCGTGGCATGATTAAACAGCTCAACACACTACACGAGAGCGTGGCATGATTAAACAGCTCAACACACTACACGAGAGCGTGGCATGATTAAACAGCTCAACACACTACACGAGAGCGTGGCATGATTAAACAGCTCAACACACTACACGAGAGCGTGGCATGATTAAACAGCTCAACACACTACACGAGAGCGTGGCATGATTAAACAGCTCAACACACTACACGAGAGCGTGGCATGATTAAACAGCTCAACACACTACACGAGAGCGTGGCATGATTAAACAGCTCAACACACTACACGAGAGCGTGGCATGATTAAACAGCTCAACACACTACACGAGAGCATGGCATGATTAAACAATCTTATGTTTTCTCTTTTTAAAATTGCATTCTCATTGAGTATGTTCATACAAATATTTTCGTCAGTATTCTAAATAATAATCAAGGGCAGAAAATGTACTTGGGCAATAGCTCAAACATAATGAATCATCCTATACATAATAATTGACATTATTTAACCAAATCACATATCAAATAACAATCTCATATTCAATGAGAGAATGCACATTTAAAAAGAGAAAAACATGTGCGAGTTTTGATCCTGAATTGCTGTTATTTGGTCAAATAAGTTGAGATTCTGCATTACCAGTACTTTTGACCCAAATATCACAAAAATTAATACTTAAGCTTTTTTTAATTAACTCAACACTTAGTAATTCTTTACACATAACAATTTGTTACACTTCTACAGTTCACCCAAGACAACATAAAAGCAGGAACCATTTGTCAAAAGTAGTCTGTCACCTTAAAATTCGTCTTAAAACTTGCTGATGTAGATTAATTCTATCAGTGTTAGTAAACATGAAATTATCCTGGGCTGACAATTATCCTGGGCTGACTTTAGCATGTAAGTATAACTCACAGCTCCACTACAGAAGTCCACAATGACGTCCCCTGGTTTGGCCAGTGACTGTACGGCTGTCGCTAGGTTCTCTAGCTGTTCACACTTTCTGGATACACGTTTCTCTGGTAACTCTGGAAAATAATGACTTTTATTTGTTTACTGTTTAATTACTCAAATGTTTGAAATTGGCGATATCAAAAACTGAGAATGCAGATATAAATTCCATTGAAAAATCCAAGTGTTTCTTTTACGATTTTCTGTGAATTATCATGTTATTTTCGCTGAATATGGCGTTCACTGCTCTCTGATTAAAATATTTTAAATGTGTCATAATTTTATGTTTCTCTCGCAAAATTCCAATTAAACACCAATTAAATTTTACTTAAATTTTAAAAAAAAAAATAAAAAAAAAATAAAAGAAGTAGAAAAATTATTAAATTTCGATGAAGATCAAAAATTATTTCCCTTGTGAACACAGAGAATAATATTTTACTCATGGTAGTGCCACTCAATACTGCTTTCTCTGATCATGTTATTACAGTTAATTAAATTTTGATCTTATGCTGAAATGCAATTTGAACAAATAATCTCTATTATGTTTGCCAATAATTAAATATTGGTGTCCTAACTTCTAAACAAGACAAAAAAGATGGGTCAAAATGAAAAAAGGTCAGTTTAAATGAAATAATTGAACACTAGAGCAGTGCAATTGGATGTTAAAGCTCATTCCTTCTTTCTTTGTCTATCAAGGATCATAACTCGCCAATCAACTTAACAGGCTCCACATTTTGATAGGAACTTTTTCATTGGTACTTGTGAATATCTTGAATGGTTTTTTTGCAACATGATGACAACACCATAGCAATGACAATACCTCAATTTTCTTAATAGAAAAACCAATGGACTACCCAGTAATAACAAGCTGTTGAAATCAATTTGTTAGTTTTTTGTTTTCTTCATTCAAAGCATTATTTGTGTAAAGAATACAAATTATAAAACATCCTACCACATTTGGGACTGGCCTGGAGGGGCACAGTTGTCCAGTCCATGTGAACATTGCTACCACAAGGATGCTCGCCGGGCTCAGTCTGTATTCTCCCCTCCTGAATACAACATACACACATTGGATTAACACTGTCAACAGATTAAAAAAAGAGGACTCTTCATTAATCACAATTTTTTGGCGCTCAAAAGTAGGATTTTTCATCTTTGCAATATCTTTGTTAATTGAACTTCCACTGTACTTCTCATTTTTATAAGACAGTCCAAAAGCTCAAAAGCTCTTTAAAGCCTATGTTCATTTTTATTAGTCAGTTCAAAAGCTCAAAAGCTTTGTTAAGCATATGTCAACAGAACTTGGTGTATATTGTATGGTTTATAACTTGTAAATTCAGAATAATGAGTATTTTATCTTATAAACATGTAACAAAGTTTTAACTGACATGCTTAATAAAGGACATATTAACTTGCTCACAGTTCAGTAAACCTACAAACAATTACTCAACTGAAGTTTTACATTATGTCAAACATGAGTTACCTTCACTTTCTCCAAGACCACAGCAACATCCTTCTTAAGTGCCTTCTGTTTGGCTTTTGAACTGCGCCTGGTAAAAATACAAATAGGTTTGAGCAAATATAAGGGAGATACTGGTTACGGACAACTTTTTTGCCAATAGCGATTATTTGCCCACCCTCTAAAATCCTTGTTTAACAAATCCAGCATGATTGTTTTTTATACAAATGCTATTCTGCATTTAAATAAAGCTTAAAAATAGACAAATTAATATTTTTCTCAGAAAATGAGCAATAAATTAGCAATATTGAAATTGTTCCAGGTAACTTCATATTTCTACCTGTGGGGTATTTTTACCACTCAACATCATTTATCATTGGTTAAGTGACGCCGTGCAAGCCCACTCAGAATACAATATTGTAATTATAACCAATTACGCCATAACAGCTTATGTGTTATACAATATAATTCAATGATTATGAACCATATGTTCCCTCTATATACAAAAGGTAGTCATATCGAAATACCCATATATATATAAAAAAAAAATTGTATTTCACTCTTAAATACTTTTGTAATAAACATTTCCTTCAGGACAATAAAACTACCCACCCAATTTCAGGGTTATCCTCTTCCACGTCCAAGGTAACAGGGGGTATGGAGAACTCTGTAGGGAACTGCAGCCCCTCCCCCTTCAGGCACCCCTCCATGCTACTCACATCGTAACCACACTGCAGGGATGTCTGACGTATCTTAGGTAGACCCATCACATGGACCAGCCATTTCTTGATGTTAGGGGCGTTGTCTAAAAGCTGAGTCTTGCCAAAACCCATCGACTCCTTCAAATTATATTTGTACAATGAAAGGAAAGAGTATATCTACATTTTTTTATCATTATTATGCAATGAGATAAATCTCTTCTTACTTGGCAATCTGACTCATAAATATGTGAATATCAGAGAATCAGGTGACCATATTGTTTCGGAATCATTTGAAATGGGTTTCGTTAAAAAAAAAAAAAGTTAAAAATAATTTCAAAAAATTCATAACAAAAAATTATCATCCCATTTAAAAAAGGGAAACTTGTAATTTTACATCCAATATCAGTTGAAATAAGAGCATTTATTGAAAAAGTACCGATAGAGTGTACATGTAGACAAACAGGATCACATCAGCCACGGTGAAGCTGGTCCCTTCAGCATACACATGCTCATAGATCACGTCATGTATAGTCAGAGTCTTTATGAACGTAGATAACTCATCTAAGGAACCAATGCCAAGATCTGTATCCCCATTTACGTTCAACCCATTTTTTAAAACTTCTTGGCTTTCTATGGTAGTCTTTTCATCACAGTTTCGTTCATTCATCCTAGCGTTCCTATTCTGCTGCAGCTCTTCCTTGCGTTTCAGTTTTTCCCTATCATTACACCTGGCGCACCACTTGATCAGTTTGTTCTCAGTACATCCGTACCTGCACACCTCCCCGTTCTCTGTGTTGATATCAAACTTCTTCTCCTCTTTCTCTGCCTTCGTCTGAACTCTGTTATTAGGGGAAAGTGATACCTGATCATAATAATTATATAATAGAATTAGCCATTTCGATAAATGATAGATTTTAGTTTAAATGTAAATGCTTTAAATGTAGTGGTATGAACGAATTTCACCAAGTTACATCACAGTAAACTGCTGTATTTTGCAATTAAATGAAAAACCATAGATTTTATATAGTTGTGTTTAATTTATTAAGTCATTCATTAATTCATTGTTTTTGTTTGTTAATTCTTCAATATTATGCATTTATATTTAAGTCAATGAGGCTACTCGACAATAATCAATTCTATAATTATGCAAGGAATTCAACATATGAGACAAAAACATAAAAGTGGTGACTTTTCCATTCCAGCAATTTAAGGGTGACAACAAAAATATTTCAATCATTATAAAGTGTACTGCTAATAAATAACAAAAAGTACAGATACATTTAAATGCAATTTTAGGCTCTAAAAATGCTAAAAACCCAGAAGCTCCAATAAGCCCCCTTGACCTACAACATAAAGTGGTGACAAAATTCAAATTCCCAGAGTGAATCCTGCAAAATTTGACCACCTCGGTCATAAACAATCTATTTACAATGGATTGTTTCAACAGTGCTGGATGGTCGTGTTCTCCCTACCTGTAATACACACTTCCATGTGGCATGACTGCCTCCCTGGTCTGAAAGAACTCATCAACAATATCAGGGCCTCCCTCCTTTCCACAAGCTGAAATCAGGGCCTCCGCTTCTGTCTGAACATCTTTCAGCACCTGTCGCTTTTTCTTGTCGTCATTATGCAGCACTGGTGGCTTGTCAAAGTGTAGCTCAAAGGTCATCAAACATTCGGGGATATCCATAGACACTGGCTTGTCATCTCTGTGTTAGGAAAAGCTACTTCGGAACTTTGTTACAGTTAACAACATCATTTACATCATCGTTGTTTACTTTAAAATCCTTACTGTTCTGGAACAAGCTTTGAAACGTGCTGTTTCAGCTGTACATGTTTTACCTAAATATATGAGTACATCATCAAATATTTCACGTTTAAACATTAACTGTTACACAACGATATCGTTAATCAGGTTATTAATTTTAAAAGCCTTGTTTAAGCCTTCTATAAGTGACCCCCCCCCCCCAACCTGTGTATAGTACACAGCCTCTGTTTATTGATCTTAATCTACTTGCCTTGATCCTTCTTATCTGATCTCTGATCTGAGCATCCTGCTTTGCAGTTTTGAAAGTTTTATTATTAAGAATGGACCTTAAACGACCCTGAGCCATTAAACGAATACACAGGAAATTGGCCCCTACTGTGACACCAGTGTCATTAGCAGGGGATGCACAGCAGGGGATTATCATGCCAAACATTCCTTAAACTAGGCCTTTAACAAAGGTTCTGAACAATCTGCCCAATGTGTTATTGAATGTAACGTCCTTGATAAAGGTGGCCTAGAGGTGTTGAGTAACTTAAGTACCTTAAGAGTTACTGTTTAGGAACAAGTGAGACCCAAGGGGGGAGAAAAGTCTAGTGGAATAGGTGTCTCTCACCCAAGAGGTTGTGGATTTGATCCTCACCAGGGGAACTTTCTCATGGCCTTTTAAAGAGGAAGGCGTACCAGTTTCTGCTCAGAAAACAAGACTCCAGAGTGATTTTATGAGCTATAATTTTGTATCAGCTTTCATCCCCATTCAGCTAAAATAAATAAAAGTATAAACTAAACCCAAATAAGTAGCAAAAAAGCTTATGAAGCAAGTAGGATAGACATTTTCACCTGTAAGCATACTGAATGTATCCAAAACCTACCAGTGTGTAACAAAACTCAGTCGCAAAAAAATTACTAATTAAGTAGGATAATAACTATTATCTCCTCTTAGCATACCTAAGGCCAAAATGAATTTGTTTGTTTCCTATACACTGCAACAAAAATAGGGTCAGTGGGTCAGAAAACTTCTCTTTCTTTGTTTTAAAAGTAAAGCAGTGTCTGTAAAATGTCCTTTTCATACAAAACAGTCCGGGTCACTCTATAAAATCACTTCATTTACGTGTCTTCCTGTAAAATAGATTTACCAGAAAAGAGAAATAATGGTTCAGGTGGCAGTAAAGAATTTAGGATTGGTAGCAAAAAATTAAGGCTGATTGGGAAACCAGACACTACCTTTTCTTTGTTAAGTCTAATGGGTTATGTATGACCTAGTTGTACCTGAGAGTGGAGATGAGCCCACCTATGGCCTTGGGCAGCTCCACCTCACACAGTCTTGTCCACCCAGAAACTTCCGCACATGCTTTCACACTTCCAGCCCTAAAACCCTTTAAACAACAAACACATATTCAGAAAAACAACAACAAGAAAACATGGCTACACTGTGACACCGATATGGCCTACAATGTCACCTACTACAGCAACCATGCTGAATTCATATGGAAAAGTATGATAATGTGTTCATTAAACTACATTCTTTTTCACACAAATAATATGTTAAGTTTTACCAGGAGATCTATCAATGTATGTCCCTTCTTGACTGCTGCCATGTGGCTGACTTGCACAACATATCGGGCCACACAGCACAGGCCACTACGAACAGTGTGGGCTGCTATGTCCTGCAATAATGTAACAAATACAATCTTAATTATTAAATAGAAAAAAAAACATTTAAAATATCTAGTTCTATGAATGCAAATTCTGTTGTTAATTAAAATTCTAAACTTTGAGCTATTATCTCAAAGGGTTCTTTTATATCCTTTATATGCATATAATAAAAAGAAAGTGTTTTTTCAAGGTATGATCGCAATATATTTCACCTTGTGAACACCAAAACTTAATACTTTACTTGGCTGCACCACTTGTAAATATAACTTTCTGTGCTCACTCAGTAAAATATATTATGATCTTCCACTGAAACAAACACTTATCCTCTATGTACTCCCTCTACAATGTACCTGAATGACTGGGAGGCTGCAATTCAACACTAAATCTATGCCATCCATTGTGTTCATAAACTGGTGAGATATATTCTGTGTGCAGGCCTCTGGGACTTTAACAACTGTTTCCCCATTATGTTCCTGATCAATGAAGCAGACATGGAAACTGTTTGAATGTGGGTGGCAGTAGTTGAGCAAATAAAGGATGACTGCGGATGACAGTGGGGCTTCTACTGTTCCATCTTCACCCAAACCTCCATAGAGATATATCTTCATTCTATGTGAAAGTATATTCTTAACACTGGAAAAAATGAAAAGTGTACTTGAGTTTAAACAATAACAATAAAGTATAGGTATTAAAGGATAAAGCTTATAGTTTATGAATTTTATGCATTTATAACAGCAAAAGTTTCCACTGGAACATGTTCATTTAAATTGCCAAACTTGAACTATACCAATGTAACATGATTATGGATGCTTCTTAATTAATTATGTTAGTTACCTGTCGCCTTTTGCATGCATCAAAGAAAAACCTTTTCATTTTTGTTGAAATAAAATGAAATGAACGCAACGCACATACTGGAGAGAGCATATAATGATGCCATATCCCGTTTGTTCATTATATCACTATATAGCATAAACCAGCGACAAACTTCTTTTGATGGGTTTGACAAAATCTAATACATGATTTAATGATAAATCTTTTTTTAACCATTTTGAGTCTGTCTCTAGAATGTCTCTTGGTTTAATACTCCCAGACAAAACTTGGTAACACATTGTATCAAATTTCATTACTTCATAAATAGATGACATACCCTCTGTGATAATTGATCATACCCAATATCTACTATCAGTTTACTGAAAATGTACTTTGTCCAAACATACTGAGGTAAGATTAAACGGCAATAGTTGCACATCGTAACATATCGAATTGTATCTGGGGCGAATTTGTACTAGTATGAAACTTTTGGTAACGAAAAATGATATTCGGATATCTTCTTAGATTTTCATTACTCTGGTGAATGCTCAGAAAAAAGAAGCGTTCAAGGAACATTAAAATGTTGTCAGCAGGAAAGTGTTACTTCAAAGGAATGTTAGTGCGGTGGGAAAATAGCATGACATTTTAAAATAAACAAACAAACATTACATAGAAGTAGGTCAGTGGGATCGCCTGGCTGTCGCCATTTGCAATGACGTCAGACTGTGAGCCTTCGCGAGCCTTTTCACATTGTTACATACAAAATAGGTCCTTAGGGTGGTAACGTTACTGAATAATAATGAGGAAAAAAATGCAAAAAATATTATTTTTGTCTCCAGCTAACGCGTGACCTGTCCTTTTAAGCTTATTATAGTAAATAACCTTTCAATATTTTAGGACAATATAGTGCTTGCGTAGTAATATTATTTACCGATTAAGTTATTAGGCTTTCCGTCAGACTGTCGCCAGTTTCAATGGCAAAGAATTTTCCCTAAATTGAGTGAAAGTGTGACATTGTTTTCAGATATATGTAAGATGTTTTCTCATTTATTTTCAAATCATGTATATATTTATATGTATCAAAACCTAGTTTATTTAGCGTATGTGAATCGGGTCAGTGTTGAGTTTTTTTACAGCAATACACTAAAGTTGTGTATTCAACTTCTGTTTATGACCATGTGCACTTGGTGACTTTAATTGTTATTTTAGTTTTAATTCATAGTTCAAGTTGTGATTTCAAACAGTTTTGAAACCCTTCTTTGTTTGTCTTTGGTCACATTTGATTCCCATGTAATCGAATATATTGAATTGCATAGGAGTGTTGATGATGAGTAACAAAATAACATTTTAAAAACAATACAAACTATTTCATGTTTAGAAATGATGATTGCCATTATTCGCTATAATTAGTATTATGACATTGTAGATAAGTTTAAGCAGTTTCCATCATGTAAGAAAAAATAGACATATGATATAATTCTGAATCTAACATTTGTATCTTTATTGATTATGATGTCCACTGATTTCCAGGATACTGGGTTTTGGGTTGGTGGCATAGAAACATGAAGACTAAGTTACCACATGGTTTCTTGTAATCATATGACAACATTTGAGAAGCTGTTGCAATAGACAGTGTTTTGAACATATTTTGATGTATTATATAATGACCCATTTGGATACTGTTGAACATTTAGTGACTTGGCTATAAAACCAAATGTAACCCAATTGGAGATTTGGCCTTGGACAGTCATGATTTTGTTTGTTTTGAAAACAAGGTACATCAGACACAACAGACCCTCATGCTATGACATGATAAAAATATTTTTTTGCTAAACAATAATATTTCAATGATAATTTAGTTATTACTTTTCATTATAGAAAAGATCAATGAAATATTTTTTGATGTATTTCATTTCAAGAAAACACCAGAGAACTAGAAATTGTCCCAGTAATCACAGTACTCCGTAATCCCAAACCATCTCATACAGAAAAAATGTTCAATTACAGCTATTTTTGTATATTTTTGTTTAACAAAAAAAGAGATGAAGTTTACTGATGATATTTTTATTCTTTTTAACTTGTACCTCAACAATTTTGGAAAATCTTGAAAATGTCTCAGAACTGCATGTAACTCTTCAACTGGTACTGGTAATTTGATAAATATGAACCAATAGAGAATGTACAGAACTTAATGATGTCTTTATTTGAACAAGTTATTATGAAGTAATCTTGATGTTAAACAAAACAAAAACATGTAATCGAAAAGCAAGGTTTTTGGCTTCTGGAACATCAATATAATCTACATAAAAGGTGTAGCTTTGAAAATATTTCAGCTTTATCATTAACCAAAAAACTAATTAGGTGTAACATTATACTTTACTATGTTTATGCAAATATATATTTTTGGGTAGAAAATTATGTGTGTGCACAACTGCACAAACAAATCTACTAGAAATGTAAAATTAACAGTATGTAAGGTACTGGAAAATATGGAATTCAGATTAAAAAGATAGAAATGGAAATAAATGGAATGGAATGAAAATCTCTTTTTTGAGGCAGTAATAAAGAACACTGTGTGACGTCATGACTTGCTTCTGATATTATAAAATCTAGATAGAATTTCATCTTACTTGTCAATAGCACCTGCTGGTCTAGTCAGCTTTTTTAATTGACTCGATGATGGAATTTTTTTATATAGAGAATGTAATCAAAATTATAATATTCACAGAAATGAAATCGAAAGTTCTTTGATTACTGGTATGTTGGTATTTTCATACCATTTCAATTCAGTTCTTATTGAATCTGCTGTGTTGTTGTTCGCTTTTTTTTCGTAAAAAATCTCTTTGCTTAGCTAAGTAAGAGTTTCAATTGCAGTTTAAGAGATTGATTTCATGCGCCCTTTGTTGTGTCCATTTCAAAATCTTGTAAAGATTACTTCTCAGTGATGCCACCATGACCATATTGTTAAATATATATTGCATAATGGCGTATATGTCTTATAAGATGCACCGGATGTGTGTCGTTTAAAAACCCTGCACGCTTAATTATTGAAACTTTTTCATCACCGTGAGATTCAATGATCAGGTTATTAAATAGCGTATAGGTTTATATGCATTATGTCTGGTGCACTTGTATAAACAATCCCTTATCATGGAATCAATTATTTTTTTAAGGGTTATAAGCTTAACATTGTTAAAGTGCAAAATCCAAAAATAGACCAACGAAAACACTCACTGCGTGTCTATTAGGTCATGCACAATTAGGGCATGCGCATATGAAGGGTCATTTTCGGTAGTCAAAAAGTGATGATCAAAGAACCTTAATAATAATCATATACGGCTGTACATGTACTTTCAGGTCAGGTGCAAAACGGTTGCATTAATTATTCTTGGAATAGAATTGCACATGTGTACATGTGCTTTCAGGGATGTGATTTGTCCGCGGATTCGCGGAATTCCACGGATCTAATGGCCCAAAAGACACACCCCCACCCCCACCAAAAAAAAAAAAAAAACGGAAAAAAAATATTTGGTTGCTTTCAGCTGTTTAAGTTAATATTCAAGTTTGCTTCAAATATATAGTCAGGAGAGCCCTCAAAAGAGTTTCTAAAAAGCCATTTTTTCTTCTACAGCAGTGGGCTTTTGATTCCAAGAGCGCCCCATAAAATCATGGCCGAAAATGTTTCAGCCCTCCAGCTGCCAGGTCAATCACATCCCTGGCTTAGTATACTGTACATACACATTTTATGAGCATGCACCAGTAAATGTTAATGGGGTGATGAAGTTTTGCACCTGGGGTTTTGTTTTCCACTGCACTTAGTAAACCACATTTATGGCCCTTGAATAAGCAAAAATTGGAATAAATTTTCTGGATTTGTGTTGATCATAACTAAAATTATTTCACCTACAGTCAAGAAACCTTAAGAAATGTCAAGATTGTTAATGGGGTGATGAGGTTTTGCACCTGGTGCTTTGTTTGGTACTGCACATAGTAATACCAGAGTTGTGGTCCTTGAATTAGAAAAAAAATTAGCATTTCTGGACTTGTGTTGCTCAAAACTCCAAAACTATATAATCTATAGTCATGAAATCTTAGCGCAGTGTTAATGGGATGATGTTGTGCACCTTGGGTTTCGTTTCCCACTGCACTTAGTAAAACTAATGCACCTTGAATTAGCAAAAATTTCTAGACTTGTGTCGCTTAAAACGCCAAAACTATTTCACGAGTCAAGAAAGTTTTATTTTAAGGCAGAGTTTTATTTTAAGGTGATGAAGTTGTGCATCTGCACTTGCTGGTAGTTGGAACTCAAAATTTTGATGCACATTTATGGAGAATGGACAAAATAATTGCCCTTTGCTTTTGTGACAAATGTGGCGTATGAAAACATCCTTGACACATTTGTAGTTGTGTGTTTTATATAAACAATAGATTATTATCAACATTTAAAGCGGACACATATTTGAGAGTTTTTATAGTTGCCAACCTCTGTTGTCCTCTTTGAGTATTGCAATTCCTTCATTCCTCTGTGACAATAATTTTGGTTCTCTATATGAGCAGTACAATATTTAATACAGACATAAAACAAAGACCGTTTTTTCCTGAATTTTACCAATTTGGTTAAATTGCTTCAGTGAATTATGGAGAAAATGCATGATAGTTTATTGTTTCCTGATTCTAATTTCCATAATAATTGAAAGAGAATAACGTAGTTTGGAAGTTCTCCCTTTTTGTAATTCTATGACCCATATATTGATTGTGTGCTGTTGATGCCCAGCTCTCCAGATAATAAAAGAATGAGTTTTTCTGCGCTTGGTGAATCATGAGCCTCTCTTCCCCCCCCCCCTTTCCAGTTTCGCTGCTTAAGAATGATTGTTCTAATTGCTACTGCGGCAAGGCCTTGGGTGATTTGTGGTCAATTACAAGTGATTTCGTTCTTGTACTTGTTGAAATATTTCCTCCTTGTGTAAAAAATGCCAGATGTTGCTCATGTAACAATTTAAGATTTAATTGGCATGTAAGCTCCTTAGTTTCGACTTGTGCAATTGTTTGACTGGAAAGAATATGATTTTAATTATACTTAACTTCAAGTTATCACTATTCATCTTAATAGAACTTAAAAGATATTGAACTATTTAGCAAGCCATAAAATTGTAATAACATATGAAATAAATTTATATTGCCCAGAGCATGTTTTTGTTCTTATAAGAAAATCTCATTAAAATCTGACACATCACAGATTTCTGTTTTGTTATGAACTGTTTGATATTTCATTTGATATTTTATAGATAGTGAGTTAATTAAGGTTTATTAAGGGCCATTAGCAGGATTTTGAGGGTCCATGTGAGGACAAGTGCTTGAGGGTCTGACTTCAAAGGGGGCTGGTGACAAGGCTGTCAGCAAGGTGTCACTGACTTGCCCCATGCTACTTTGATATGAAATAATAACAACATTGTTTTGATAAGAAGATTTTGAGTAATTTATTAACTTTTTCTTGTTTCATGTTCCTTGATTCATTTATTATACTTGTATTAAATATTAGTTTTTTTTTATCCATTAACTCCATCTTGCTTAGTGTTTTTGCTAAAATACATTTTCAATTATTATACATAATATTGTGTTAGTAGTTTGTTTGAAGATGGAAAAAAGGAACATTTTATGTTTTTGAAGTTAAGCATTACTTCAAAATTATAGTTACCCGTATTTATAGCTTGTCTGTTTGAAGAAATCATTTTGAGTTATAGTGATAGCCTTTGGTATTGTGGTCATTGTCATGGTGCAAAAACTTGGTCATGTCTTTAAAAGTATTAAAGGATTTTCTAATGAAACTCTGTACACATGATTGTAATACCGGTGACAAAACGCACATGACACTGTAGCAACTTGGCACATAATTCTTAGTTGAATAATTGTTGAGACATGACCCTCTTCATACAAAAACAAACTGATGAATGATGTTATTCACATGGGTTGCTTTTGTTCCAATGGTCAAAGTTAACACAAGCCCGCAAGCCTTGCATTGCTAAAATGTTTCCCGGGCTTGCTTAAATTCTTAATTCTATAATGCAGGGCTTGTTTAAAAAAAAATTATGTCAAGCAATAATATAAGAATTCGGGCTTGTTCATCCAAAAGTCTAATTTCGATGACTGTTGTTCTGTCTCATGATGGTTTTCTCATGTTAAACACTTTTTGACTGTTGTACAGTGTTTTTTCCTGCCCTTTATTGAGTCAAAACTCGTCCCCATTCCCCTCCTGAAAAAAGTGTACATCTTTTCCCTACCCAGGTAAAAAAAATCCCTTTTAGAGGAGCATTGAGCTCTAAACATACAGTGATGCAGTCATTGAAATTAGACTTTCGGATGAACAAGCCCGAATTCTTATACTATTGCATGGAATCATATTTTTGAACAAGCCCTTCTATATAAAATTCAGAATTTGAGCAAGCCCGGAAGACATTTTACCAGTGCAGGGCTTGCGGGCTTGTGCTAATTTCGACCACTGGCCATGCCATTCATGAATTTGTCAATAAGTTAGTAAGGTTTGAAAACAAGTTGAATTTTATATGTCAATCATGTAAGCATATCCCCTTTTTTGCCAAAACAAAGCTAGTTTTACCTTATCAAAGTGGAAAAAAACTGGTGTTGTATGACTTTAAACTAAGTACACATGAGCAATCATAGCATAGCTTTATGTGTTTAAATGTCATTTGAAATAACCAAAACCTTGGGATGTACAGTATAAGAATATAAAGAAAAAAATCATGCAAATTTTATTTATTTTTTGTTCAGTTCTCCCTGAATTATATCATAACTTATTTGGAAAAAAAATATAGGTTAGCCTAAAATAAAAATAAAAAATCAATAAAAAATGTACATTTCTATTTTTAAGTTTTCCTATATATAAATCTATACAATGTACAATACATGTCAATCAAAGTCATCAGATGTGAAATGCATTAATGATTGAATGGTAAATCCATCTTGATTTTCTTGTCCATTTTTCCAAGAAACGATTTTTTTCTCATTTGCAATAAAAAAAAAATGTTTTGGTGTGTGTGCCAATTGCCCTGAAGGATATTTTGTATGTTAAGTATATCTAAAAACTATTAAGAATGATGACAGTACTATCAAATCACCTTCATCAGTTGGTGTGAAATCTGGCAATGTCACATCAGATAAAATTATTAATACTAGAACTAGTCACTCCAGTTTCAATTGTTATTGTACATGTGCGTGGAAAGAATAAACAAGGCTCATATTCATGTGATATTTGTGGTTTCTGTACCAGTGGAAATAAAAAAAGAACGGGCAATATTGACTCATGCGTATTTTGGAGAGGGGAAAAACGTGATGTGTATTTGGTGTAATCAGGGATATGAATTGTCCTACGAGGCAGGCAGTAGTTAAGTTTATTGGTTCAGATTGCGATACACTTCCATAGCTGGTAGTGGGCTAATAGTGGCATTCTACAGAGCTGTCTTAAATTCCGGAAGAAACTGAGGTTTGTGGTGTTGTTTTAGGAGGATATGAATTTTTATGATAAAATGTTGATTATGTTACTTTGATTTGAAGAACAAAATAATGATTGAGATTGATTTTTATTTTTAGATTTTAAAGTTGAATAATGATTTTATTAATTGCGTACATGTCATGTTTGACATGTATAATGTTTACCATGTATATATATGTTAATGACTGTCATGATAATCATTTAATTTTGTATCTAATGTCTTATGAAATTTTTTTTTGTTTAACTGCCGATCGATGCCCATGTCTTGAAAGCAAATGTCATTAAACATGCTACATTTTGTACACATTTTATTACAGTTACAATAATTTTTGTGAAGTATTGTTAATTTTTTCAAATACATAAACACTGTATTGGAACAAAGGAAGGAAACTGTCACGACTTGTGGGTTTACAAAATGGTATTATTATTACATTGTTATTGCGCGCTACCCACACCCGGATTTCTGTTCAGCTAGGTTAATGTCAGAGATGCATTTTGGGATATATTTCATATCAAGACAACAGACATATATATATCCTTACATCATACATTTAACATATTTAAATATTTAATAAAAGAAGAGAGTTGACAACAATTTAATATTATCAGTTATTTTCGCATTTTGATTTATTTTTGAATTTTCAGGCCTGTAGGATATTCCTCACAAAGCAGCTCATTAAGCTTAATTTATTTCGTGGTTTCAAGGAATGTGTAGTTTTAGAGACTCTGAGAATGAAAATTTTGATTAAAATTAAAAAGTCAGGATTTCATTGTTTTATACACAGCTTTGATTTGAATCAATAGTACCAAGCAAATTGTTTATTCAGATCATTGTGTCATGTTTTACAAGTAATTATTTTCGAAGTTAAGGTTTTATACTGGAGCTTTGTGGAATCTAGATATATGTTTCATGTTCTGTTTAATATAACAGGTGTCAGAATTCTTTCAAATGATTCTGTACATGTTGGTCTGTTTGTTTTGTACAGCTGTGTGTTTATTGAAGGCAGTTTGTTATTATTTTATCAGTCATGTATGTAGAAGATAAAGCATGATTTCTAGCTTTACAGTGCACTGCAGTATTGACAGATGGTAAATTGCATTTTTCGTGCACAAGAGCTCTTTTATGCTGTAAAGAATATCAAAGATGTAATTAGGAGGTGTCAACACTCAGAAATTCTTCAATCTATTTGCACTGCATTTCTGTAAATGGTAGTCTGAATAAATCTTCCTGTTGTCACCCCCACACCTTATTCTATAGGCTCTTTTCTGTAGATTGTGAACGTTATAAAATAGCTATGGGTGGTCATGTCATAGTAAAATATAAATAGCTTCATACCATTCATTGTTCATTGTTTTTCACAGAAAAATGATATTTTGAGACTGAATTAATTCCTATTTTGCCTGGAATAAGATATTTTGTGACTGCTTTTAATTCAAATTTCGTCTGAAACATGATGTTTTGAGAATAACAGATTAAGTAAGGTGCTGATGCCTTTGCATAATCTTCCCGAAATGTGTTAAAATTGAGAGACTGGATGTCGCCGGTGCCAGTGTAAATTGATGTGCTCTTTTCTGCAAAGCCTTAAAATTCCATTGTAGCATTATATTTAATTGAATGAAGGCACGTCTGTCAATAAATTCTCATAATTTTTAGCTTTATTTCTAGTTTTAGTTTTTACAATAGCAAAAACAAGTGTTTTCCCAGAGATATTTATCATTGGAAGTTATTATTTTGGATGATTTTAAGGAAAAGGTCTATGGAATTGTTACCGTATTTCCATAAAATAATTAGAAATCATGATTGCATTTATGGGAAGTTTTTGCGTTTAGATGGAATTCATGTATTTTATTTTTAAAGCCCTAATAATTAGGAAACCATCTTAATTTCTATTCTATTAAAGCTTTTTTTATACAGGCTCTCCTGCATTCCTACTTTTTTAATTTTTGTGTGAAAAAAGCTGATTTATGTATCAGTTTCTATTACATGTATTAGTTAATTTTGTTCACTGATATGTCCAAGGTGACACGCGTATATAAGTCGGCTGAAACATTGCTGACTTGAAACTTATTGTTTTCAGTGTTAGTTTCATCACATGTTTGATGCAATATGTATAATACGTTAAAAAATGTTCGGTTAATAAGATGGAAAAAGGATGTAAACTGATCTTAAACTTATGTACTTATATACATAGAACTTTTCTGATTTTCCTATTGTGTTGCCAAAATGTAAGTACAGTGGAGACCCCGATGGCTCGGTCTCATTGGGCTCGAATTCCTCGTTGGCTTGTACTGGATGTAAAAGAACGATTTCTTTATATTGCAGGTAATCATTCCCACTTGGCTCAAATTTGCCGAGGCTCAAAGTATTTTGCCGGTCCTTGAAAGTTCGAGCCAACGGAGTTTGACTGTATTTGAATCAGACTTTTCTGTGGAATATTTTGGAGAGCCTGTACATGTCTTTTTTCATTTTATGTTAACTGCAAACATAAAATATACCAGTTAACGTAATTTTTTCTTCTATTTACAGATAGAGGCAATGTCCTCGACAATATCAAGCCTGAACAGCCTGTTCTCGTTCACGAGCCCTGCGGTGAAGCGGCTCCTGGGCTGGAAGCAGGGAGATGAGGAGGAGAAGTGGGCGGAGAAGGCCGTCGACTCCCTCGTAAAGAAACTAAAGAAGAAGAAAGGGGCCTTGGAGGACCTTGAGAAGGCTCTCAGCTCAACTGGCTCGCCTAGCAAGTGTGTGACTATACCACGGTCACTCGATGGTAGATTACAGGTAAAGTGAAGCTCTACAGATTTTTATATTTCTCATCTATTTCTCATCATGACAAAAGAATAATTTCATTTTTGGCAATTATTTATGTATTTTGACACCAGAAATTCACTATCAGTAGCTAAGTTTATGTTAGAGTTCAATTTTGACGATATACAAAAAATATAGCTCTATGTTCCGTAGATCTTCAAATTTAGACTTACACTGTAATAACCTATTTGGTGTTTTGGTGTACACTTTAAATCGATCTTCATAAAACTTATGAACAGGAATTTTGAAATTCTCATTTATGCTTGGCCCACACGAAAACGCAAACACCAAAAGATTTTAAATTTCATAAATGTCACAAAGATTATTTAAAAAATAAAATTCAGCAAATGCATTTACTTACTATTGTAGCAGCAGATTGACATTTGCAAATATGAGCAATGTTGCACTACAGTGTAACTCTTTTATAAGCCAAGTGACTAAGTTTCTCAAACAACAGTAGATGTTGGAATTATTTTTAATAATGTCTCACGGACAAGATATTTTGGCGACCAGGTTGTCTAAGATTGTTCTTGCCTGTGTTAATTCAAAAAGCCTTATAATAAACACAAGAGAGTTTTGTTTCCATTACAATATTTTAGAAACCAATGTTCCATGTTTCAGGTGTCACACAGGAAGGGCCTGCCCCACGTGATCTACTGTCGAGTGTGGCGTTGGCCAGACCTACAGAGCCACCATGAGTTGAAGGCCCTCGACTGCTGTGAGTTCCCATTCAATGCCAAACACAAGGAGGTCTGCATCAATCCCTACCACTACAAGAGAGTCGAGAGTCCAGGTACAACTTTTGGGCAATTTGTCATAGATTTAATTGTCTTGTAGATAGCATGATATGTACAAAACTGAAAGAAAAACCAGTGCTAGCTCACTTTATTCATTGAAAAATGCCTGTTACTGATTTGTTCCACTGATTTAGTGTATACTTTACCAGTATCTTACCGAATATGTCCTATCCAATACTCAGGACACCTTTTTTTTTGAGAACCCTTGCGCTAAGAAGGCATTTTTCGCGATTCAGCAACTTTTTAAAATCTGCTAGATTTGAGTCAAAAACATGAAAATACGATCAGTATCTGCTGCATCGTAGCTGTATACATACCCTGCTGTGTAAATCAATAAAATGGTCTACTGAACACATGGCTTCAGTATATCAATTCTCAACTTTCGACAATTTTATCGCCACTATCATTGTGTACAATATGGTATGTTTTTTTGGTATATGCTTGAAGTCAGCAGGTGCATTAAAATAGTGGGTGTAGGAATGCTATTCATTGAATGAATTGCATTTTTTGGAGTTTAGGGTTAATATTTTCTTCATTCATGTCACATAATCTGAAATAAAGATTCACGAAAAATACCATTGTCATGGAGGTCATGCACGCTTAAAGCTGCACTCTCATAGATTTACCATTTTTACAACTTTTTTATTTTTTGTCTTGGAAAGATCTTTTTTTGCGTAAATATCTGCAAACCAATGATGTAAGACTGCTGACAAAAGATCATATCGCAGATTTTCATATTTCCGTTCGAAAATTAATATTTTATGGCTTAAACAACGGTTTAAGGAAAATGCATAAAACATCTTCTTCTTTTTTGTCAGCAGTCTTATATAACTGGTTTCCATGGATTTTCGCAAAAATTTGCTCGTTTCAAAACAAAAAATAAAAAAGTCGTTAAACATTCAATCTGTGAGAGTGCAGCTTTAATAGGACATTTATCATGGTATTTCATCTTATATATGTGAAAATACTATATAGTGCCACAAGAGCTTCATGTATATATATTGATGTATCCAACGAATATAAGAGTTTGTAACTTATGAATTTAAATCAACACATATTTCTTCAAGGATAGTGTTGTAACAGCAGATACAGTGGTCGAATAAAGCAAATGCCTGCAAGCTGGTGAAACACTTTAGGTTTACTCAAATTCTGGATTTTAAATAGGGTGGCTGTGCAAAGCACTAAATGTTTATTTTCAGGCTTGTTCATTTAAAAAGTGTAATTTTGATGAGTGCAGAATGATATTTTACTTTAAATTTGTTCTGTTACAGTGGATGTTTGTGTTTTACAGTGCTGCCGCCGGTTCTTGTTCCAAGGTACAGCGAGTTTCCAGCTGGCCAGGGCCCTCCTTCAATGCCGCCCTTCCAATCTGTGCCAGAGCCCTCAATGCCTCACAATGTGACATACCCAAACAACTTCCACATTGGGCCCACATCACCAGCCAGCTCAGGCCCTGGCAGCCCTTACGGTGTTCCAGGTAGGAATTGCATTGAATATGTGTGATCTGTTTCAACGATTCTTTGTAGATAATCAAAATGTCAAAAGTCCTACAAACTGCATTCCAAAATTGTTTTGACATCATTTGGGTTTTTCAAGTCTGTATTGGCTGCAAAACGAACTGGTAAAGATAACATGAGGTTGCTGTATTATTATAAGTTATTTTTAGCTTGTCTGTTTTTTTCAAAGAAAAAAGGTTGAGGTATTGATATCTATAGCCTTAGTGATGTCAGCTTTGTTGGCTTGCTAAGTCTTAAACCTTCACCATAACTCAAAACCCATTTGAGATGATCAAATTAAACTTGTACACATGTTGCCATAGACAATATTCACATATTTAGCAAGGCCTATAACTCTGGCTTTCATGATTGCCAAGTTATGTCCCTTGTTGGGACTGAAACTAGTTGAAGAGTGTTTTGCATTTGCTCTTTGGGGATTTTTCAGTGTTTATGGTATACATTGTTTGTGCTGCTTGAACTTACTTTGTTTTCATGATACATATAAAAACAGTTCATAAAAAATTCTTTCTATATCCTTGCCGATTAACTATTATCAGACCGACTTACCATTTTTTACTTCACACTCAACTGTTTGGAGGTCTTTTGTAATGATTACTTTGTTAACTGTATTTTATTTCTTCTATAACAGCGGATACACCGCCCCCAGCCTACCAGGCCCATGACGATAGTAACTCCCCCAGCAGCAATAGAAGTGGGGGCCAGCCCATGGACACCAGTATGCCCCCACCTCGTGCCCCACCCCCAACTGTCAACATACCCATGAGTGACAAATATCCAGCACGTGAGTACACCAATTCATAGTTTCCAGTGTATGAAAGAAGCACAAGACTAATCTCAATACAATGTTCTTGCATAGAACCTCCTTCAGGATAAATGGTGTATGTACAACAATTACAGACCGCAGTACCTTGAGTTGGAACTCCTTTAAGAGTGTTAATAAAATTGTGGTCATATGCTGCCATACTTGTTCAAATATGCATTTAACATTGCAATTTCTTAGCCATAATGTTACATAGGACTCAGACTTTCAGTTTTGATAACAATTTTTTTTGTTGTACGGTATATGTTATAAGTTAATTTATCTTTTGTATCTTATTCAATATTCTTTAAATAAAAAATGTTTGTATTTGCTGTATTTTACAATTTTCAAAAATAAAATTCAAGCCATCAGGGTTACGAAACTTGATACTTGTTCTTTGTAATAAATGAATGTATAGTTAGAAGTTTCGCTAATGAGAAATGGCAGAGTGCTGTATACTGTCCTTTTTTGATAGAACCCTTCTGCACTTATGGAGACTATCATGGGAGCCCATCTGCCGTCATAGAAATGTTAAAACTGTCAAATGTTTCTTTAGTTTTATGAGTATACATATACATGTACATACAAACTACATATTTTGCAGAAACCTGTAACTTAAATTGAACACATTTTCTGTCAAATCCATAATGTTAAAGTTCATCACAGCTCCAAACAATTAGCCCTTTTCATCCTTTAGTTAGCATCGAGTCTCTTTTTGGCAGCTCAAATCCCATGTTAAGATCTGGCTAAAACTCTACATATTGATATACATAAAGTTATTTTCATTAATCTGTCACAGATATGCAGCCGGTGACATACCAGGAACCCCAGTACTGGTGCTCAATCGTGTACTATGAGCTGAACAATCGTGTTGGAGAGGCCTTCCACGCCTCACAGACCAGTATAGTAGTTGACGGCTTCACAGACCCATCAAACAACGCCGATCGCTTCTGCCTCGGCCTCCTGTCCAATGTGAACAGAAACTCAACCATTGAAAACACTCGCCGTCACATCTCCAAAGGTATGCTTCTTAACTTCAATTGTGATTAGGCCTTTTGACATGGAAAATGATCTGTATTTAAGTGCTTTTCTAGCCAATCTTTGTTTAAAAGGGTTTAAAAATAATGGCAACTAATCAATATATCTTCTGAACTTGTCTTGTTATTTCTTGTGTATCATCTACTAAGTTATATACTTGTTTGCACACCAAGATTGCCTGGGTTGTTTTGACGATAATCCAATTACACTATTTTAAGTATGCTGAAAATTGGTAAACCAGTTTATAAAAGTCTGTTTGAATCATCTGTCAGTGATAAAATCTAATGATCCACTTCTATATAGATTTCTTATGATCAAGTTTGAATGATGTCTTAATGTTTGGATGCCAATTGATGTAATAATGTTTTGAATTTGCAATTACTTTCATTTTATTTAAAAAACATTTATATATGCTATTTTCAGGAGTGCACCTCTACTATGTGGGGGGAGAGGTGTTCGCCGAGTGTCTAAGTGACAGCTCAATATTTGTACAGAGTCGTAACTGTAACTACCACCATGGTTTTCACCCAACCACTGTCTGCAAAATCCCACCGGGATGCAGCCTTAAGATCTTCAACAATCAAGAGTTTGCAGCCCTGCTTAGCCAGAGTGTAAACCACGGTTTCGAGGCAGTGTACGAACTCACAAAAATGTGCACAATCCGAATGAGCTTTGTGAAAGGCTGGGGAGCGGAGTACCATCGACAAGACGTGACGAGCACTCCCTGTTGGATTGAAATACACTTGAACGGGCCCCTACAGTGGCTAGACAAGGTGCTCACCCAGATGGGCTCCCCTCATAATGCAATCTCTTCCGTTTCATGATGGCTCCTGTTGTTGATAATCTTGCGTACATTGTATGTTGTCAATTCCCAAAGGAGAAGTTCATTACAACTGTCATTGCTATAATATGGTACTATATGAAAAAAAAATATACATACTTAATGCTTTTAAGGTGTATTTAAAGGAAGATTTCATGCCAGCCTTGTTGCCGAATTTTCCAAGACGAGATCAGTAATGTGTGTCAGGCTTTGAGACATGTTGAATGCATAATAAAAAGGTTGTCCTCACAAATAGGTGAAATGTAAATACTACTGACAAGAATGAACATTTTATAGAAATATTCATTATGATCAACAGTCTAGATTTATATTAAGTTATAACTATGGTATGTCTTTCTGATAAGTCAGACAAGGAGTGCATGATGATCAAAGCTAATTTAATCCGCGCTTCATGATAATGGTTTTTTCTTCTTGTATTTCATGTATATTTAGTGTCTGTTTGAATTTTGTGGAGTATTTATGAGTTTGTTGTTAAAATTCATAACATCTCAGGAAAGATCAGCTGCTGCAAAAAAAATATATCGGTCTACCATAATGGTGTGAGATTGTTTCTGTTAATGCATTTAGTTTTCTGTTCACACGATCAAATGTACAGTGTGTGTTATTAATGCTTAGATATTATGATCTATAAGTGGACATGAATTGTGCAGATGTTGTAAAATCTGTTAGTTTTAATGGGCAAAAATCAAATATGTCCCTGATAAATGGACCAGATATGTGGAGATGGTGTTAAAGCTGCACCCTCACAGATTGACATTTATGAAATATTTTTTTTTTACTTTTGCCGCAGAATTAGACGATTTTGTTAACAATGCCTTCAATTCATTTATGTAAGATAACTCGCAATAGAAAAGATTTTAAGTATTTAAAAAACAGCTTTTAGCCATAAAACATCAGTTTTTAAAGTTAGTATGAAAAACCACGATCTGAGCTTATGTACATCATCACTACATGTAAACAGTCATGTAACCAGTCTTGTATCATTGGTTCCCAGACATTAATGCAAAAATTGGCTCATTCCAAGACACAAAAAAAGTGTCAGAACGATTAACCTGTGAGAGTGCAGCTTTAGTCTATTCGTTTCAATGGGCAAAAATCAAATATATCCATCCTACATTGATATAAACTCAACAAGACAATAGAAATATTGGATGTTGAATGTTGACACGTTAATTAGCTTGACTATGATAATTATTTATAACGAATCTTGACATTGTGCATGGTTGTTCAGAAGTGCTAAGTGTATTCTACAATAATGTCATAATGGGTGCTTGAACAAAAAAAACAACCTTTGTTCTCTTATGTTTATATACATATACATTCTATGGCCCCATTTTCTCAAAGAATCTTAAGTGTAACAGGGTTAAGTAGGCTTAAGTATGTTAATTCAATTTGTTCAATTGCTTTCTTAGGGCCATACAAAATCGTTTCTACGTTTAGCGTCCGTGGACTGATAAGTTTTGAGCTTCCTGGTCAAAAAAACAATACATCTTTCATGATCAAAGACCTTGCCAAATGTTCTTTATTTTATTTTTACTGAATTTTAGCTTAGCTTAATATTATTATAAGGAATTTAAGATTGTTGGAGAAATTGGGGCATGGTGATTTCAATGTGAAACTGTTGATATGCTTTGTTAAGATTTTATTTGGAAGTTTGATCGTGATTGGATTAACTATATTGACTGAAGTCATTGGAATGGCCATCTGTTTTTGCTGAAATACTCTTGTCAACATTCTAGGGCGAAATGAGTAATGAGTGTTAATTGTTTAATAAGATATTTAAATAGCATATTTATTTTGATTTTATTTACTTGCTGATAGGCATTCTAGTATCTACAGTCAATGTTGTTTCGTTGAAGCATGCCAGCTGTTTTTAGTTAAATATTTACAAACTGTTGAATTTGTTTCCGAAAGATATGTTCTTTATTTCAGTGTTTTGAACATTACTGGCAAATGATTTAATCGCTTGTTATGTATAAAAGAAATTATATTGAAAGTTACCAGAAATGAGTGTGGATTATTCATATTTTACATATCTTTGTAATGAGTGTTTTTAATTGTTTTATTCATTAATTAGTTTGTGTAATTGTTGAATGGAAACCTTCCTGAATATTTTGCAATACTGCTTTTCATACAGTCATAATTTCAAGGTTATTTGTTTATATATTTTTACTTTTCATATAATCATTGACATATTACATATATATATATGTATGTATTTTGATAGTCATTTATTCATTTCAATGTCTTCATTGTCTTCATTTCCATTATAATTCATCTATTGTACATACCATGTATATAATTCAGCAGTGTAGAATATTTTAGATGACAAATTTGCTTTCCAAATATTGAGGGATTTTTAATGTTGCAAATTTTGTGGAAAAGAAATCAGAGGTTCTCTTTACTCTTACGGGGTGGGGGGGGGGGGGGATTTTTTCATCAATGAAAATGTCACATTATTTTCTCTATTTTTCTTTAAGATTCAAGACTAGGATAAAGTCATCGTCTGAACCCATGCAATGTGGTTACCATTACTCTACGGAATACGCTGTGGAAAAATAGGCTGGCGAAACTTCGTAAAGCATGATTTGAAAGTCATATTCAGTTGTAAATTCTCGGATATTTCTGATTGGTGGGAGGTGTGTCTCAGGTGTCCAATCATAAGTCTGGATTTAACCTCGTTCATTATTCAGGAGTATGAAGTTTCTGCGGTCAATTTTCCTAGTGTTTAAAATAGAGTTATATGTTATGAATAGAATTGGAACCTAGGACGATAAAAAAAGGGAATTGAGGATGGTTTACATTTTTAGCAGAATGGGTACTGAGAACGAGATTTAGTATGCACAAAGAAAGCTATGATGTTAGTATCTAGAACAGGGTAGAAAAAGTATGCGAGAAAACTAACATAAACTTGATCTCTTTATATTTCTATGTATCTTTACTTGCTGTAACCTGTCTGTTGGGTCATCTTATGAACGATCGAAAAACAATACCTTATGATCAAGAATTTCGATTTAATATTAAAGCTGCACTCTCACAGATTGATTGTTTGACTCTTCTCTTTTTTTTTTGCTTTTTTTTAACGTAAATAAGACTGCGATTTGGTTCTTTGTCAGCAGTCCTATATTACTGGTTCTCAGACAGTTGCAAATTTGCTCATTCTGAGAAAAAAAAAATGTTGGCAAAACAGTCCATCTGTGAGAGTACAGCTGTGGGTGTCATAATTGAAATCAGAGTTTTGCTTGCAAAATCATGTACACTTTGCCTAAACTGACATATAAGGCTTTATTTTTTAAATAAATGGTATAACAATTCAGATATATTAATTCGAAATAGCGATCGTACGATCACTGCGTTAAAAGATGGCCCCTGTATGTAAAGTGTCTGCATAATGATAATGATAACATGAGGATGTCTTTATCTTAAAACCTCGAGTAGATTGGATTCTTCAGATTTTTACTATCTGTTGAATAAATGACTATTTTTTGCAATAGATTAGAAATTTGCATTTAAACTTCAATTACACCTTACGTAAATGAATATTATTTTATCTGTTTTGTATGTAAACAAAAGTCCATCTTAGTGATGTCAGACAAAATTTGTGTCCCAATTTTAATTTGGTATATGGTTTTTTTTCTGAGTTATGCTGAAAATTTTGAAATCTTCATTGGCATTTAAATCTTTTTCAAAATCGTGTAAACTTATTTATACAGATCCATGATACTAAAGGACACAATTTTTGTTCATCAGCTTGATTTTTGCTGCAATGTTAATGTTAAAACTGTGTCCCTAGATAAAAGTAAAACCATGTATGATATCAAACTTTTGGTATGTTATGTTACCATATCTCCTACATGTAATTACTAAATAAGAATTGAATAACTGATAGTTTTCATTGGTATTAACTGCTTATGAGCTAGACACCGTAGGCAGAAATGAGCTGACAATATCGCAATACAAACTCTACAAGTCTGTTGTACAAGTCATTTGCACCAATGGGTTTCATGACAATTTAAGTTAAAGCTTGAACATGTTGCAACACTTTACATAATGTTTCATGTATCAAAATGAATATGTATCAGCACATGCAGAAAATGTGAATAAATATGCTTTATTTCAAACTTGATTTTGTTTTGTTGTTGTTGTTGTTGTTTCCCTTGTCAAGGTGTCTCTCTTAATTATGACATTAAACAATTTGGTTTGGGTAATGCATTAAAGACGGTTCTAATAATTTACATTGCTTATTATTGCATACTTGAAATGGAATTTTCAATGCGGATAATCAAGTCGACCTGAAGATATTTTTTTGAACTGAGAAAGGTCTGGTGGCACATGTGTTTGCCTCACAATTAAGAGCCTTTATTGGCATGTTAAAGGGACTAGACACCAGATGGTCCCACATTCGGCAAATACAGTATTTCCTCAAAACAAGCCCAGAATTGTCTATACGATCTAGTATGAGGCCGATGATACATCAATTTACATGATTAAAAGAATATTTCGTCGATGTCCTAGCTGAATTTACCCGTTTAAAAATAGCACATATTGGTTTTCAAGTCTAGTGTGTATATTTAGCTTGTGAAAGTCACCTGATTGGAACAGATATCGACGCTTTTTTAAATTTACTGTTATTTACATGGTAGAAAGATTGGAAATGGGGGTAGGATAGGCTATTCTTCCCAGCCTGGAATGAGCATTTTCTTGCGAACATATCTGGAAACAAGTGATCTAAGAAGGCTGACTAAGGATGAGATCGCATTTTTTTGTCACAAATTGATGTTTTATTGCTAAAGGCGTCACTCACTAACTAACGCTTTAAGAAAATTGAACTTTTCGGCCGTTCTTTTGAACAATTGAGATTTGTTTTTCTATTATGAGTTATCTTACATGACTGCAGGTATTGATGCAAAAATCAGCTGATTCTGAGAGAAAAAAAGGGTCAAAACTCTTTAAGTCTGCACCTTAACATGGGTGCAAATCTAAAGTGGTCGTTCAAGACACTCAAATCCCGGGTCCGTTACTCACAGAAAAACTTTATAGGCTTTATGTAAGAACATTATCGTTATCAATGGAGAATGGTGTTAAAGTAATATTTTGAATACATTTTTAAAGGTGTTAAATTTGATATTAAAATGCACACTTATTTTGTTTACCAACTGACTACAAAAAACGGTAGGGTCGGCGCCTATTTCTTATTTCCAGGTATGTTCGGTTAACCCGAACCGAAAGTATTTTTAGGCCTTAGAGAACATACTTAGCAATAATTTATATTATTTCCCCAAGAGATGAAGTATTTTGATATGGACTGATTATTAAGACCAGTATCTAGTTATTTTGATGCAAGCGATGAAGTCTTTTGATATGGACTGATAATTTAGACCAGTATCTACTGATTTTGATGCATTTCATAGTTTATTAACATTTACAGTTTTTGTGTCGTCTGAAAAGGCCACTTATAGGTATAACTTTTGACGAATCAATTTACTCTTAAAGGCGCGCAATAAAGGTTGATGCATTTTTCAATGCATTAATATGTTGAACTCATTTGATTTAAATTATAAAAGCAAAGAGCATATGATTAAGGTGCAGCGTCATAAATGCTACGTCGTAAGGCAATATTATGCTTCGAATGTGAAATTAATCACCTTATAAAACTCCGGTAATAAAACGAAGACGGGGCTCTGCAAGCCGCAAAGACTGCCATTTGTTTCATTTAAAATGGTGTAGAAAAAGAAAAGTAATCTTTTTTAAGTCTTCATTTTAAGCAAAATGTTGCCTTCCAACGTAGCATATACGACGTAATTTATCACGTGGTATACACACACGGTTATGGCATTCGTGTATTTCAATATGGTGTAAAACAAGAGAAAACCGGGCAGTTAATTCTGCATACACCCGCTATATCTAGCATAAGAACACCATTGTCGTTCTATGTAAGCATTGCATAGAAATGTCGCGAAATGCCGATCTTAACAACCATGACACCTTGGTTTGAATTTGAGTTTTCCAGCGACGCCCTCCATACTGAATGGAAAAAATGGTTTGTGAAAAACCTATAACGACTACAGGCCTCAAGCTTGCCTTGATGACAGTTAATAATTTTCATTGCTTATTAATGCAGACTCGAGATGCGGATACTCAAGTCGACCTTGAGACAATTTCATATGGTTTGTGCCAATGCTTTATTTGCCTGTCAATAAAGACGCAAGTTCTGGTCTTTTCGTGGGAAATTACATATAGAGTTATTAACATTAGCTAACAGCTGTCCCTACAACCAAACTTAAAAAATAGTATAAATAATTTCTTTCAGATACTTACCTAATTGTACATGTCTTCTTGATTCCTGCGCAAACAGTAAGAAACATCAGCCCGAAGCATCCTGATATTTAGGGTCATGTGGAATAAACACAACTTCAAGTTGAAATCGAAACAGAACGAAGCTGCATCAGCTGATATGCTTAAATGGGAGCAGATATAAAATTGTCGTGTTGGACTCAAATCCTTGGGCCGTAACTCATAAAGCAATGTCAACTTAGCTTAGTAATTGGCTACTGTTTAGCCAAGCAATAGATTGTGGTCTTTTCACGACAAATAAAGTTAATTGATATTTACTGATTATGCTCTCCAAGTATGGAAGAAACGAAATTTTAATGTATCTTTTTATGCATCTACCGGTTTATATTAATATACAGTGTTTGTGTCGTCTGAACAGGCGAGATATATAGGTATTCGTTTTGAAATCTCAATCTTACTACAGAGTTCCGCTTCTAAAATTAAATGAAACTTTAATCATTATACTAGTTTGGCTATGATTGGTGTTCTAAACATACATTACATCAATTTCCGGGAATTCTGGTCATTAAGTCAACTTCCTGAAACGTCAATAAAATCATTCTTAGATGTATTAATGATTCGAGCCCTGGATAAAAAATTATAACCTTGACAATAGGCCTGCGCAGATCCAACATTAGTAAAGTTGAGCAGAATATATGGACACAAGGGACATGAAAAGAAAGGCTTAAACTATTGACCTAGAGTTGACCTTTGTTGGAGCATTTCAAGCGGCCTTAACATGTGGCCCAAATGACATTAATTTCCTTGCATTGGTATAAAAGATTATGATCGGATACGAACACAGAAGTACAGACACAATTATCAAATAAATAATAACGTCTAACCCAATCCTGATTTTTGCTTAACTGGTTACATAAGAATATTCCTGAAGTTTTATTATATTTATTTGCCGTTTATGACAAAAGCTAATAATGTTAAAAAACATTATCAAACCAATTTCCATTATGATTAGTGAAGACTCGCCATTGATTTTGAAGCCGGCTCCCAGGACAGCCTTCTGAATCTCCTCGCGGCCCCAACATGCGCCGTAGCCGACGTGCGGTTCCTCTGACATACTGTTGGCCAGACATGTAAAATTACTGACGATGTCATGTCACCAGCGTTGTCCACCGGGTCGCTATGAAAACCAAAATCGACCAGGCTGAGGAATCCGTCAGGCTTCAGTGTTCGATAACTCTGTTGTAATACTTTGTGTGGGTCCGGTAAGTCGTGTAGAACGTCATAGACGAACACCATATCGAAGTCGTCCGTCCAGTCTTCCGGGAGTTTATGTGCGTCACCCATCACAAAAGTCACCTTGGATAAACCACAATCGGCCTTTCCTCTGTTGGCCATTTTTATAGCGGTGTCCGAGAAATCGAGCCCAACGAAAGTGGAATTGGAAAATCGCTGTGCAAGAATGATCGTTATTTATCTTTCAAAGAAATGCCCCTAATATAATTACATTTACAGGGATTCACAAATGACTATGGAACAATATCAGACTCATTGTTCAATCACACATAACTTACAACTAAGTGACGAACGACGACGACCAGAATTTGCATGGATCAACGTCAATCTCTGGCGACCAAAACCGTCAGAAACCGGTTGTCGAAAATATTTGACTGTTTGGCGAGTGGTTGCCATGCTCGAACGGTGAAAGTCAACCCGTTCAAGATTTTTTCCAGAACAATATTTATCAAGCTGCTGATTAATGAATTACTTTATTCAGTTGGTGTGACGATAGCGGCACAAGTGACAACCGCAAATGTCTCTTTCGTCTTCCTAGCAACTTTGCCTGACCGTCGCGAAACGCTCGACGTTCAGTTCGCCGTCTGCCAGGAACCAGTCAGCTTCTTGTCCGCGATAAGACACCAACCGGATTAATTGGAGGTTAATACATGGCAAAGCCGGGCTGTTGAGTCATAATTGGCCCGAGTGGATCATAACGACCCGAGTCTAAGTCGACTTTTATAAACTGTGTTTGCCACCCTTTTTCATATAAAACATTTTTGCACTTCATGATTTCGCAAGTCACCAGGTTCGTTTAAAAGCGGAAATTGAATTCACGTGCAAACTTTATACAGATAAAAACAATGATCGATAATCGACCCGGGCCGCATAATTGATAATCGCCCAATCATGCAATTTATCTCGAAAACCCTGTACAAATGTGTTACTATACATAGTAATTTGCAGTAACATAGCTTATAATATAAAATAAAACCTTTAAGGCGACCACTTAGGACGGCAATAGGTCTAATCTGCAGCGGAAAAGACTTCCGGGTCAGAAAAATAGTCCTAATCGAGTCGCCGATCAATTACATTACATCATAGGCCCATAAAATACTTTCAGGAACCTTTCTGAAGTCTTTTAGAAACTAATGGTGGCTGGAGGACGTTCATCAGTCGTAGGTTATGTGTGACTTGGGTTAAGTTTAAGATTAATGAAGTTCTTGGTCTCATCTCATCTCATCTCATCTCAGAGGTCGAATGTACTATACTTATATAAAGAGTTCTGACTCGATAATTGAGGTTTCCAATACTAAATAACGTACTGTATGTTTTCACATGGGCAGTGGTTTATTGAATTTTTAAGAAACGTTGGATGAAGACAATGCAATTTGGAAGTGAGTGTGACAATTTCTGATGGGGTAGATTATTTAAATATTTGTCCGACACACTCTCGGCAAAACGGATAGGGGCCGAAATGTTTTAATACCGTCACACACTTACCTAAACGTGGAATAAAATGTCTGACTGCTGCATCCACGTAGGTTCAATCTCGCTCTTCATCGTGAGTTCGCCTAAGTTGCTCCGAAAGCCGCTGAACCACTCCAACCATTCAGGGCTTTCCGCAAAACTAATGCCTGAAATGATAATACTTATTAATTATTATCAATCATAGTACCTTCTGAAGTTACTCATTACTAATAGTAAGTGAATAAGGCTATAATGCAGCTCGTAAATTTTTACTTGGACGTATCTGTCGGCTGAGATATTGGCATATTCGCGTCAACTCATACATTATTTAATATACGTAATGTACCACCTCATTGTTTCAAAACGACATTGGACATCATTATCACCTCAGCAAAGGTACAACCATCCATTACATAAAACTTCAGCATATGGTTGGCTCATCCTGCTTACACATTATACTAATCTTATCAACTGGGCAATAAACACACCATATGATGGTGAACTAAAGCAAAGTTTTGCGTCCATTAAAGTTCCAAACCAAGTCCAACCGAAGGAGGGGAGAGAACGCAAGTATTCTTGCATTGAATAATGACTAGAGTTATATGGCCACGTTGCATTAAAGATTGTTAAAGAAGGCTATAGCCAATGTCATTTGGGAAGCTGGAATAGCAAACTAATACATTAAAATTAAATCCTGAATCCGTCATACACTCATCTAGACATGGAATGCGTGACTGTTGCTTCCATGTGTGTTCGCCAATGTCGCTCCTGTAACAATTGAACCACTCAAACCACTCAGGGCTTTTTACAGAACTTGAAATATGCCTGTACGAATAATGCTAATGAATTGTTCGCTAGAATATGGACAGATGTCAAAATTTTCAGCTCTAGTAGTAAACTTTTCAGATATCATAAATTAAGGAAAACTTTCGCAAAATCTTTTAATGGTCATTATAATATTATATGTAAGTACAAAAGTAGTCTTAAATCGCTGATTACTAACAGTTTTGCTCATCCCGATTTTTATGGTGATTTGTTTAAAGAAAACTCGTAATTTTAAAAAGTTTCCAGCAGCTAGTTGCGCAGATATACTCAATAATTTGCTTGGTTCTTATTTAAGCCGAGGATATACTCATAATGGCAATATTTTAAAGAGTACTTGCCTTCTGGATTTTGAGGATGAATTCCTTATAAAAATGAAAAAAGTGAATATAGCGTCCGTGAATACATAACTAACTTTTCAGTCATTTAATTTAATTTAAAAAAATGCAGATTCTTGTTATCTTTAAAACCGTTTTTTTCTTTCGTGTGGCTCGCTCGGAATGTTTCAGTGTGTGTCGTCAATTTCTTAAAATTTTACTTAGAGTTATCATTTTGAGGAAGATTTGAGCAAATATATCTTGTTTTTTAATACTGTTTTCTTTGTTTGTTCCTTGACTTAGTACAAGTACGCTATGCTCACATATTTTTAAACCTTTTATTTGCTAATGCAGACAGAGTCGGATTCTTGAGTTTCAAACAATAACTGCATATATTTTTTTTCATTATGTACTCTATTGTATTCCTTCGTCAGCAGATAGGGTCGGGATCCCATATCAAAGAAGTACTTGGGGTTTACTAGTTTATTAGTATTTGTTTTGTTATTAAGTTTCCTCAAGTTAATGCATTCTTTGATTTATCATGTATGTTTTTACATTATTCGGGATTGTTGAGATAAGAGTGAGGTTGTGCACGCAAACCAGTTGAAAACTCCCAAGTTAATTCACATTTTACTGACCGTTCTAATGCGTTACCTTACGATTCTTAATAAACACCCCTTGACGCTTAATATATTACATATGTAGTGTGATTTGTGTGCTGTTGCTCCATGTTTCTGGTATGTGATGGTTTGTTTCTGTGTTCTATGTCTTTGGTGTTGACCCTTGGCCATCAAACGGGGTTGTTTTAAAGTTTGACTACAGTACTTGTTTCTGTAGTTTTTCATATAAATATTAAAACAATTGCATATGGTTCGAGCCAAAACTTTATTTGCATGTCAATAAAGACACAAGTAGGAGTATGTTCGTAGGAAATACATTATAGAGTGTTTTACATATTCATGTAGCTGTCTCTACAATCAAACTAATACAATGGTATAAATAATTTCTTTCAGCTATATACCTAGCTAAATATATTTTTGATTCAAGCGCGAAAGGTTGGAAGAATCAAATCGATGCATCCTGATAGTACGGGTGTTGTGAATTAAATAACTTCAAGTTAAAATCGGAAAGGAACGAAACTGCAGGGGAATCGATCAGAATTCTAGTGATGTGACTGATATTCTCAAATGGGATCATATTTAAATTGGTCGTGTTGGATTCAAATTATGGGCCTGTTACTCACAATGCAATTTCACCTTAAGGAGATTGGCCACTTTTTAGCAAAGTAATAATTTGTATTCTTCGACAAAAAATAAAGTTTATTGAAATGTACTGAATATGCTTTCGATGAGGAAATGAAAAAAAACACACATCTATTTTCTTTTTTATGCTTAACTAAGTCATAACAATATGCAGTATTTGTGTCGCCTAAACAGTCGACATATAGGTAAAACTTTTGGCATCTCAGTTTATTACAAGGTTTCGCTTCTAAAAACATGTTTTCATAATACTGTTTTGACTATGACTGATGCTCTAAACAGACGTTACATTACTTTCCGGGAATTCTTTGTCATTTATTGACATTATGTGATAAAAAGGAAGTTATGATTTTTTGTAAATATATTAAAGAAGCATTTGTTATACGCAACTCATTTATAAATTATTATTTTTTAATATTATAGTGCTTGTGATAATTTTTTTATCACTGGCAATGTTAATAAGTAATAATAAAATGTTATTGTTTTAGACATTGACCTTCATTTTAATAAATTAAATAATAACTTTATTATATCATATGTTTAGAAACGCAATATGCATATATTTATAACTATACGTATTAAAGACTATTAGTCTAAAAACCGTCTGTTTTGTTTTGTTAAAAAATGCTTGAACATATACAAAAGAAGCATTTGTTACGCAAATCGTTTATTAATAATACAACTTAGTTTAAAACGCTATATGATAATTTCCCTCACTGCCAATGTTAACATTATAACCATTTTGTATTCAATTTACCTAAACTATGGGTTTTCATCAAATTATATTATATTATGTTATATATTTACGTTTAGATACGTGCCATGTTTATATATAACCATATGTATAACGACGATGTATTCTTGTACAAGTAGAATTAACTGTCTGTTCTGTTCTGTTTGATTTCTCATGCACAATGTAAAACACTGTCATAAATCTCAAATCGCAGCGAAATTAAAAAAATGTATGGCCGGTTTAACTGCTTTTATCCAGCTTGATAGAAACTAATGAATAATATTTTTACATATTTGATTCCTTTCATTTGATCATATGAATATATGGAGAATAATAGACATGTCCTGATGTCCCAGGACGGACGGACTTCTCCCTACTTGAAAAAAACAACAACCCTAAACGTGTATTTTATGTGGTTTTCAAAACAAAACAAAATCAATTACACTCCTTATCCTAATGGACCCAGCCACTCCTAAACACCTTAAAGTAAGCCCGGACGGACGGACCGACTGACTGACGGGACATTGTGATTTCAATACAGCCCACTCTTCCAAGTGGTGTGGGTATAATAAGGGTGTATTGTTTTTCACAGAATGTTTTGGCATTCATATAAAAAGCAGTCTGTTGGCTTCATGACACAACAGCTTATTTTAACTTTCTCAGGTGCACAACATGGGCGGATCCGAGAATTGACGTAAGAGGGAGCGTAACTTAGGGGAACAGAACCGAAATGGTTTAAAATGTTGGTAGGTGGGTTTTGGGGTACTTAATAACGATTTTTAGTCCGAAATGGTGCATATCGAGCGTCTTCTATTACTTTTTTCTCCGATATTGAGATAAGAAGTAAATTGGATGATTTTAGGTGTGTGTGTGCGGGGGGGGGGGGAGGGGTCGTCGGTCTGTCCCCTGAATCCGCTAGTACATAGAACAGTATTGTTTCGTGCACTTGTACAAACATATTCCGACGATTGACCGATGATGAATACAGCTAGTAAACTGACTGTATAAGTTTGCAACTATGGAAGAACATGGAAACAAAAATCACATATTGCATTCTGACCTGTACATCTTGCAATCTGACCTGTACATCTTGCTTTCTTACTTGTACATCTTGCTTTATTGCATCTTGAATTCGTTATTCGATCAACTGCATACTAATCTTTTATGTGTACTTATGTCGCCATTTGTTAATAATTGTTGACTTTTTTTATTTGCGAAAGATCTCTTGTAGAGCATACTATCACATATAAAATCATAAAGATTCGTAAAAATTACGAAGCAGAATCATCACTCAAAATTAAGTTTTCAAATACGCTGAGAAGTCCAAAGAGTTTACCAATTATCGAATAATTTGTGTATATTATGGCATGTATGTGAATTATAACGTGTACATTTTGCTGATACATTAGGCTTTTTTCTCATTTATTTTGAACCTAGATATTATAATAACTGAATAACAAACAATATCAATCACAGTATAAATCATATCTATGTTGTTTCATATTTTCAGAAGATCAAAAATTACACACACACACACGCACGCACGCACGCACGCAAGCACGCAAGCCCGCACGCACGCACGCATGCACGTACGCACGCACGCTCGCACGTACACATACACACACACGCACATACGTCCCCTTTTTATTTATGTTTTTACTATATGGTTGTTTTAAAAAGAAACGAACTTTCTACTATAAATATGCATTTTGGTTCTGAATACAATCGATATTGTAATTATTTTAAAATCATACTTTAATACATTCCATTTGAGAGTGTGGGAATCATATCTATCGTTTTGTAGAGCAATATGTCCTTCATTTTTTTGTCTGAGAGTTAAATATTGTAAGTAGGCATTAAATGATGGGATAGTGTTTCGGTGTTTCATTGAGAATATATAGAATTTCATTAATAAATTAAGAAAAATTACATATAAGTGTGTATTTAGATTTGATATGGATACCGAAAAATGCTATTTCTTTTGTAATAACGTTATTTATGGACCGTTGTTTAATAAAGTCATTTAATGCATTCCATTCCACTTTCTGACAGTCACAACATATGTGATCAATTGTTTCGATATGTATATTACAAAAATCACATAAGTTCGAAGTTTTTATTTAACATTTATGCAAATATGTATTTGTCGGTATTATTCTTAGTAAGAATTTGTATAGAAAACTTCGTAATGATGTATCATTTGAGCTTACATAAATTGTAAAAATATATTTTTCCAACCAATATATTCTATATTCGGAAATGTAAGCTGCCATTTAGTTTCAGAATCTGATGAGGGTTTGATTTTTTTTTTGTATCGATTACAGAAATTTATTTGTTTGCTTCGATTCTTTTATCTTATCTGTAATGTTTTGGAGCCTGTTTTGAATGATATTTTCGGATTTCAGATGAATTGGAATACAATTAACTAGTGGCAGATATTTTAAGAAATAGTTTCAACTTATGTCGTATAAACGTTTTATTTCTTCAAAACTGTAAAACTCATTTATCCTGTAGTCGTATATGTGTTCAAGAATTGTATGCCTCTTTTTTGTCACCATTATAGAAAAAATTTAAATTATCGGCAAAAAAAGTTTGCTTTATTATTTTGTCAGTAATTATAATTCCTTTTATGTAATCATTTAGTTTTTAAATTTAGATAGTGTTTGAAAGCAAATTATAAATAATTTAGCCGACAATGGGCAGCCCTGTCGAACGCCCTTTTCTAGTCGAAATGACGGCTTATATGTCCATTATTAATTATCAGACTCTGAATGTTGTTGTAGAAAAGAGTTACCCAATTTAAAACATTTGGTCCGAACTTCAATGATTTCATGCATTCAAGGATACAACTGTGGTTTAAACTGTCAAAAGCTTTGACAAAGTCGACAAAAATAAGAGTCCTGGTTTATTGTTTTCTTGTAAATATTCTATGATTTCAAAAATTACTCTAACGCTTTCTCCTATATATCTACCCTTAACAAACCCAGATTGTTCATGACTTATAATTGGTAGTAAGCCTTTGTTTATTCGACTATTTATGGCTTTAGTTGCAATTTTATAATCTACGTTTAGTAAATTTATGGGTCTCCAGTTTGTTAACTCATCAAGGTCCTTATTTAGTTTTGGTATATGTGTTATAAACCCTTGTTTCTGTAGTTGTGTTAATTGTACAGCAGTGAATGAGTAGTTAAGTGATTTAATAAGGTATTGTTGTATGTCTTTTCAAAAGGTTTCCTTCAATTATGCAGTTAATCCATCAGAACCCGGGCTTTTATTGTTTTGCATATCTTTTAGGGCTAGTTCATATTCGTAGCTGGTCAAAGGCCATCACACGCACATATTTCATCTTCGTTAAGTGTTCTGTAAGGGTTTTCTAGAAAATGTTTCATATCTTCCTTATTAATTTGTTTATCTTTAGAGTATACATTTGTGTAATATCTAACTTCCTCGTTTAGGATGTTTTCTATACCTGATATTCTTTTGTTTTTAACCTTTAGAGTTATTTATTGATTTTCCTTCAGCGCGTTTCTTCTCAAGGTTGGCAAAATATTTCGTGTTCTTTTCGTTGTGTTCAACGTGAATTGATTTAGCTCCTAATACGTTTACATGTAGTTGTGTTTGTGTTATTTCATCTAGTTTTTGTTTTTTTAGTTATGGTAATTTCAATTTCATATTTCAGATTGAGTTTTGTTTCTTATGTTTGTATTTCATTTTGTAGTTGTTTTTTTTCTCATTCTTTTTAATCTTTCTTAGATGAGTTGTAAACTTAATTGTTTCATTCCTATTTGAACCCATTATCAGTTTCCATAGGGTATTTGCAATGCATTCGGTGTTATTACTTTTATACAAGTTTGTATGCTGTCTTGATAAACTGGATCTAATAAGACAGAGTCATTTATTTGGAAATACACCTGGCCTTTTTTTTTTATCTTAGACGTGTTTAAACTAATTGACACCAGTCAGTGGTCTGATTTATAGCCGGACTGTATAGTAGTTTCTTCTAAAATGTTCATTTAATCATCGGAAACTAAACAGTAGTCAAGTTTACAGTGGATGTGAGGTTTTGTGTTCGAGTGCCATGTATTTTTTTTCGGGATGTTTAAGTCTCTCTTAACTTTGAGGAGCTTAACATTTCAAATATTTTGCTCTGCATTTTTTATGAGTTCCAGTTTTGCCATTTTTCTTGACTATGTTTTTGTTTAAAATGTATTAAAGTTTGGCCCATATAAATCTTTTGCCATTATTGTTAAGCATACAATTTTCAAGTTGCAAGAACAGAAGTGGTTCAACTTTATTTGGCCCATATATGTTAATCAATGAAAGTTCTGAGTCATGTATTGTTATGTCAACAATTAAAATTCTACCTCATATCAAATTTGTTTCTTGTTTTAGTTCAATCTTGTGTTTTGTTGAAAAGAAATGCAACACCCTCACTATTTGATTTGTTTCCGCTGAATATGCCATCAGCCCCCAATTTTGTTTTCCATTTTTAAATCAAAACCTTCCTACAGTGTATCTCATGAAGCATACATATATCATAATGACTAGTTATAAGCCATTCAAACATGCGTTTCCGTTTCTGATAATTGCCTAAACCACGAACATTAAGAGTTGCTATTTTCGTCTCCATAAGCCAAAAACATCCAGCTCAAAATCATTGTACTAAGAAAGAATAACGCATTATAAAACATGTTCTTTGTTTGTATCAGTGTTTTTTTTTTCTTTAGACCATTAGCTCATTTGATATTTTTTTTAATTGCTGTAAAAACATGATGTGTAAGCAATATTAGCTATTTGTATTAGAGCTAAAGGTGTGATTTATTGATTTCTATTTCGGGTATACATTTACATATGTTTATTTTCATTTAAAAATAATCATGATATAGGTTTTCAAAAAAGGTAAATTGAAAAGCACCGTGTAATGTTGTTAAAAAGAGTGTGAACAATACTCAATAGTATCAAAATCTTATCAGATTGATTAATGTGTTAATTTATTGTATTTCTTTTCGTGTTAATTATATCACGGATGCATTAGATATCATTAAATAAGATTGATTTATGCTTACTGCATTGCTCAAATAAACTTTAAATTTAGGTGCATTGGCACCTTATTTCTAAGTGAAAATGTTATGTTTTAATTTTATTTTGTGTGTCTATGTATTTATAATCAGAAATGATATATGAAAAAGATGCGGGCTGTTGATTTGCCGCACGCAAAAATATACATTGTATAATATTCTAAAGTATTTTCAATCAAAACAACAAATCGGTACGTTTGTTTTACTAATACATATACAAGAGTTTGGCCTTTAATGCTTTACTCACTATTTCTGATGTTTTACTTAATGCACATTTTATACACATCAGATGCATTGTGTATAATAACCTTTTCATATAAGGCGTTTCAATTAACAAAATGCACAATAATATAAACACACAAATTCATTATTAATAAGTAATAATGCGAGGTAGGTTCTGATTTTGGGTCTATTCCTTCGAAAAATAGCGAAAATTGGAACAGAATCGTTACAAAACTAACTCGTCTTACAATATAGCATTGATATAAACCGTTCGTATATCCCTTAAAAAAGTACAGAGAGAAAAAGGTTTCTTGACAATATGATAAAAAGAATATTACCAAGGTTTTTAAATATGTCTAATTTAAGATTAAGATACATTAGGCGTTGCGGGGGGTATTATCCACATTCTGTTATAATCCTAGCTGTTTGATTATTTAAAGCAATGATAATTAGCATTTGTAAGATCAAATAGCTTGTTTTCTTATGTAGACAGTTGTAAGTATACAATATGCGTGTAAGTTGAGATTATCTCTGCATTATCAGTATTTTCTCTCCGAAACCCAACCGATGCTCAACCTTGTTTTTAAGTATCTTGTTCTGTTGTCATTGATAATGACCAATCAATGGTGTGAGAAGATGGACGGATTCGAATATCGACAATATGCTGGCTAAACGTCGGCTATATATGAATATCCCGATGTTTAGCCATGTTGCATATCCGATATCGGCTGGACGAAATATTCCTTAACGGCCTGACATCGCGCCAACAAAAATGTTTTCTGGGTAGCTTCAAAATGTGATTAATTAAGCTAAGATATAATCGTATTTTAGCTATACTTCGTTCTAGCTCTTCTTACAGCTAATTTCCTGCACACTTTCTAAATAAATTACAAATGTTAATAAGCGACGTTATTTTTCAATGTTCTGATATTTACGTGGTAGACAAACCCGGTCAATTTTGAATTGGAATAACACGCAAACACTGCGAAAGATACATGTGTCGTAAGCGATTTGATACATCAGAGCGTTGTACACAAAGCTATGAATAAAATGTTTTGTTTTAAATTTCTTTTTTTCTCTTGCAATCGTATCATCTGGTATCTAGTCCCTTTTAAAAAGACACCAGTACTGGGGTGGTATTCATTAAACTTTTTAAGTCATTTCTTAACTTACGCCACTTTACTAATTTTAGTGTCTCTTTAGCCATATGAAATAAAACTTAAGAATTTCCAAAATACATAATTTTCATTGACCTTATTGAGAAAAAAAACTCTTTAATGTTAAAAAGAGTTATACCTTTCATTTTATTTCACTGTAGAAGTTTAAAGAAATCGAATTTAGTTAGAAATGACTTCACATGCTTTATGAATACAGCCCCTGGTTTGTTCCTTTGAAATAACTACAGCACATGATTCGTTCCAGCTAACAGCTTTCTCTACATTCCAACTTAAACGGACAGGTAAAAATAGTTTGAACTCTATATGTTTTTATTCCGATGCAAAAAGTAAGAGACAAAAATTCAAAGCATTCTGACGTTTAGTGTCATATTAAATCAATTAAGTAGGCTTTTTTATGAGGCTTTATGTAAGAACGTTATTGCTATCACTGGAGAATGGCGTTAAATTAATATTTTGTAAAAAGCTTTAAAGGTTTTATACTATTAAAACACACACTCATTTTTGTTCATCAACTGACTATTAACGAGTTAGGGTCGTCGCTTATTTCGTAGGTAGGGTCAGGTAACCCGAACCAAACGTAATTTTATAGGCATCAGAGAAAATGGTAAATTAGAGCATTATTTGTATGCATTTAATAGTTTATAACCATCTACCAACTGAAGAATATGTAATTTAAATGAACTTTCTCATTTAAAAACAATTTCAACACAAGCATGCAACATGTATATATATATATCTATATATCTATATATATATATATATATATATATATATATATATATATATATATATATATATATATATATATATATATATATATATATATATATATATTCACTTGGTACAACAGAAGAAAAAATGTTTCTCGATAACGACTGGCGAAGATTCGCCATTGATTTGGAAGCCAGCTCCGAGAATAGCCTTTTGAATCTCCTCGCGACCCCAGCACGCACCGAAGCCGACCCATAGTTCCTCTGTCATACAAGAGGCCAATAATCTGAAAACACTGCAGCTGTAGTACATGGCGGCCGTCATGTCGCCAGCGTTTTCTACCGGGTCGCTATGAAAACCGAAATCGATCAGGCTGAGAAATCCATTTGGTTTCAGAATTCGATGAATCTGTTTTAACACATTGTATGGGTGTGTCAAGTCGTGTAGAACGTCATATACGAACACCATATCGAAGTGGGCCGCCCAGTCTTCCGGGAGTTTATGTGCGTCACCCATCATAAAAGTCACCTTGGATAAACCACGATCGGCCTTCCTCTGTTGGCCATTTTTATAGCGGTGTCGGAGAAATCGAGCCCAAGCCCCAGTGGAATTGGAAAATCGCTGTGCAAGAATATTTGTAAAATTCCCAGGCCCACAACCAAGATCAAGCACTTTGATACCACTCTCTGTAACAAAGATCGTTATTTATCTTTCAAAGAAATGCCCCTAATATAATTACATTTACAGGGATTCACAAATGACTATGGAACAATATCAGACGCATTGTTCAATCACACATAACTTACAACTAAGTGACGAACGACAACGACCAGAATTTGCATGGATCAACGTCAATCTCTGGCGACCAAAACCGTCAGATACCGGTTGTCGAAAATATTTGACTGTTTGGCGAGTGGTTGCCATGCTCGAACGGTGAAAGTCAACCCGTTCAAGATTTTTTCCAGAACAATATTTATCAAGCTGCTGATTAATGAATTACTTTATAGTGTGACGATAGCGGCACAAGTGACAACCGCAAATGTCTCTTTCGTCTTCCTAGCAACTTTGCCTGACCGTCGCGAAACGCTCGACGTTCAGTTCGCCGTCTGCCAGGAACCAGTCAGCTTCTCGTCCGCGATAAGACACCAACCGGATTAACTGGAGGTTAATACATGGCAAAGCCGGGCTGTTGAGTCATAATTGGCCCGATTGGATCATGACGACCAGAGTCGAAGTCGACTTTTATAAACTGTGTTTGCCGCCCTTTTTTCATATAAAACATATTTGCACTTCATGATTTCGCAAGTCACCAGGTTCGTTTAAAAGCGGAAATTGAATTCACGTGCAAACTTTATACAGATAAAAACAATGATCGATAATCGACCCGGGCCGCATAATTGATAATTGCCCAATCATGCAATTTATCTCGAAAACCCTGTACAAATGTGTTACTATACATAGTAATTTGCAGTAACATAGCTTATAATATAAAATAAAACCTTTTAGGCGACCACTTAGGACGGCAATAGGTCTCATCTGCAGCGGAAAAGACTTCCGGGCCAGAAAAATGGTCCTAATCCAGTCGCCGAGCAATTACATTACATCGTAGACCCATAAAATATTTTCAGGAACCTTTCTGAAGTCTTTTAGAAACTAATGTTGGCTGGAGGACATTCATCAGTCGTAGGTTATGTGTGACTTGGATTAAGTTTAAGATTAATGAAGTTCTTGGTCTCATCTCATCTCATCTCATCTCAGAGGTGGAATGTACTATACTTATATAAAGAGTTCTGACTCGATAATTGAGGTTTCCAATACTAAATAACGTACTGTATGTTTTCACATGGGCAGTGGTTTATTGAATTTTTAGGAAACGTTGGATGATGACAATGCAATTTGGAAGTGAGTGTGACAATTTCTGATGGGGTAGATTATTTAAATATTTGTCCGACACACTCTCGGCAAAACGGATAGGGGCCGAAATGTTTTAATACCGTCACACACTTACCTAAACGTGGAATAAAATGTCTGACTGCTGCATCCACGTAGGTTCAATCTCGCTCTTCATCGTGAGTTCGCCTAAGTTGCTCCGAAAGCCGCTGAACCACTCCAACCATTCAGGGCTTTCCGCAAAACTAATGCCTGAAATGATAATACTAATTAATTATTATCAATCATAGTACCTTCTGAAGTTACTCATTACTAATAGTAAGTGAAAAAAGGCTATAATGCAGCTCGTAAATTTTTACTTGGACGTATCTGTCGGCTGAGATATTGGCATATTCGCGTAAACTCATACATTACTTAATTAACGTAATGTACCACCTCATTGTTTCAAAACAACATTGGACATCATTATCACCTCAGCAAAGGTACAAACATCCATTACATTAAACTTCAGCATATGGTTGGCTCTTCCTGCTTACACATTATACTAATCTTACCAACTGGGCAATAAACACACCATACGATGGTTAACTAAAGCAAAGTTTTGCGTCCATTAAAGTTCCAAACTCAGTCCAACCGAAGGAGGGGAGAGAACGCAAGTATACTTGCAATGAATAATGACTAGAGTTATATGGCCACGTTGCATTAAAGATTGTTAAAGAAGGCTATAGCCAATGTCATTTGGGAAGCTGAAATAGCTAACTAATACATTAAAATTGTTCGACACACCCTTGTCACACAGGATAAGAGGCCAAAATGTCCTGAATCCGTCATACACTCATCTAGACATGGAATGCGTGACTTGCTTCCATGTGTGTTCGCCAATGTCGCTCCTGTAACAATTGAACCACTCAAACCACTCAGGGCTTTTTACAGAACTTGATATATGCCTGTACGAATAATGCTAATGAATTGTTCGCTAGAATATGGACAGATGTCAAAATTTTCAGCTCTAGTAGTAAACTTTTCAGATATCATAAATTAAGGAAAACTTTCGCAAAATCTTTTAATGGTCATTATAATATTATATGTAAGTACAAAAGTAGTCTTAAATCGCTGATTACTAACAGTTTTGCTCATCCCGATTTTTATGGTGATTTGTTTAAAGAAAACTCGTAATTTTAAAAAGTTTCCAGCAGCTAGTTGCGCAGATATACTCAATAATTTGCTTGGTTCTTATTTAAGCCGAGGATATACTCATAATGGCAATATTTTAAAGAGTACTTGTCTTCTGGATTTTGAGGATGAATTCCTTATACAAATGAAACAAAGTTGAATATAGCGTCCGTGAATACATAACTAACTTTTCAGTCATTTAATTTAATTTTAAAAAATGCAGATTCCTGTTATCTTTAAAACCGTTTTTCCTTTCGTGTGGCTCACTCGGAATGTTTCAGTGTGTGTCGTCAATTTCTTAAAATTTTACTTAGGGTTATCATTTTGAGGAAGATTTTAGCAAATATATCTTGTTTTTTAATACTGTTTTCTTTGTTTGTTCCTAGACTTAGTACAAGTACGCTATGCTCACATATTTTTAAACCTTTTATTTGCTAATGCAGACAGAGTCGGATTCTTGAGTTTCAAACAATAACTGCATATTTTTTTCATTATGTACTCTAAATGTATTCCTTCATCAGCAGATAGGGTCGGGATCCCATATCAAAAAAGTACTTGGGGTTTACTAGTTTATTAGTATTTGTTTTGTTATTAAGTTTCCTCAAGTTAATGCATTCTTTGATTTATCATGTATGTTTTTACATTATTCGGGATTGTTGAGATAAGAGTGAGGTTGTGCACGCAAACCAGTTGAAAACTCCCAAGTTAATTCACATTTTACTGACCGTTCTAAGGCGTTACCTTACGCTCCTTAATAATAAACACCCCTTGACGCTTAATATATTACATATGTAGTGTGATTTGTGTGCTGTTGCTCCATGTTTCTGGTATGTGATGGTTTGTTTCTGTGTTCTATGTCTTTGGTGTTGACTCTTGGCCATCAAAAGGGGTTGTTTTAAATTTTGACTACAGTACTTGTTTCTGTAGTTTTTCATATAAATATTAAAACAATTGCATATGGTTCGAGCCAAAACTTTATTTGCCTGTCAATAAAGACACACGTATGAGTGTGTTCATAGGAAATACATTTTAGAGTGTTTTACATATTCATGTAGCTGTCTCTACAATCAAACTAATACAATGGTATAAATAGTTTCTTTCAACTGTAAACCTAGCTAAATATATTTTTGATTCAAGCGCGAAAGGTTGGAAGAATCAAATCGATGCATCCTGATACATGTGTTGCGAATTAAATACAACTTCAAGTTGAAATCGGAGAGGAATGAAACTGCAGGGGAATCGATCAGAATTCTAGTGATGTGACTGATATTCTCAAATGGTATCATATTTAAATTGGTCGTGTTGGATTCAAATACTGGGCTCACAATGCAATTTCAACTGAAGGAGATTGGCCACTATTTTGCAAAGTAATAATTTGTATTCTTTCGACAAAAATTAAAGTTTATTGAAATGTACTAAATATGCTCTCGACGAGGAAATGAAAAATATATATCTTCTATTTTATACTTAACTAAGTCATAACAATATGCAGTATTTGTGTCGCCTAAATAGACGACATATAGGTATTTTGGCATCTCAGTTTATTACAAGGTTTCGCTTCTAAAAAATGTTATCATAATACTGGTTTGACTATGACTGATGCTTTAAACAGACGTCACATCAATTTCCGTGAATTCTGGTAATTAATTCAAGGTTCAAAACGCCATTAAAAATACACCGATATGTTTGAATAATTCGGGCACTGGATATATAACATTGGGATATTGACCATAGACTTGCGCAGTTCGAACATTAGTGCGTGTTGAGCAGAATATTTGGACACAAGGGATACGAAAAGAAAGGTTTAAACTATTAACCTAGTGTTGACTTTTGTTAAGCTTTTTACAGTACACATGTGGCCCAAATGGCATTAATATCCTTGCATTGGTATTAAAGATTAGGATTGGCTACAAACACGGACGGACAGACACAATAATCAAATAAATAATAACGTTTAATAAAATCCGGATTATTTATTAATTGAGTTTATGTTAATTCAGAATAGTCATTAAGCCATATTATATTTGCGGCGTTTATAGATAGATTTATTCGTAGATAGATTTATTCGTGTTTATGACAAAAACGAAGAATGTTTAACAGACACTTTCGTTTAAGAATAAATTCTTTCAACATAATAATGTACATTATAGGAAATGTAATATTGTTAAGAGATTTGTTAATTATTGGGTACAATAGAAAAAACACTTTGTTTCTGTAACGACTATTGAATACTCGCAGTTAATTTTGAATCCCAGGACAGCCTTCTGAATTTCCTCCCAAATCCTAAATCATGTAGAAAGTCACAAACGAGCACCATATCGAAGTCGCCCGTCCAGTCATCCGGCAGTTTATATGCGTCACCCATCATAAAAGTCATGTTAAATAAACCCCGATTGGCCTTGTCTCTATTGGCTATTTCAATAGCAGCGTCCGAGTAGTCGAGCCCAACGAAAGTGGAATTGGGAAATCGTTGTGCAAGAATGTTTGTAAAATTTCCAGGCCCACAGCCGAGATCTAGCACATTGATACCATTTTCTGATAGAAAGAAAAATAGATTATAACACTATTTTACTTTCAAAGAAATGCCCTTAATATAATTACTTTAACAAAATTTAACAAATGGCACTAAAACAATATAAGACTTTTTGTTGGCACGCATTTTTTTCAACTTAGTGAAGACCGACAATGACCAGAATTTGCATGGATCATCGACAATCTCTAGCGACTGAAACTGACCACCAGCAACCGCTCAAATGACCGTCGGAAACCGACGAAAATATTTGACTGGTTGGCAAGTGGTCGCCGATGCTCGAACGGTATAAGTTAACCTGTTCACGTTTATTTTCAGGGCAGTCCGGACACATTCTCATAATTCAACAAGCTGCTGAATTAGAAGTATTTTTTTCATCTGGAGTATGGGTAGCTGCAGTAATGACAACCGCAAATGTCTCTTTCCTTTTCCTGGTAACGGTGCCAGAAAATCGCGATGTTCAGTTCGGCGTCATCCAGGAACCAGTTAGCTTCCCGTCAGTGATAAGACACCGGCGGAAATAATTGGAGGTTAATTGGCCCTAGTGTCTAATAAAGAAATTCGGATAACGTAGCAAGAACTGCACTTCACGTGCGAACGTTTAACAGGCAAAACTGTTATCGATTTCCGGGTAGGGCCGCAAACTAATAATCGCCGAGTCATGTAATTTACCTCCGAAACTCTGTACAAATGTGTTACTATATACATATAGTAATTTCAATATTAAAAATTTGAAATAAGACTAACTATAACCTTTTGACGGCCACTTTTGACGGCAACATGTTCACCTGCAGCAGTAAAGACTTCAGGGCCACAAAACTGGTCTTAATCCTATCGCCGATAAAATACAACATGAAACAGGCCCATAAAGTATTTCCAGCAACATATTTTAAGTCTTCTAAAAACCACTGTTCGCCTAGCGACGTTTGTCAGTAGTAGGCTTTGTGTGACTTGGGTTTATGTTTAAGATTAACGAAGTTCTTGATTTTAAGGGTAGGACGTTTTTTTATTATTATTATTTTACATTTATAACGAATTCCGAATCGATAAGTGAGGATTCCAATACTATAAAACGTAATGTATGTATTCACATGAACATTGATGAGTTTTAAATCAAAAGTTTGGATAAAGTCAATGCCATTTGAATCTGAGAATGACAATTTCTGTTCGGGTAAATTATTTAAACATTTATTCCACGCACGCTTGTCACAATATATATAGCGCCGTAATGTCCTGCTACCGTCACACACTCACCTAGACGTGGAACAATGTCTGACTGTTTCTTCCACACAGGTACAATCACGGTGTTCACCTTGTGTTCGACCGTTTGGCCCCGGAAGCTGTAAAACCACTCAAACCACTCAGGGCTTTCTGCAAAACTAATGCCTGAAACGAGAATTCTTATTTAACGTGATCAAGTATCGTACCTTCTAAAATAATTTCAAACTAAATGTAAGGGCCTATGGCTATGGCGCAGCTCTTAAATGTTACATGGACGTATCTTTTGGTTGAGATTGGCGTAAACTCCTGCATAATTGTATTAACGTTTTGTGCCACCTTTTTGTTTAAAACGACATTGGACATCACTATCATTCCTACCATTTCAGTTATAATTAATGTGTATACTACCGTAAGGCCCATTCTCTTGGAAACACTTTTTGATGAGGTCGGCCCTGGTGGACAGGCTGATAAGGATTGGTGCGAATCCCGTGTTTCTCAGTAGGGCGGACTTGTGACCCTCGGGCACGTTGTAGAGGCGCGAATTCCGGTCTTGCTGCAGAATACCAGCGGCTACCATTGTCGAACGCCATTCTTTCGTATACCTAAACACATGGTATATGCGAGTTCTGACACTTTTTTCCGAAGAAACAGGGAATAACACTGACTAAAGGTACGTACCAGGTATAGTTGTACTTATCGCTGTATTTTATGTCTCTGGCATTCGTGTATTTTAATAGTGTAAAAATGAGTAATTATATTCCGCACACAAAAGCAACAGCTAGAATCCAATGACGTTCTGTAAAAGCATAACATAGAAATATGGAGAAATGGCGATCTTAACCAGCATTATACCTTGGTTTGAAATTTAATTTTCCAGCGATGCCCTCCGAGCTGAATGGCCCCGGTGCTTCACAGATGGCCTTAAAGAGTCCCAGCTCGTGCCCAATGGCAACAGATAGCATGACACACCCACCCCCGTAGATGCCTGTAAGGTATTGGCTGAACGCGTCCTGGTCCATTCCATATTTGCCCCCCGTAGCCATTGAGACTATTTAAGTTTTAACTAAAATACAAAACACGTTTTAATTGCTGTATCAGTAAACTTCTCTTAATGTAATATTCTTAAATGGTTTTATCTTGCTTCTTACTATTTTCTTCTCAACAGAAAAATATCCAGGTATAATGTAATTTGGTTAACTATCTCCTATTATTTGCTTCTAAATCGTAAAATGTGTAAGCGTTAAAATAGAGGTCATCAAAAAGTATAACCATCCATAATGTAAAACTTCAAAAATGTTTATCCTACTAACATGTCATACTTGAAGAATTATTGAGTCAGTCAGTTGGCAATCAAAAGCACACCCAGCTAGTTTTATATGCACGCAATTTGCACATTTTATGACAATTTAAGCAAACTTTTGCCTTTTTACAATAGTTTTTATGCATGTCTTAAAATGAGTATGTATCAGCACCTGCATACAATGTGAATGCAAACACTTTTTACATGTTTTGCTATTTAGGTAGCATAACTTTCTATTTGGGTTTGTCTCAATTCTACCCAAGTATCGCGACATAACAAAAAAAAAAACGAGACGAGGAGCAAGGAAATGCTATCTTGTTTGAAAGTGACGTGCTCCAATTTTGTGTAGAAGTCAACGCATAATTAGTCAAATCTTGAAAATACTACTTTGCTCGTGCAAGGGTCAGATCAGACGGACAGACGTACACACATACGTGAAATTTACATTTTTTTCGCCTCATAATTGTGAACCTCCATGGCAAGTCTTTTTGGAAAATCCTATAATGCATGGTAAAAATACTGCCCGAGCATTTAGTCCAGACCAGTCCTCTCAAAAGTAGTCATTTTGACATTAAACCTCTAAGTGAAACATACACAGTTGAGGTACAGACATTGTAGATTTGACTAATGATTCGTTTACTTCTGCACAAGAATTGAATATGTCACTTTCAAGAAAGATAACCTTCGTGATATCTTGCATTTGTAGTCCACTAAACTGTGAAAGAGACATACTACATTTCCAAAAGCGAAAACATCACTTTTTCCTTCCCAAAGTTCGCTGACAATCGCATTCAAAGCACACTCTATACGCCTGTTACACATGCCATTTGCAAAGGTTGCAACACTTTGCAATATGTTTGAATAAATATGAATGTGGCCAGCTAAATTAATGCATGAAAACAATTTAGTCGGAGGTATTCGAATAACGGCTACTAGCCTAAAGCATGCCTTGAAAATTTAATGCATACTCGGAAAATATTTTTTTAAATTGTTGGTAATCATTAATTCGACCATGAGACAATTTTATATGGTTCGAGCCAATGCTACATTTGGCTGTCAATAAAGACAAAAGTTCTGGTATGTTCGTAAGAAATAACTTTCAGATTGATTCACACCAAAGGTGCTCGTCACATTGCCTGGATACAGTAATATATTTTTTTTATTATTATTATTTATTTTGGTCAAAATAGTGAATATATGTCATTTAAAATTTATTCCACAATTTTTCATGAAAGAAAATTAGTATAATATATAAAAAAATATAAGGTAAACATGTGCAAAAAATCATTAATTCCAAACGGACCTAATCAATAGAGCATAGTTCCTAAAATAATTGAGTTAATCTAATAATGTTTACAGTTCTGATAAGGTAAGATTACCATCTACAAGAAAAATATAACTTTTATGCTAGTATGATTGACCTTTACGGCATATTCAAACAAAATGCACCGACCAGCAGCTGAAATTCGCCATTACGAAAGAACCGGGAGGTTGAAAAACAACGGACTCCCCCCCCCCCCAAAAAAAAAAAACACGTTAAAAACAGACTGACATGCAAACTTTGCGCATGCATAACATAGAGAAGCTTAAAATATCATTCCTACCGATAAAAACTCGTTGAGTAAGACGCGTATTTATCCAAATAGAACGTTTTTCGTTTCGAATAATCCAACCGCTGGTACACGTTTTACTTTATTTCTTTTGTGCTAGCATAATAGTATCGATTTTGTGACTGTGTAAATCCGGAGCATGCTATCCCACTTTGAGAAACTTAATCGTCTTACACGGCGACTTCCCTTAATTATAGTTTAGCCAGTGTATTTGTTTATGCTATACATAAAGTAACTGTTTCGATTCAGTCATGAAGAGACAATATTCGAACGTAGGTCTTATTATTATCTTTAAATATCATATATGTAAATTCCATTTTCTGCACGTCTCGAATCCCATATAACAAAATGGCGGCCGACCCTCGTGTGCTTTGACGATGACGTCATCGACCAAATTATGGAAGCGACCAAATTCGGGCAGCGAACATGGTAGGGTAGCATTTAGGCGCGAACTTCAGTCCGATTCTTGGTAGTCTTTTTTAGGTAGAATCTACCGATTTTATACCATATATTGGTAAACGAACATGGTCTGGTAAATTGGTAAATAAGGCGTTGCCATCTTGGTTTCTGGTTCGGATTTTTAAATAAAATTAAGAAAATGAAGGCTTGCACCATTTAGATTTTGGCAATAATATAGGGCTAATACACCTTTTTGATGTCGTTACCATCTGCAAAGACCTGCAAAATGGTTTACAGATCGAGTGATATCCAATGTCGTTTTGAAATAATAAAGTGGTGTATTTCGTTAAAAAATATGTATGAGTTTGCGCCAATATCTCAACCGATAGAAACGTCCCAGTTTACAAAGCAGAATCATTTACTTAAATTAAGTTTTCAAATACGCTTAGAATTTCAAGGTTTTTACCAGTACTCGAATATTTTGTATGGACATTGTGTACATGTATGTAAATTATAACGTATACATTTTAATGATACATAAGGTTGTACTGGAGTATTATCCACAGTCTGTGGCTATGATAATTAGCATTTGTAAGATCAAATAGCTTGTTTTCTTATGTAGACAGACATGTTGAGATTGTTTCTGCATTATCATTATTTTTTCTCTGAAACCAAACCGATGCCAAACCATGTTTTAAAGTATCTTGTTCTGTTGTCATTGAGAATGACCAATAAATGGTGTGAGAATATAGACGGATTCAAATATCTGCATAATGCTTGCTATACGTCGGCTATATACGATGTTTAGCTCTGTTGTATATCCGGCATCGGCCTGATGAAATGTTCCATATCGGCCTGACATCGGGCCAACAAAAAAGATAACAATTCATCTAGCTCAATGATCGTATAGTGGTAATTTAACATTATGTTCTTCTTCATTTAAAATAAAATAATATAATGTGAAATCCAAAAACATGACTTCGAACACGTTGGCCCTTAAATCCATGGCGAAATTGGAGTTTGATTAATAGGAGCGCCTCCGGGTCCAAAGTGGGCGCTTCTTAAATAGTCCCAGTGTTTTGGGTGTGGAGTCCAGGTTTATCCGGTGGTTAGACAGTCTTTCCCGGCCAATTCAATTCGCTTACGGTCAACTGATTATGTAAATAGATTTCTATTTATCTAAGGTGAATATTTTTGCTTAGTCAACACTTTGGTCACGTTTTGAAAGATACTGACCGAAACAGTATTATATTTGATATACCGAAATCAGCAATGACCTAATAGTGTCACATTTACAAATGGAATTGAAGAGACCCAGCTCGTGTCCAATGGCGACAGAAAGCATGACACATCCACCCTGGTAAATGCCCTCAGAATAAAAAGTGGTCATCCACCGGTCAGGCCCAACATTCATGTCAAGTTTGCTGACCATAAGTTCAGGAATTGTCGAGTTTTCCTTCAAGGTAACTTTTATCTTAACCTTTGACCCAACGACCCCTAAAATCAAAAGGGGTTATCTACTGGTCAGGCCCAACCTCCAAAGCAGCTTCGGTGGCCATGGGTGCAGGCATTGTTGAGATATCACTCGGACAACCTTTTATCATTCAAGGTCACTGTGACCTTGACCTTTTGCCCGATGACCCCCAAAATCAAAAGAGGTGTTTGACTGGTCAGGCCCAACCTCTATGTCAAGTGTGATGACCATGGGTGCAGGCATTGTTGAGTTATCACTTGGACAACCTTTTATCATTCAAGTTCATTGTGACGGTTTATCTACTGGTCAGGCCTAGTCTCCATGTCAAGTTTTATTACCATAGATGTAAGTATCGTTGAGTTATCGCTCGGACAAGCTTTAAAATCCTTTAACCATGAAAGGTCACTGAGACCTTGACCTTTGACCCGATGACCCCTATAATGAATACTGTTCATCTACTGGTCAGGCCAATCCTTCATGGCAAGTTTGATGACCATATGTCCAGGAATAGTTAAGTTATCACTCGGACAAGCTTTGGTCTACCGACCGAGCGACCTACCGGCCTACCGACTGACCGACATGAACACACCATGAACACACCAATATACTCCTCTTCTTCGAAGGGAGCTATTATAAATAAAAACTGGTTACTTCGAATACTCATATATATTTATTATAATAATGGCGTTGATAACGAGAGCGAAGAATGTTTAACAACCATTTCCATTTAAAAACAAATCTTTCAACACGAACATGTACAATTTAGGAAATGGAATCCCTTTAAAAGTTTTGTTTATCATTTGGTACAATAGAAGAAACACTTTGATTTCACAATAACGAGTGAAGACTCGCTGTTCATTTTGAATCCAGCTTCAAGTACTGTCTTCTGAATCTCCTCGCGGCCCCAACATGCGCCGTAGCCGGTGTGCGGCTCCTCTAACATGCTGTTGGCCAGACACATAAAATTACTGACGCTGTAACTAAATGCGGCCATCATGTCACCAGCGTTGTCTACCGGGTCGCTATGAAAACCGAAATCGACCAGGCTGAGGAATCCGTCAGGCTTCAGAGCTCTACGAATCTGTTCCAATGCTTTCTTCGGGTTCGGTAAGTCGTGTAGAACGTCAAATACGAGCACCATATCGAAGTTCGCAGTCCAGTGTTCCGGTAGTTTATGTGCGTCACCTTTCTCATAAGTCACGTTGGATAAGCTTCGATCAGCCGTGTCTCTTTTGGCTATTTCTAAAGCGTCGTCCGAGGGGTCGAGCCCAAAGAAAGTGGATTTGGGAAATCGCTGTGCAAGAATGTTGGTTAAATTCCCTGGCCCACAGCCGAGATCTAGCACCTTGATGCCTTTCTCTGAAACAAGTATAGCAAACACTATTTATCTATGAAAGAAATCCCCTCCTTCGCACCTCGATATAATTACAATTACAAAGATTGACAAAATACACTGAAATAATATCAGACGAATTGTTCATTCACATATCTAACAACTAACGTGGATTAACGGCAATCTTTGTTGACCAAAAACCGGCCACCACCAATCGCTCAGTCGAAAACCTTTAGTTGAAAATACTTGTTGGCGAGTGGTTGCCGATATTGGATCTGTGGAAGTCAACCACTCCCGATTGTTTCGAGGACAGTCCGGACATAACTGTCATTATTGAACATGCTGAAGAAGATATGACTTTGATCAGCTGATGTAGCGGTAACTGCAGTAATGACAACCGCAAATGTCTCTTTCGTTCTATTCTGGCTACTGTGTCAGACAGTTGCGAAGCTGTCGACGTTCAGTTCGGCGTCTTTAAGAAAGCAGACACCGACATAAGTAATTGGAGGTTAGTTCATGGCGAAGTCGGGCTGTTGAGGGTTAATTGGTCCGAGTGTCTCATAACGACCCTAGATCCTAGACGTTTTCATATAATATATTTTTGCACCGATCAATATTTTGTTATGACTTACCTAAAGCCGTACATCATTTAATGCCTGACGTACAACTCCTTTTGACAACATGAACCTGGTATACGCTTCAATATTAATGACTTACTGTGTATATATATATGTGAATGATAACTGTTTTAAATAAATTAAAACGAACAACAATATTTCACAATATTTACATAAAAAGTATTGCAAAGATTAATAAATATCTGTAACGTAGCTAAAGCTGGTCTTCATGATGCCAAAACTGAATTCACGTAAAAACCTTTTTCATGCACTATTTTATCGATAATCGGCCTGGGCCGCAACACTGATAATTGCTGAGTCATTCAATGAATCTCGGAAACCCTGAGCAGATGCATTACTTTATATACTAATTTCTGTAACATATGTATTAATACCAAATAAGACCTTTTCGCAAGTACTTCAGACGCCACAAAAACTGGTCTTGATTCAGTCGCCGATCAATTACAACATGTAACTGGCCTATTAATGACTTTCATTAACCTTTTGAAATCTTTTCACATCTGCTGGTCGCCGGAGGACGTTTGTCAGTCTTAGGCTATGTGTGACTTGGGAAATGCATACTTTGATAAGATTTAGCTTTTGCGTTTTTTTTTCTTTATTTAGGATTATTGGGATAAGAGTGAGGTTTGTGCACTTAAACTGGTTTAAACCCCCAGTAAATTTACATTTTACTGACCGTTCCAAGGCGGTACCTTACAATCTTTGATAAACACCTTAGTGTTTTTTAAATAGTTAGAATACATGTAAAGAGCTGTTTGTGGAGTTTTGTGCTCTTGTTCCATTTTTCTGGTTTGTGATTTTTTTCTATGTCTTTGGCGTTTACCATGTGCCATTAAACGGGGTTAATGTTTCCTCAAGTTTATGCATACGTGATAAGATTCAATTTCATTTTTTAAACTTTATTCGGGGTTGTTAGGATAAGACCGAGGTTGTGCACACAAACTGGTTTAAACCCCCAGTAAATTTACCATTAACTGACCGTTCCAAGGCGGTACCTAACAATTCTTGATAAACATACCCAGTTTTTTTATATATAGTATGAATGCAATGTGCTGTTTGTCGATTTTGTGCTGTTTTTCCATTTTTCTTGTTTGTGGTTTTTATGTTCTCTGTCTTTGGCGTTTACCCAGTGCCATTAAACCGGGCTTATGTTTAAACGTTTTGCTGCTGAGCTTGTTTCTGTAGTTTTTCGCAGATCTCAGAGGTCAATTAAGTATACATATATAAAGAAATTGACTCAAAGCGCGAAGTTTCCAATACTAGAAAACGTTTGTTTGGTCTTCACATGGATAGCGGCGATTTGATTTTTTATCAATCGTTGGATATAGTCAATGCCATTCGGAACTGAATGTGACATATATTTTTTGTTAAACATTTGTCCGACACACTCTTGGCAAAATGGATAGGGGCCGAAATGTCCTTAGACCGTCACACACTCACCTAGACGGGGAATTATGTCTGACTGCTTTTTCCACGTAGGTACAATCTCGCTGTTCACGGTGTGTTCGGCTGACTGGTTCCGGTAGCCGTTGAACCACTTCAACCACTCAGGGCCGTCTGCAAAACTTACGCCTGAAACGGTAATATTATATAAATACGCATCGGGTGACATTCTGCACTCGGTTTGACTATATCAATGTCACAAATGCTGCCATATGATATTTGTTTTATTATACTGAACAAAATTAAGTAGATAGAAAGTTTAAAAATATTTTTAATACAATAAATAGAACTAGTTTAACAAGGTAAACAAAATAAAACATAATCAAATAATTACATCTAGAACAAGATTCCACCGTTAATTATGCAAAAAAAATCCTTCTAAAACTAATCCTGTCGGCTGATGTTTATGTGTACAACTTGACTAGTGACGTCTCTGCTATATGTGTATAAGAGAAGCAATCACGTCATTATATACTAAAATATTGAAGCAGTTATTTGCACTTACATGACATTCAAAATATCACTGCGGTCACATGACCTGACAGTTATTTTTGCTTGGTCACGTGTCAAAAAGGTTTAAAATGTTTCTGATAGATAAAATATCCCTTTTTTTCGGGTCATGGGATTTTAAGATTGTAGAGAAAAGTGAGGTAAAATAAACTAATTTATTATGATCAATCATCGTAACTTCTGAAATAACCGTTATAACGAAATCGTTCGTGTTGTTATATATATATAATTAACGGCGCAGGAGTGATATAACCCCATGCAATAATTTTCATATATAACTTGTGTAATAACTATGCAAATTAGGTAACCGCATCACAGAAAAATGTACGATGTTTCAAACGAAAACATGTCAGTGACTACAAACTCAACTCCACGATGAAACGAATGGAGAAGAAGGCTAGGCTTAGTTCAAACAAACAGAAATTGAATGACAACAATGTTCCTGCAAACTAGATTATGCAAACATCGGTGCACAAGAAAAGATCGCATCTATAAAAACTATAGCCTAGTAAAATCCAAATCAACACAATGAAATGTCCAGCATCCTGTACGCCAGTGAAAATACCCCGTCAACTTTCTCGCAAAATGCTCATTCTAGGCAGTTCGCCAGCAATGCTCAAGTTCACACACTGTCACACGCACTGATTCCACATGAAATCCCACTTTTTTCTGGTGGATTTCACAGCATGTATGTAGCTACAATTCACGGAGGTAATGTCCTTATGCCCAACCATTGAAAATACAAAAATCCATCTTGCAATCGACCAGCTACAAAGCGAATTCGCACTATTGAAAGCAACTGCGACCCTGACTGCGACCCTGACTTATAAATGTTCTTTTTAAATTTCAACCGCCAAATGTCATGTACACACTCGCGTGCTTTCGTATGACGTCACGCAGTTGTAACATTGCTCTTATTATTGATTTGACTTATTGAAATGGGTCGAATCTATTTTGTTGTTGTTTTAGTGAAAATCGGTTGATAATTTAGACATTATTTATGTTTTTTCTACTGTTCATAAAATATTTTATTACAGGCTCTTTTTTCCTGCGGATGAATCATCCTAATAACACACTATGTAATTTCTTTGCACCATGACAAGAGAAGTGAATTTAAGAAACATTGACCAGGATTTCGTAAATGAGTTATGTTATATAAATAAAACCTCCAATTCGTGTTTATTTTGTATCAAATTTATTAAACTCGTCATTTAAAACGATAAAAACTCGACTGAGACTCGTTTTTATCGTTTTAAAATGAACTCGTTGCATGGTTTTATTAACGTAATGTATCACATTACTGTTTGACATTAGATATTATTACGGTTGCAACTATTTCAAAAATAGTTAATATGTATCTACCGTAAGGTCCATCCTCTTGGAAACACTTTTTGATCAGGTCGGCCCTGGCAGCGAGGGCAAAAAGGACTGGTGCGAGTCCCGTGTCTCTCAACAGAGCGGGCTTGTGACCATCGGGAACGGTGTAGAGCCGCGAATCACGGTCTTGGTGCAGAATACCAGCTGCTACCATTGTCGACAGCCATTCCTTAGTATATCTAAACATGAAAGTGAAATGTTTTGAGTTCTTTAATTTGTTTCCAAGGACACAGAGAGTATTTTTCAAACGACAACAGTCACGAAAATTAAAGTAGTTGTAGTTACCCCTGTAACTTTTTTCTTTGGCATTTGTTTCTTTCAAAAGTGCAAAAATGAGTTAAATGGGCATTATTTGCACATACGCTATAGAAAGAAGACCAATGGCGTTCTGTGTTAAGCAAAGCATAGATATATCACGAAATGCCGATCATATCCCCACCATGATACATTGGTTCGAATTTAAGTTGAGTGAAGAAACATAACTGTTAAAGTTATAGAAATCACTGTGCATTTTATGCGACTATCGTTTCCTGCATTCGTTTTTTTTCATTTTTTCATTAAATAAAAATTAACATAGCGGGCATGTAATTCCGCAACAGCAATCTATAGCTTACCTTGGTTTGAATTTAAGTTTTCCGGCGATGGCTTCTAAACTGAATGGCCCCGGCTCTTTACAGACGGCTTTGAATAGTCCAAGCTCATGCCCAATGGCGACGGAAATCATGACGCCTCCACCACCATAGATGCCCCCTAGGTATTTGCTGAACGTGATCGGGTCCATACCAGATTTGTTCTCCTCAGCCATTGATCCTATTTAGTTTTAACTAAAATGTTTAACGTTTATCAATTGCTATATCAGTAAACTGTTCAAAATATGATTGTCGAAGATTGATCATGTTTCATATTCATTGTTCTACTCAACAGATAAATATCCAGGAACAATCCATATATTTAAAAACAGATGTCCCTCAAAAATGTATTTATCCATGATAAAAAGCTACAAAATATGTTAATCCTGCTAGCAACACCCTCGCCATATTAGATTATACTGTACACTATACTCTACGAACACCCTCGCCATATAAGATTACATTGTACACTATACTCTACGAACACCCTCGCCATATTAGATTATACTGTACACTATACTCTACGAACACCCTCGCCATATTAGATTATACGGTACACTATACTCTACGAACACCCTCGCTATATTAGATTATACTGTACACTATACTCTACGAACACCCTCGTCATATAAGATTATACTGTACACTATATTCTAGGCACACCCTCGCCATATTAGATTATACTGTACACTATACTCTAGGAACACCCTCGCCATTTTAGATTATACTGTACACTATACTCTAGGCACACCCTCGCCATATTAGATTATACTGTACACTATACTCTACGAACACCCTCGCCATATTAGATTATACTGTACACTATACTCTACGAACACCCTCGCCATATTAGATTATACTGTACACTATACTCTAGGAACACCCTCGCCATATAAGATTATACTGTACACTATACTCTAGGAACACCCTCGCCATATAAGATTATACTGTACACTATACTCTAGGAACACCCTCGCCATATAAGATTATACTGTACACTATGCTCTAGGAACACCCTCGCCATACTAGATTATACTGTACAATATTCTCTAGGAACACCCTCGCCATACTAGATTATACTGTACACTATGCTCTTGGAACACCCTCGCCATATAAGATTATACTGTATACTATACTCTTGGAACCCCCTCGCCATACTAGATTATACTGTACACTATACTCTAGGAACACCCTCGCCATATTAGATTATACTGTACACTATGCTCTAGGAACACCCTCGCCATATTAGATTATACTGTACACTATACTCTACGAACACCCTCGCCATATAAGATTATACTATGCACTATACTCTAGGAACACCCTCGCCATACTAGATTATACTGTACACTATGCTCTAGGAACACCCTCGCCATATTAGATTATACTGTACACTATACTCTAGGAACACCCTCGCCATATTAGATTATACTGTACACTATGCTCTAGGAACACTCTCGCCATATTAGATTATACTGTACACTATATTCTAGGAACACCCTCGCCATATTAGATTATACTATACACTATACTTTAGGAACACCCTCGCCATATAAGATTATACTGTACACTATACTCTAGGAACACCCTCGCCATTTTAGATTATACTGTACACTATACTCTAGGAACACCATCGCCATATAAGATTATACTGTACACTATACTCTAGGAACACCCTCGCCATATTAGATTATACTATACACTATACTCTAGGAACACCCTCGCCATATTAGATTATACTGTACACTATACTCTACGAACACCCTCGCCATATAAGATTATACTGTACACTATACTCTACGAACACCCTCGCCATAAAAGATTATACTGTACACTATACTCTAGGAACACCCTCGCCATTTTAGATTATACTATACACTATACTCTAGGAACACCCTCGCCATAAAAGATTATACTGTACACTATATTCTAGGAACATCCTCGCCATATAAGATTATACTGTACACTATACTCTCGGAACACCCTCGCCATACTAGATTATACTGTACACTATACTCTAGGAACACCCTCGCCATATTAGATTATACTGTACACTATACTCTAGGAACATCCTCGCCATATTAGATTATACTGTACACTATACTCTAGGAACACCCTCGCCATTTTAGATTATACTGTACACTATACTCTAGGAATACCCTCGCCATATTAGATTATACTGTACACTATACTCTAGGAACACCCTCGCCATTTTAGATTATACTGTACACTATACTCTAGGAACACCCTCGCCATAAAAGATTATACTGTACACTATACTCTAGGAACATCCTCGCCATATTAGATTATACTGTACACTATATTCTAGGAACACCCTCGCCATTTTAGATTATACTGTACACTATACTCTAGGAACACCCTCGCCATATTAGATTATACTGTACACTATACTCTAGGAACACCCTCGCCATTTTAGATTATACTATACACTATACTCTAGGAACACCCTCGCCATAAAAGATTATACTGTACACTATACTCTAGGAACATCCTCGCCATATTAGATTATACTGTACACTATACTCTAGGAACACCCTCGCCATTTTAGATTATACTGTACACTATACTCTAGGAACACCCTCGCCATATTAGATTATACTGTACACTATACTCTAGGAACACCCTCGCCATTTTAGATTATACTGTACACTATACTCTAGGAACACCCTCGCCATATTAGATTATACTGTACACTATACTCTAGGAACACCCTCGCCATATTAGATTATACTGTACACTATACTCTACGAACACCCTCGCCATTTTAGATTATACTGTACACTATACTCTAGGAACACCCTCGCCATACTAGATTATACTGTACACTATACTCTAGGAACACCCGTGTCCAGATTGTAAACTTGGGATTTATCTATTAGTTGATTAGTATTTGTTTTGTTATTTAGTTTCCTCAAACTAGACAATATTGCATGAGACATTTCAATACATAAACAGACAGAAAAACATGATAGTGTTGCTACCAGTTCACAAAATCCAATCTTAATTTTATATATAAATTTATAACTCACTCCAAGACACTATATTCGTTAAAGGTATAGTTTAAGGAATGTTTGGTATGACAGCCCCCTGCTGTGCTTTACCTGTTTATTGGGTATTGCTATTTGTTTATTGGCTCTGTGCATAGCAGGATTTTCAGATTGGTGATCAGATAAGTCGGCACAAGGCAATAAGAGAAAGATCATTACACAGAGGTTGTGTAATATAGACCGATTTAGGGGGGAGGGAGTTTATAAAAGGCTTAAGCTAGGCTTGTAAACGTGACAGGCTTATTCAATATATATATCGGTTCGGTGACTTTTTCGACATTGAAAACCGCGAGCGACCGTTTCAGTTTCAGTCCATTGCTATGGCTACGGATCATAAAATGTGAAAAGTTATAGACTCATGTATAATGCTTGATCTATCATTTAAACATTTGTGTGTATCCAACACTACCACCAATATCACACCACAACCACCACCACCACCATAATCATCATCACCACCACCACCAACAACACACCCTACAACGACAAAGCCAGGTGACAAGTTATAGACTAATGTACAATGCTTAATATATTATTTTTATCATTTCTGTGTATCCAACACTACCACCATTATCACACCACCATCATCATTATCATCATCATCATCATCATCATCATCATCATCATCATCATCATCATCGTTAATCACCATAAATAGCAACATAATCAATAACATCACAACCTACAACCTACAACGCCATGTGACAAGATAAAAACTTATGTATAATGCTTGATATACTATTTTAGCATGTTCGAGTATCCAATACTTCCAATACCACTACAACACCACAACCACCGCCAACATAATCATCATCATCACCATCATCACCACTATCAACAACAGCACTACCATCTACACCAACAACACCACCACCACCACCATCACTATCATCACAACAATTACCACCATAGGACCTGTCACAAGGAGAACCATCACCACCGCCAACAACAACAGCAACAACACCAACAACATTAAAATCATCACCACATATTACAACAACAACAACATCATCATCATCATTTTCATCACCACCAAAACACTATTAACACCACAAGCACCATAACAACAAAATACATTATACTTGTACAGTGTTTTTTTTTATGAATTACAGGATTATTATATACAATGAAGGCATATATGGATACATTTCAGTTACGTCTGATTTAAATTTATTTATTTTTATTATTGCGTTAGAATGTATATTTTCAACGTCTTTCATAGTTTACACGTACTCTAAAACTGTAGTTATTTTTTCCTCGAACCCATTTGTCTGTTTTAGTAAAAAGTTGTTTCTATTTTTAATACTCATGATATCAAAAAGTTAACCAAACCCGATCAAATGAAATGTTCTATGAATTTAAATGTTAAAATGTTCTGGCATTAAATATAATTAAACGAAATAAGTAACTTACTCGGGCTTGTCCAACCACAAACAAAGTAATAAAAATATGACTCTTAAGAAATGCTACTGCGGAATATTTTAGTCAAAGTCAAACACCGTTTGTGCACTCTCTTAGCGACATAGCAAATTAGGTCAAGTACAAAACATATATACATGGCGGCAGATACATTGTTAAATTCAACCTACATTGCATATGTTACCCTATATGGGTATCGGAGAGTCATTCGCATGAAATCAGATACCACGATTGACAAATCACATTGAATAAGGTTATAGCTATAGTATAAGTATTAAAGGGGCTGTCTCACGTATGATAAAATAGCGAAAAAAAGAAATTGTCGAAAACTGACATAAAGTTGGCATCGATGTGTACAATAAATTGAAACTTACTAACTGAAGTACCACATAGTTTACATTTTTTTTTAAGATTAGAAGTAATTTCGTATTTTTCCATTAAAAAAGATTACTGGGTATGTCTACCAGGTAGACTTCATTCTTTATGCGTGACTGGCTAGTCGGTGTTATCAGGTGATATAACCGAGGTAGGTGTATAGCTTAATTATGCCACCAGATTAGTAAAAGCCTCTGTAGCTCAGTGAGTAAGACGCTAGACATCAATTTTAGCGACGCGGGTTCGAACCAGGTCTCCGACACAATTTTTTTTTACATTTTGGTACTTTTTTTTGCAATTATGACAAAGCGTAACACATTCTATTACATAATTGTCATGAGATTCGTTACAGAAAAAACAGTCCCTTTAACTTTGGATCACTTGTACATAATGAAAAGAGTCTCTAATAATTGTGTGGCTAATTTGAACATGCGTTTTGAAAAATATGATCAATATCGACAGCACTGTTTTGATAAAATCTTCGTTTTAATTGAACAATGTCAAAACATTAATATAATTACAAAACGCCTAATAAATATATTTCATCTCTTTTCCCTTATCAAAAGTCAAGTCAACCATACAATGTCCCTTCTTTAGCGCATCTAGTGCAAAACAAGCTACATATGAAATGTTTTTGTAAGCCAATTCAGCCGGAAGTATCACCTTTTAAACCCATCTTGCTTTTTTCCAACCTTATGTGTTAATATTCTACTACCAAACAATCCTCCAAACATCTTCCCCCAGCCTGGGGCCCAGGTCAAAACAGTATTTAGAAGAGAAAACACGTGTTTCTATAATTCCACTGAATTCCTCAAACTCCGTTAGGACTCAATTTCAAAGTTTGTATCCAGATACAAAATAGGTATCCAGCAGCCCTTTGCATCCTTATTGTATTTACAGACAAGCCGACTAATTATAAAACAAGCCCCAGACGGGCTCTTAAAAAGACAAACCAGAGCTCATGCAACCTCATTATGGCTACAATCAACCCATATCTGCCATACAGTTACCACAGACAGACTGCTCTCAAGTCCAATGAGTGTCCAATAAACCTTTTATGCCAAACAAACAATAAAGAGCCTCTATGTAGCTCTGATTCTTGAGCGCGACACATCCACATGCTATGTTATTCATCTGCCAAAAATCAGTACATGAATGAGAAAGATATAGAATCGACACAAACAGGACAGAGGGACTGACTGTCGTACGGAAAGGCGTGATAACACGAGAGATTCCTGAATAATCCCCGCTTGACTGTGAAGCGGGAATATAATGAATACACTGTTTTCTGTGACCATAACGTAATCAAATCAGGTTCATTGGTTTGTAAAAAAGGGCAAACAAAAATTAGCATAACAAAAATGCAGCAAAGTTATACATATCCCACCCGTAATCAAACAAAAGAACCGAAAAGATAACATTGTGAGGTCATGTTTTAACTTTTAATTCTCCTACTTGTGTATGTGAATGAGGTGATAAAATGCTTTAGAAGGGTTGTATATATACATTTTGTATGCAAGCATGTACCTCCTTTTCAAGAACGTTTTTAGGCTTGAGCTTAAGTTCAAGACTTTTGTTATAGACCACAAAAATTCAATTGAGTCCATGTGGAGTTGAAAATCGTACTCGAAAGCACCAAATTTCAATGAAAATCAGTCTCTGTAACATACCTAAGATAATGTTTGATTTACAAATTATGTTCATGTACGATTATGTAATATTTTGCGTATATTAACAGTAAAACACACGGAGATGATAGGGAAAACTCTCATTAACTGAAAAACTCTTTGAAGGTCTATTCTTGAGCCTAATGTAACAGTGTTGCATAATAATTCTATAAATAAGATACTACAGGGCCACTCAGATGTACAATAAATAATAATTAATTCAGGCGAGAGAGTTAGCGAGCGAGTGCCATGCTATCATTCATATGATCTCTTTTTATTATCAAAAAGAAGGAATCATCGCTCAAGCCGTTCAGCACTATCACTGCTTTGATTATACATGCAATTCATTCATGACAAATTTAATGCTAATATACTGAAATTGGCCAGTACAAAAAACATCTGGGAATATACACAGTGAATAGTCCAGCAGGATGACATGCTAAGTGATGATTTATTGACTGGTTCAATTTTAAAGACTAATAAGCCCTTTTCTCAAAGTGAGGAGTTCGGGAGGCAATTTCCCTGGCTGAGTAGAGTGATTCGTTCTGGCTTAAAGCTGTCTTTACATTCAAACGTAGAAGGGCAGTTTAAGTATTTGTTGAACTAATTATATTCTTCATTCCGATGCGAAACGTAAGGCACATAAAATCAAAGCATTCCGGAGTTGAGGGCCATATGAAATCATTAAACTTGCGTTGAACTGCCTTTAAACGGTGCAGACATAAAAAACAACTTCGTGGAAAATTTCAACAGCTTAAAAGGGTTTTAACTACATATTTAAATACACTCTTAATTTTATCTCCACGTACTGACTATTAAAGGGCTAGGGTTGTTGCCTAATTTGTAGGTAAGTCGAATAACCGAACAAAAAGCAATTTTTATAGGCGTTAGAGAAAACAATAGTTTATATAATTTTCACAAGTAGAGATGATATGGTTGATGAATTATTAGACTATATGACTTTAATGCAAATTAACAAAGTAAATAATTAAAGGTAACGTGGCCATACATATCCCAATTCAAATAGCGCGAAATGGTCGCTAATGTTTTTATCTGTACCTAAAGCATATGCATGTGTGTTTTGTTTTCATTAAAGTCAAATGAGTTAAACATGATTATGCATTGAAATAAAACTGTTTTTCACCTTTTACTGTGAGCCTTTAAAACTCGTCAATATTGTTATCATACTATTAGTAAGACTAGGATTGGCGCTCTAAACAGGCGATTGATCCATTTCCGGGAGTTCTAGTGTTCAAGTCAACTTCCAAAAAGCCAGTAAAATTATTTTGTTTGAATACATGTCCTGAATACTATATATTGTGCTTGAATACAGGCCCTGAATACAAACTATAGATGTCGTCTCTGGACATGCACAGTTCCAACATTGGTGTGCTTAGAAAACTAGTTGGACACACGGGACACGATTAGCGAAGACACGCCATTGATTTGGAGGCCAGCTCCCAGAAACACCTTCTGAATCTCCTCGTGGCCCCAACATGCGCCGAAGCCGACCCATAATTCCACAGTCATACAAGAGGCCAATACTCTGAAAACACAACAGCTGTAGTACATGGCGACCGTCAGGTCACCAGCCTTGTCTATCGGGTCAATATTATATATTTTCAATATTCGATGGATCTGTTTTTAACACTTTGTGTGGGTCCGGTAAGTCGTGTAGATCAGTCGTGTTGATCAGACATATAAACATGATGCAGTTTTAGAACAGGGCGGCCGTCTTGTCGCCAGCGGAGTCTACCGTGTCGCTATGAAAACCGAAATCGATCAGGCTGGGAAATCCATTTGATTTCAATATTCGATGGATCTGTTTTAATACTTTGTGTGGGTCCGGTATATGTCATATACGAACACCATATCGAAGTCGGCCGCCCATTCTTCCGGCAGTTTATGTGCGTCACCCATCAAGTCACGTTGGATAAAACCACGATCGGCATTGTCTCTGTTGGCCATTTCTATAGCGATGTCCGAGAAGTCGAGCCGAACGAAATTGGTATTGGGAAATCGCTGTGCAAAAATGTTTATAAAATTCCCAGGCTAATAGCCAAGATCAAGCACTTTGATACCATTCTCTGAAACAATGATTAGAATAGAAATAGAATTACAATTATAGAGATAAACAAATGACAATGGAACGATATCATACTTCAGTTCGGCTTCTGCCAGAAACCAGTCAGCGTCATGGCGGCGATAAGACACCGACCGAATTAATTGGAGGTTAAAACATGGCAAAGCCGGGCTGTTGCGTGATAATTGTCTCGAGTTTCTCATAACGACCTGAGAAGAAGTCGACTTTCATAAACTGCGTTCGAGTTTGCCACCCTTTATATTTTCATAATAATATATTTGAACAGATCAAAAACGTGATATAACGTAACTAAAACTGCACTTCATGATTTCGCCAGTGAAAATTTTCGTTTAAAAGCGAAACTTTAATTCATGTGCGAACGTTATACAGGCAAAACGATAATCGATAAACGGCCCAGGGCGCAAACTGATTATCGCCGAGCCATGCAATTAATCTCGGAAACCCTGTACAAATGTGTTCCTATAATAGTACTTTCAGTAACATATGTATTACTACCAAATAAAGCCTTTTTGGCGACCACTTAGGACGGCAATAGGTCTCACCTGCAGCAGCAAAGACCTCCAGGCCACAAAACTGGTCTTAATCCAGCCATCGATCAAGTACAACATGTACAAGGCCCAATAAATACTTGCAACATGCTTTTGAAGTCTTTTAGCAACTTCTGGTGGATGAAGGACGTTTTATAGTCGTAGGCTATGTGTGACGTGGGTTTAAGTTTAAGATTAACAAGTTCTTGATTTAAGGGGTTAGAGGTATAAAACATATTCCTCGATAAGTGAGTTTCCAATACTATAAACCGTATGGTATGTATTCACATGGGCAGTGATGCATTGAATTTTAATCACAAGTTTGGATGAACTCAATGCCATTTGGAGCTGAATGTGACATTTTCTAATCTGGTAAATTATTTAAACATTTGCTCGATATACTATTGTCACACAAGATAGGGGCAGAAATATTCTGATACCGTCACATACTCACCAAGACGTGGAATAATGTGTGCTTGCTGCTTCCACAAAGGTGCATTCTAACAACCGGTACCAATACTACCATTTCAATAATAATGTATATTTTACTGTAAGGCCCATCCTTTCTGAAAATACCTGTTGGTGAGGTCGGCCCTGGCGGCGAGGCTTATCATGATGGGTGCGAATCCCCTTGTTTTTAGTAGGGAGGGCTTGTGACCTTCGAGCACGATGTAAAGGCGCGAATCCCTGTTAAGGTGCAGATTACCGGCTGCTACCATTGTCGACAGCCATTCTTTCGTATACCTTCAACATGCAAAGTGTTATATGTGTGTTCTTTCATTTTTTCGCTCAGGAATACGTTGTTTTTCATTTCAAACTAAAATAACAATATGTGAACATCCGTAACTGTATTAGAAATCACTGAATTTAATAGTATTTAAATTTGTGACAGCCGTCTCTGGCATTCGTTTCTTTCAAAAGTATAAAAAATGAACACACAAGCTATGACTAGAAATTCACTGGTATTTTGTGTAAGCATTGCATAGAAATGTCGCGAAATACTGATCTTGATCACCATAATACCTTGGTTTGAGTTTAAATTTTCCAGCGATGCCCTACAATCTTGAATGCCCAAGTGTTTCACAGATGACCTTGAAGAGTCCCAGCTCTTTCCCAATGGAAAGCATGACGCATCCAACCCCGTAGATGCCCGTCAGGTATTAGCTGAACGCGCTCGGACCATACCAGTTCTGCACCCCTCAGCCATTGAGACTATTAAATTTTAACTAAAACTCAAAACGTTTTTCAGTTGCTTTATCAGTAATCTGTTTTAAATGTGATATTCCTAAATGGTTTTATCTTGCTTCTTTTTTCAACTCATCTAATAAATATCCAGGTACAATGTATTTAAGCTGCACTCTCACAGATTTACAATTTCGAAAACGTTTTTTTTTTTGTCTTTGAACTAGCCAATTTTTTGCGATAATCCATGGAAACCTTTTATGTAAGACTGCTGACAAAAAATTAGATCACAGATCTTTATATTTAAGTTCATAAATTGATGTTTTATGCATTTGTCTTAAACCGTTAGTAACTGTTTAAGCCATGATAAAACATTAATTTTCGAACGGAAATGTGCAAATCAGCGATCTGATCTTTTGTCAACAGTCTTATATCACTGGTTTGCAGATATTTGCGCAAAAATTTGCTCTTTCCAAGACAAAAAAAAATAAAAAAAGTTGTAAAAATGGTAAATTTGTGAGAGTGCAGCTTTAAGGTTAACTTATCTGCTTGATAACCCTGATGTGCATGTTTTTTGCACATATCATGACAATTTAAGTGAACGGCATGCAGATGTTCCCTTTTTATAATATTGTTTTTATGTCTCAAATAAGAATGTATCATCAAGTGCATACAATGTGAATGCAAATGATTTTTTTACATGTTTTGCTATTGATATTTCAATTTGCCATTTAAGTAGGATGACATTTTATTTGGTTTTGTCTCAATTGTGCAAACCATTTGCAACATTACATTTAAAATGAGGTGAAAGGAGAAGTGAAAATGACATAATCCGTTTTGTGTTTAACAAATCATAAAGGCAAATCTTGAAAATATTACTTTGCCTGGACAATGTTTAGATCGGAAGGACGAACCTACCCACTTACGGGGAATCCACGACACTTCGCCGCTATACGTTGATCCTTGACGGCATTTGAAAATCCTAATTCACTGTAAAGAAACGGCCCGGACAAGGTTCAGTCCAGAACAGTCCTGTCAAAAGTACTCATTTTGACAATTATCAATTTAGTGTGACCTTGACTTTTGAGAACTTAGACTTGCACGAGACACGCCACTACACCATGTTAATCATTCATGAAAAGTGTTATTGGAAATACTGTAAAGCCTGGTTAAGATGAGACCCGGACAAGGTATAGTCTTACCAGTAGTAATCTTTTAAAAATTGACATCAAAGCGTGCCTTGACCTTTGAGGTAAAGACCTGGGTCTTGTGCGCATCAAGCCGTCTTATTGTGAGTAACTTTCAAGGCCAGTTTTTTTTTTAAATCATTAAAAGTAGGGATGCAAACGAATGGCAAAATTGATATTCGAATATTCGGTAATTCTTTCGATCGAATATTCGAATATTCGAATACTAAAATTATCCTTTAAAAATGGTAGTAAACTAATATTCACTAACGTAATAGCAAGGGCCCGGTAACTATTCTTTGTCGAACTCAGTACACGCGACGGACACTTACTTATTGTTCCACAAATTAGCCTCTGAATTTCCCCATTTTCAGAATATATCCCAAGAAAAAAGCGATATATTTTTAACAAAAAAACGAACTATTTCAATTCCTCTGCGTTCACTTTTGTAAACAATGCAAAATAAGATCGGGGAATTTCGTTTTTCCCTGTTAAATGATGATATGTGCCAACGTGGTAATTGCAGCCTCGTTCGGGGATTGATGTTTACGGAATAGATTTATAGAAAACGACACCAACCATGCCCAAACGTCGAATTTGACTGATGTTTTGTAGAACAATACATGACATATATCCTTAAACGTTTAACCATACAGTTACTTTTCAACGGAAGAGCGTTGTATCGAAACATGGAAAACAGTTTAAAGCACATAACTTGCACATGTCCTTTGAATTATCAAGGCGATTTGCGCAATATCGCCAAGCTTGATAAGCAGTGAAGACAACACATTGGTATAAAGGCTTGTCTAACAGCCAGTAAATGCAAAATTACGGGGACTGTTTATAGTTCCCGACGATATATCCGATATGGCGCGTGTATAGTGTCATCAAGTTCATTCCTCTGGCATTACGGGTCCATCGTTGTAAAAACAAAACAGACGAAGATGACAGTTGTAGGCAAAAAGTTTATTGATTTATTAATTCAACAAAAACATCGAATATTCAAATACCAATTTTGACATTCGAATACCAAACGTTCGATCTTATATTCGAATATTCGTTTGCATCCCTAATTAAAAGCATGGTCGGGATACACCTAAAGGTTCAGTACAGACTAATCTTAACATTATAGTTTTTGTTTTGGCATTTAATCTCAAAGAGTGACCTTGACCTAGGGTCTTGTGTCTCATAATGATTAACCTACAAGGCAAGAGATTTAAAAAATCCTTTAACGCATGTTCAAGATTCAGACGGACACGGCTCAGTCTTGACGGACGCAGTTACGCATGCACTAACGCACAAACGCACTTACACGGAACCGCCATTGTGACAACTTTTCGAGCTCAGCGCAAGCGGTCAAAACACTCTAGTATATTTAAAGTTTGACTAATGATTCTTTCATTTCTAAAAAAGAATCAATGTTTAAAGATGGATAACATTTTCTTCCTCCTCATTTCCTAATATTGGAGGTCATATGAAATAAATTAAACATAGTTAAAATCGATTTGGAAGGACGGCTTTTTCTCTGTCACAGAGAAGGTGATATGACTGACGTCATTTTATAATAATAATAATAATAATAATAATAATAATAATAATAATAATAATAATAATAATAATAATGACAATTATAACAATTATAATAATAACATCATTTTTGAATGATAAACCTTTAACTACTTACTTAATAATGCATTTAGGCAAATTATTAGTTACTGATAATAAAATTGAAATCGTGTTTTTAAAAGCAGAAAACGCAAAAATAATAAATGATTGTCTCATATCTTAAGGTAGAAATACCATGTTTTATGATCATTTCTTTCAAATTATACTCGGTACCCTTCATAAGAACCATTGTTTTCTATGAATTCATCCTTTTGTGAATATAAAAACAATATTATTAATTGTGGTAAATATTTCTCTCAGGACAGCCGTCTGAATCTCCTCGCGACCCCAACATGAGCCATAGCCGACTCGTGGTTCCTCGGTCATACTGTTGGCCAGACATGTAAAAATACTCACGCTGTAAAACATGGCGGCCGTCTTGTCGCCAGCGTTGTCTACCGGGTCGCTATGGAAACCGAAATCGATCAGGCTGAGAAATCCGTCAGGCTTCAGAATTCGATGAATCTGTTTTAATGTTTTGTGTGGGTCCGGTAAGTCGTGTAGAACGTCATAGACGAACACCATATCGAAGTCTGCCGTCCAGTCTTCCGGGAGCTTATGTGCGTCACCCTTCACAAAAGTCACGTTGGATAAACCCCGATCGGCCAGTTCTCGGTTCGACATTTCTATAGCGGCGTCCGAGTAGTCGAGTCCAACGAAAGTGGAATTGGGAAATCGCTGTGCAAGAACGTTGGTAAAAATCCCAGGCCCACAGCCGAGGTCAAGTACATTGATACCACTCTCTAAAACATAGAAAAACGCTATTTATCTTTCAAAGAAATGCCGCATATCGAATTACAATTACAAAGTACTTAAACAATATCAGACTTTTGGTTAGATCACACATATCTTACAACTATATGGCCAATATATATGCGGCCTGGGCGCATGTGTGTTTGGTTTGTGGTCACCAAGTCGGACAAGTGGGTTTCCTCCAGGTATTCCGGTTTCCCCCACAACACAAGACCATACTCTCGCGCAACATCGTGCCAACGAGTGTGATTAATATATGTTGCAAAAGCTTATTTCACAATCGTTGTAAAATAAATAAGTTTAAACTGCATGGCGAACGACGACGACCAGAATTTGGGTGCACAAACGAAAATCTCTGGCGACCAAAACAGACCACCAGCAACCGCTCATTTGACGGTCCAAAACCGGTAGTCGAAATCGACATTCTGTTCGGCGTCTGCTAGTCAGTGTCCCGTCGGCAATAGGACACCGACTTAATTAAGTGGAGGTTTATACATGGTGAAGTCCATTGTCCAATGAGTGATTATTGGCCCGAGTGTCACATGACGACCCGAGACATAGTCGAATTTCATTAACTGCTTTCCCTATTTTTTCTTATTATTATTATTATTTTAACAGATCAATAAACTGTAATATCGTAGCTAAAACTGCACTTCATGGGTCCGCCAGTAGCAAATTTCGTGTAGACGCTAATATTAAATTCACGGGCGAACGTTAAACAGGCAAATCGATAATCGATAGACGATTATTGATCCGGACCTCAAAACTGATAATCGCCGAAAAATGCAATTATCCCGCAATTATGTGTAACTATATATGGTAAGCTCAGTAGCAAATCTTTAAAGACAAAATTAAACATTTTCACGACCACTTCGGATGGCAAAAGGTCTAACCTGCAGAAGCAAAGACATCCGGGCCACAAAACTGGTCTTAATCCAGTTGCCGTTCAATTACAACATGTAATTGGCCCATAAATTTCTTTTGACGTCTTCTAGCACTTTCTTGTCGCCAAAGGACATTTGTCGGTCTTTCAACATCCTTTATGATTTCAGAGAGCAGATAAATTATTCATTTACAACGAGTTTGAACTCGATAAATGAGGCTTCTAATACTTTAAAACGTATTCTATGTATTCGCATGGACAGTGGTGAATTGGATTTTTAGTCAATAGTTTAAAAGTATAGTCAATGCCATTTGGAACTGAGAACGACCATTTCCGATCGTTATCTAAAAAGTTGTTGACACACTCTTTTCACATAGGATAGGGAACCGAAATGTCCTAACACCGTCACACACTCACCTAGACGTGGAATAATGTCTGACTGCTTCTTCCACATATGCACAATGCTATTCACCGTGTATTCGCTCATGTTGCTCCGAAAGCTGGTGAACCGCTCAAAACACTCAGGGCTTTCTGCAAAACCTATGCCTGTAACGAACAAACTCATTAATTATGATCAATCATCGTAACTTTTGTATAAAAAATAGCTATTAATAGTGAATGCTTAAGGCTTTACTAAGCCATGAATGGCGCAACTCGTAAATTTGAACTTGGAGATATTGGTGCAAACTTACACATATTTTTACTAACGTTTTGGCAAACTTACACATATTTTTACTAACGTTTTGTACCACATAATTGTTCCAAACAGTATTGGACATCATTACTGGTCTTATACCATTTCAATAATAATTAATGTGTATCTTACCGTAGCCCATCTTCTTTGAAACACTTTTTGATGAGGCCGGCCCTGTCGGCGATGGAGATAAGAATGGGTGCAAATCCCGTGTCTCTCAGTAGGGCTGGCTTGTGACCCTCGGGCACGGTGTAGAGGCGCGAATACCGGTCTTGGTGCAGAATACCGGCTGATACCATTGACGACAGCCACTCCTTCGTATACCTTAACATGCAAAGTGGAATATGTGTGTTCTTTTTAAAAAATCATGATACTGCAATGCTGTTTTGTTTTATTTCAAACGACCACCATAACAATGAGTGAAGATACAAATACATGGAAGAAAACAGATAAAAACAGGCATTTAATTCCGCACACAATAGGTGAAGCTTACCTTGGTTTGAATTTTAGTTTTCCGACGATGCCCTCCAAGCTGAATGGTCCCGGTGCTTCACAGATGGCCTTGAAGAGTCCTAGCTCGTGCCCAATTGCGACGGAAAGCGTGACACATCCACCCCCGTAGATGTCTGTTAGGTATTGGCTAAATGCGTCCGGGTTCATTCCAGATTTGTCCGCCCCAGCCATTTAGACAATATAGTTTTGAAACTAAAATGCAAAACGTGTATCCCTTGCTATATCAGAAATCTGTTCTAAATATGACAGTCTAAACTTGATTCTATTTTTCTCTGCTCAACAGGTACAAGTCCACGTTTAATGCATGAAGGTATGCTTGTTTCTTGTTTCTAAATTGTTATGATGTGAACTCGTTAAAACAAAGGTCCTCCAAAAGGTATAACCATTCATAATATAAAACTTCAAAATATGGTTATCCTGCTAACACATAATAATAATACAAATAAGAATTGAATAATTGATACAAACTTCACACATCAAAAGATTATATTTCGTAGATAACATCGCAATCAAAAGCACACTTGACACGTATATTGTGCATGCTATTTGCATAGCTCATGACAATTTAACCAAACGGCACGCAGATGTTCCCTTTATTGTAATATATTTTTGTACGTCTAAATGTATCAGCACTTGCACACGATGTGAATGCAAACGTTTTTTTACATGTAGTGGTTTGTTATTTCCATTTGCCAATTAAGTAGCATAACATTCTATTTGGTCTTGTCTCAATTGTGCAAAACATTCGCAACATAACAAATGAAATGAGGAGGAATGAGATGTTATCTTTCTTGAACGAAACATACTTCATGTTTGTGTCAAATTTACTTCGCCTGGACAAGGTTCAGATCGGAGGGACGGACGAATACATGGTGAACCTCCATGGCAAGTGGGTTTTTTAAATGCTATAAAGCAGGTAGGTAAAGATTCAGTCCGGACAAGGTTCAGTCCACACCAGTCCTGTCAAAAGTACTCAGTTTTACTTTTAACCTCTAACTGTGACATTAACATCTTGTTAAACATTCATGAAAAATGTCTTGAAAATCTTGTAATGCCTTGTTAAGATGCGGACCAAGAAGGTATTCCGCTTTCGGTGTAAACAATACCACTTTTTCTGCACCTGGAAAAAATACGTTTAACAACTTTCTACAGGCGTTTCTCGAAGAAATTTTGAAGCAGCGTTTATCAAATGGGTAAGGGTGTCAAATCAATCCACACATCTCAACCAAACCTTGTCTGAACAAGCACCCACAGGCCTACGAGGTGAAATAGGAGTCAAAAGAGAAAAGTTATTTCCCCTGGTGTCGAATCCATAGACAAGAAATCTGGACAATCCTCGGGTTCTGATACTGGAAGTGATTACAGTCGATGCAGTAACTTGGTTGACAAAAGTCCCAAACCATCAAAAGACATCTCTAATACAAACGAGTACGGGAAAGCTACAAAGGAACCCTAAGCAAACATTATCCCAAATACAACCTCTGTCAATATTAGAAAGGTATCTGCCAACTGTACACCTCAGTAACAACGACAGTATGCATAAACCCCTACACAATTGCCCCTAGTTCCAGTTTACAAGCAATCTCCTATCCAAATGGGCTTTCAGATGCAACCAAAAGGCCCCACCAACATTCAACAGCCATCCGTGCTATCTAATAATGATATTCAAAGAACAATCACTTCTCTGTGGGTATTTTTAAGAGAGGACATGGCGGCCATGGTCAACTCTGTCATCAATGAGCAGGTGAAGCTCCTTTAAGAAGAGGTGACACAGCTTAAAATCTAGGTAAATAACCTTATATTGAAATGGATTCTGCCAATACAATACATATATACAATGTAGTAGAAGGAACTGTGTTTTTATAAGCAACATCAATGAGGAGCCTGGTGAGAACACTGACACTATTACCCTGCAGGTGGCTAATGAAGATGGCCTGGATATATCCTCTAATGACATTGACAGGTCCCACAGAAATAGTAGGCCAAAAGACAAAACTTCATTGTCAAGTTTGTATCATATAAGATCAAAAGTGCATTCATGGAAATTAGGAAAGAGCTGAGACAAAAGAAGAGCAAGGCATTTATTAATGAGCATTTAACACCAAACAAAAGTGACCTTGCTTACCAGTGTAGGCATTCAAAAAAGAACAAACATTCCCTTGACACTGACAGTTGGTCATTTGGTGGCAATATTGAAATCATAAGAGGGCCATGGTAGCCCTAAATCGCTCACCTTAGTAAAGGTGTTTGACTTTTGTATTCACTATAGCTTGAAATGTGTTGTACACATGATCAAAATGTCAAAACTGTATCATCAACAATAAGAAAGCAGGTCAAAATATTACCTGACATTGTCAATATTGACATTTGTTTTCAAAACTGTACACATACTCAAAATTTAATTAAAGTAGGTCAAAATAAGGTCATCTAAGGACAATATTGATTTATTTTTCAAAACTGTACACATGACCTTAATGTCTTTGCTTTAGCTTCAAAAAATAAAAATAGTAACTTAAGGTCACAATTCAGTTCATCCAAGAACAACATTGATATCTGGTGACAATCCTGTACACATGGTTCAAAAATGTTGTCGCAATTTTAAGGTCACAGTCAAGGTCATCCAAGGTAAACATTATTATTTGTTATCAAAACTCTACACATGGCTCAAATTTCATTGTTGTAGCTTCAAACATAAGAAAGTAGGTCAAAAAGTCACAGTCAAGGTCATCCAATGACAACATTGGTATTTATTTTCAAAACTCTTAACATGGTCAAAATGTCATTGCTGTAGAGTCGAAAATAAGAAAGTAGGTCAAAATGTAACAGTCAATGTCTTCAAAGCACAGCAATGAAAAATGCTTACAAAACTGTACAAATGGTCAAAATTTCATTCATGTAGCTTTAAAAGCAAGAGGGTCATGATGGCCCTAAATCGCTCACATGATCAAACGTGTTTGACTTTTGTAATCACTTCTGCTAGATATTTGTTCTCACAGCTGTACGCATAGTCCAAATTTTAAAAATGTAGCTTAAAAAAGGTAGGGCAAAAGGTCACCTGAGAAATTCAATATTGATATTTGTTCTCAAATCAGTACACTTGCTCGAAATTCCTTTACAGTAGCTTTAAAAAGAAGAAAGTAGGTTAAAAAGTCATAATAAAGGTCATTCAAGCACAGCAATAATATATGTTTTCTAAACTGTTTTTATGATCCGATTTTCATTGCTGTAGATTCATAAATAAGAAAATAGGTCAAACGGTCATAGTCAATGTTATCCAAAGATAACACTGATATTTGATTTGAAAATTGTATAAATGGTCTAAATTTCATTGCTGCAGCTTAAAGAATAATCAAAGTAGGTCGAAAGGTCACAGTCAAAAGCATCCAAGGACAACATTGATAACTGTGTACAACCTTTACACATGATCCAAATGTTATTGCTGTAGCTTTAAAGACAAGAAATTATGTCAAAAGATCATTGACAATGTAATCAGAGGACAATATTAATATTAGTTTTCAGAACTCTACACAATGTCCGATTTACATTGCTGCCGCTTCAAACACAAGAAAGAAGGTCGAAAGGTAACAGTCAAGGTCACCCGAGTCAAGGTCATCCGATAGAAATACCGATATTGGTATTTGTTTTCACAACCCTATATATGGCCCAAATGTCATTGCTGTAGCTACAAAAATAAGAAAGTATGTCAAAAGGTCACAGTCAAGGTCATCAGAGAACAACATTGATATGTGTTTTCAGAACTCTGCATAAGGTCCAAATTAAATTGCTTCAGCTTCAAAAATAAGAAACTAGGTCTTAAGGTCACAGTCAATGACATGTTCCAAAAAAAGGTATAAATGGTCCAAATTTCATTGCTCTAGCTTCAAAAATAAGGCAGTAGGTTTAAAGAACATTCAAGGATAACACTGATATCTGTTGACAAAACTGTACACATGGTCCAAAACTATTTCTTGTAGCTTCAAAACAAGAAAGATGGTCAAAAGGGCAAAGTCAAGGTCATCCGAAAACAACTTTGGTATTTGTTTTCAAAACTCTATACAAAGCCCAAATTCCATTAATGTAGCTTAAACAATACAGAAAGTAGGTTAAAAGGTCACAGTCTAGAAAATTAAGAAACATAATAATTATTTTTACCTATAAACCTATAATAATTACCTTAGAAAAGACTATTTTGAAGAATTATTTAAATCTTAAATATATTGCTTTGTTTCTAAAAATACACAATAATTCAATCTCCAGCAGAAAGGGAGACAATATATCAAGACCGGCTGCCCTTGCTTCAAGAGTAAACTTTACATAACTTTCAGATTTTAACAAAATGAGTTTATAGTAAACTTGTTTCCCACGGACTAGGGCCAATATTGACTCCAGGGGCATAATTTGAACAAACTCGGTAGTCAACTACTAGACAATGTTACACACCAAACATCTAAGCTCTATGCATTATAGTGTTTGTCGACATGAGTTTTGTAGTTATTTCTTAATGTTGCCATTGCAACCAGAGTTCTGCATGGAATTCATTTCTTTGAAAGAGCACCAACCAAGGAACATTCCCATAAAGTTTCATCAAAATTGTCGAGGCTGTTTTGGAGAAGATTATGTCTGTAAGCAATTGATGACGTAATTGGACGACGGACAACAGACGACGGACGATGATCGAAGGACGACGGACGACGGATGCCGCACAAAGACCGATCTCAATAGCTCACCTTGAGCACTTACTCAGATATTTACCTTGTTATTCATTTTTCAAACACCTACATTCTCCATAGGTTTATATCATTGAATAATAATATTTATAGTTATCTTGCCTCATGTTACAATCCATGTCATTTGTTGTTATTCCAAGTATAGTTAAAATAACTTTTAACTTAAATTCCATATCTTCGAACATAAATAATATAGTTTTACACCTATAATATGTTATGAATTTTTCTTAAGGGTGCAAAAGTGGGTGGGAAAGGTCAAAATAAAACGTTTCAAATGTTCATGTTTTATCAAATTTTGAGGAACGATCCTTTCTTGGTGACATTTTGGAGTAGTAAGGAGTTGAACAGATTTTACAAAAGAACATTTTATTAAATTTAAGATATAAAATCATTTACATTCTTTCGGAAACGTCTGACGACATTATTACTTTGTTTTGTGTCAAAATCAACAATGTCATAAGAGTTCTTGATGATATATTTTCAAATAAGTTTATTTCAAATAATAATGGAAAATTGTTGATGAAATGCATTTCTTGGTTACAAAAAAAATGCATTTCTTTTTTAAAAATATACCTGCAATCGCAACAAAGCCTCAATACATTGTCGATTTGGAAGTTCTGATAAATTTGACTCAAAAACATATTGTAAATAGCCATTTCCGGAAAATACATGAATGCTTTTTGATCGGAAATCTGATAAAATCTTCTTTCGTAAAACTGCTCAACCCCTAATTACGGCTTCACATGTTGCAACGGATATTGAATTATGCTTGCTAAATATTGAACCTCAAAACTACATAAAAAGTCATTTTTAAACATTTTAAATATTGGTCCGTCAAACGACATTTGCATTGCGGCCGGCACTTAATATGACGGTGTACATGCATATCACACATATATATATATATATTATATTGACTATGCAATTACTTTTTGGTGTGTACAATATGCTACACTTCTAATTTACTAAATCCAGGACTCTAGCATGTATATAAAAAGTACTCATAACAAGTTTAAATTCCATAAATATTTCGATGAATGCATCTTGTAGCACTAACACTGAATTGCATCTGTTCTTAAGTCGTTAAACATGTTACAACCTTTAAAGGGACTGTACACCAGATTGGCACCAAAAAAAGTTTTTTTCTGTAACTAATCTCAGGACAGTTATCTAATAGAATGTGTTACGCTTTGATATCATAATTGTAAAAAAGGACCAAAATTTAAAAACAGAATTTGTGTCGGAGACCGGGTTCGAACCCGTGTCGCCAAAATTGCAGTCCTGCGTCGTATCCACTGAGCTACGACGACTTACTCTAATTGGGTGACATAATTAAGCTATACACCTAACTCAGTAATATCACGTGATATCACCGACTAGCCAATCACGCATAAGGAATGAATTCTACCTGGTAGACATACCCAGCAATCTTTTTAATGGAAAAGTACGAAATAACTGCTAAACTTAAATAAATTGTAAACTATCGGGTACTTCAGTTAGTAAGTTTCAATGCATTGTACACATCGATGCCAGGTTTATGTCAGTTTTTGACAATTTTCTCTTTTTTTTCGCTTTTTTATCATACGGAGTACAGCTCCTTTAAGATTATGCTTTTAAAATCTTTCTTGGCTACACTTTCAAAACTCTTAGAATGCATGTCATGTATGTCAAATATAATACTATATTTAACCAATAGTTACATTTCAAACAGATACCTTACAATTTGATGTATATGAGCTTCATGCTGAATTATTATTCATTAGATAAACATTAATACTTCAATGTACATTGTTGCTTCTTGATGTCTATATTATTTATACTGTTATTTAAGTATTTCTGAAATTGTAACTTCAAATGTTGACACAATGAGCTTTACTGAGATGTGTATTATGGATAGTAAAGATATCAAGCTCAGCCTTTATTTATATTTTCTTATTGCATAAATCCATTTTCCAGGCAATGTATCAAAATGGTCTAAATCTGAATGACTGACATCAGTTTTTATGTGTGTATGTCCACAAAAAGTTTCCAAATACTGCCTTGTATGGAACTATTATTCACATGATAAGTCGAGAATGCAATGTAAATTGCTTTGATCTTGATGTTTACCCTAATCATTGGAAGTTCGCGGAATTGTAAAATAACTTATATATTCATATATATATATTGCCGCTTTCTACAGCACAGTTGACTTTCCGGGATCATTAAAAAACTCTAGCTTCCGGCATTTTCGCGACGCAAACACATTGATGACGCGGTCAACATCTATGATCATGCCTTTGTGGCTGTGGATTAGGGTCAAGGATGATAACCTGTCGCTTTTCATTGTCGTTTGCAGGAAGTTTTTTATTCGTTTCATTCCACTAAACGACCTTTCACAAGAGGCTGATGTAGGTGGCATAGTAAGAAGAACCTCGAATATTGTAAATATGCTAGGATTCAGGTCCTTGTTGGTCTGCTTCGTGGTCTCTTGCAGTCTAGATAAACTTGCGGCTGCGATGCTCCATCTCACATTGCATTCTGTTTTAAATGTGTCAAATGTTTCGTGGCGATTAGGCGCCTTAGCAGCATAAATTGATGGCAGCATGTCGTTCTGCAGAATTTCCAGTTTTGAAGGCAATAAATGTTGTGCACTGTATCTGTCTCTGAAGACATTGAACAAGGTTAATCTGAAGTAGTCAGATGGTGTTTGCACCTCAAGATTTGCTCTGTTTTGCTGTCGACCAACTCTTCTCGGCATTGATGGTTGAATGTCGAAGCCTGTGCTTAATATATCCGTTGCTTTCATGTACAGTCTAATCTACACATCAGGATCAGCCCTCCACTCATTGCACAATTCGACAATGACGTTTGTTTCTTCAACAGCGTGTAGATCATTGCCTTCCTTCTGAAGAAGATTTGTTAGGTTCACGGTAGTACCCAATGTGTTGCGCCACTACAAGTGTGATTATGAATTCAAAGCGCAGTACAGCGGACAAATACTGGCCGGCCTTCTCGTCTCCGTCTTTATTAATAGTTTTAAGTGCGTGGACCACAACGGGGAACGCATTTTGGAACGTTTCGAGTGCGTCCGCACGACTGAAACATCGTGTCTAACATAACGAGCGAAGCTTAGTGCGCCGGTTCATTTCCTCTTTCGTTGCGACCTTTCTAGAAAGCTCGTCCTGAAACGCTGCTAGACGATTTGCTGAAAAATTGAACAAGAATCCAATGTTCTGAACTGTGTCCATCATAGTTCGGATACTCGGATGGAAACTGGTACTGGAGGCATGATTGCCATGTTCCTTCTAGCAGTTGTTGTTTGGTATCTTTATCTATTGAAGTCAAATTGAGACTTTCGAGATCAGGATACGTAGGACTATGTTCGGCAATAATGGCGCCAGACCGTTTACAATTTCAAATAATAAAACGCCCGCAAACTTTTACCAAGCCGATTGGAAATGTTTAATGTAAGGCGTCAACGCGCAGACTACTGGTATGCAACTTTCGATAATTCATAAACGAAACATTAATGTCGCGTGAAAATGTACTTTAGATCGGAGAAAAACGATATATTTGAAATACCAGGTTTCCTATATATTAAAGCGCATTTGTCGGAAGTTCATATTTTAGCCCTCAGCCTCCTATGCCTTCAGTTTTTATTGCAGATTTGGCATTTTTATCTTTTCGGTTTTCTGAAAAATGTGTAGGCCGCGGCCTACACGGCCTATAGGAAGCTACGCCCCTGTTCTTTACTGTTACTTAAACATGTAATAACTGTTACCTATAAATATGACCCGGTGACGAAGTCCAGCGCGGCATTGATCGGTGTTTATGACATTTAGCGAAAACCGTTATTAGAGTCACAGGGAATATGCTGGGGCAACCGGCCATTAGAGTGACAGGGAATATGCTGGGGCAGCCGGCCATTAGAGTGACAGGGAATATGCTGGGGCAGCCGGCCAATAGAGTGACAGGGAATATGCTGGGGCAGTCGGCCATTAGGGTGACAGGGAATATGCTGGGGCAGCCGGCCATTAGAGTGACATGGAATATGCTGGGGCAATCGGCCATTAGAGTGACAGGGAATATGCTGGGGCAACCGGCCATTAGAGTGACAGGGTATATGCTGGGGCAACCGGCCATTAGAGTGACTGGGTATATGCTGGGGCAACCGGCCATTAGAGTGACAGGGTATATGCTGGAGCATCCGGCCATTAGAGTGACTGGGTTTATGCTGGGGCAGCCGGCCATTAGAGTGACAGAGTATATGCTGGGGCAACCGGTCATTAGAGTGGCAGGGTATATTATGCTGGGGCAACCGGCCATTAGAGTGACAAGGAATATGCTGGGGCAGCCGGCCATTAGAGTGACAGGGAATATGCTGGGGCAGCCGGCCATTAGAGTGACAGGGAATATGCTGGGGCAATCGGCCATTAGAGTGACAGGGAATATGCTGGGGCAATCGGCCATTAGAGTGACAGGGAATATGCTGGGGCAACCGGCCATTAGAGTGACAGGGTATATGCTGGGGCAGCCGGCCATTAGAGTGACAGGGAATATGCTGGGGCAATCGGCCATTAGAGTGACAGGGAATATGCTGGGGCAATCGGCCATTAGAGTGACAGGGTATATGCTGGGGCACCTGGCCATTAAAGTGACAGGGCATATGCTGGGGCAACCGGCTATTAAAGTAACAGGGCTATGCTGGGGCAAGCGGCCATTTAAGTAACAGGGAATATGCTGGGACAACCAGCCATCAAAGTAACACGGCCATTAAAGTAACAGGGCATAAGCTAGAGCAACCGGCCATTAAAGTAACAGGGCATATGCTGGGGCAACCGGCCATTAAAGTAATTGGGCATATGCTGGGGCAACCGGTCATTAAAGTAACACGGCCATTAAAGTAACAGGGCATAAGCTAGAATAACCGGCCATTAAAGTAACAGGGAATATGCTGGGACAACCGGCCATTAAAGTAAAAGGGCATATGCTTGGGTAACCGGCCATTAGAGTGACTGGGTTTATGCTGGGGCAGCCGGCCATTAGAGTGACAGAGTATATGCTGGGGCAACCGGTCATTAGAGTGGCAGGGTATATTATGCTGGGGCAACCGGCCATTAGAGTGACAGGGAATATGCTGGGGCAGCCGGCCATTAGAGTGACAGGGAATATGCTGGGGCAGCCGGCCATTAGAGTGACAGGGAATATGCTGGGGCAATCGGCCATTAGAGTGACAGGGAATATGCTGGGGCAATCGGCCATTAGAGTAACAGGGCATATGCTGGGTCAACCGGCCATTAAAGTAAAACGGCCATTAAAGTAACAGGACATAAGCTAGAGCAACCTGCCATTAAAGTAACAGGGCATGTGCTGGGGTAACCGGCCATCAAAGTAACACGGCCATTAAAGTAACAGGGCATAAGCTAGAGCAACCTGCCATTAAAGTAACAGGGCATGTGCTGGGGTCCCGGCCATCAAAGTAGCACGGCCATTAAGGTAACAGGGTAAATGCTGGGGCAACCGGCCATCTAAGTAAAACGGTCATTAAAGTAACAGGGCATAAGCTAGAGCAACCGGCCATCAAAGTAACAGGGCATATGCTGCCGCAACCGGCCATTAAAGTAAAAAGGCATATGCTGGGGTAACCGGCCATCAAAGTAACACGGCCATTAAAGTAACAGGGCATAAGCTAGAGCAACCGACCATTAAAGTAACAGGGCATATGCTGGGGTAACCGGCCATCAAAGTAACACGGCCATTAAAGTAACAGGGCATATGCTGAGGCAACCGGCCATTAAAGTAAAACGACCACTAAAGTAACTGGGCATATGCTGGTGCAACCGGCCATTAAAGTAATAGGGCATATGCTGGGGTAACCGGCCATCAAAGTAACACGGCCATTAAAGTAACAGGGCATATGCTGGGACAACTGGCCATTAAAGTATCATGGCATATGCTAGGGTAACCGGACATTCATGTAACAGAGCAAATGCTGGGGCAACCAGCCATTAAAGAAACATGGCATATGCTGGGGTAACCGGCCATTAATGTAACAGGGCATATGCTGGGTCAACCGGCCATTAAAGTAACATGGCATATGCTAGGGCAACCGGCCATTAATGTAACAAGGCATATGCTAGGGCAACCGGCCATTAAAGTAACAGGGCATATGCTAGGGCAACCGGCCATTAAAGTAACATGGCATATGCTGGGGTTACCGGCCATTAATGTAACAGGGCATATGCTGGGGTAACCGGCCATTAAAGTAACAGGGCATATGCTGGGGCAACCGGCCATTAAAGTAACAGGGCTATGCTGGGGCAATCGGCCATTAAAGTGTCAGGACTATGCTGGGGCAACCGGCCATTAAAGTAACAGGGCTATGCTGGGGCAACCGGCCATTATAGTAACAGGGTATATGCTTGGGTATCAGGCAATTAAAGTTACAGGGCAAATGCTTGGGCAACCGGCCATTAAAGTAACAGGGCATATGCTGGGGGCAACCAGCCATTAAAGTTACAGGGCATATGCTGTGGCAAGCGACCGGCCTTTAAAGGGACAAGGCATTTCCTGGGATATGATGGATTTACCTGACAGAGTTTAAAAGTATTCATCAAACAACTTCATCAAGGATAGCAAATCACAATTGTTATCAATACTGGTGATCATCATTATATCTGTCACAAATCAATTTCGTAACAGTTGTTGTCGTGATAACCGTCACCATGAGACTCAAGGATGGTGAGGAGTGGAGTTATCATCTAAATCAGTACCCAAATAATCATCACCAGCGTTTTTATAACTTTCTGATCATCAATGTAGATTTGAATTATCCTTGGATTATGACCCGAAATATCGGTGTACCGATTAAAATGGATTTTTCTGCGAGATGTTGCATTCGTATACATGTATAAGATTACTTGCATGGTCCAAAAATGCCTGTGAATACTGTGTGTGTGGTATCATTATGTTGCGCACTCACTTGGATCAACTAGGTAAACCAAGTTACGTGTCTCTACGAAGTACAGTGTAAGTGCTGCTTTATACACGTGTTCATCGCGCAATCAAGAACATTATAGCGGTAACGTAATAAGATTCGTGTTTCACCACTTATCTATAAATATATTAATACAACTGGTTATGTACTTATGATTTGCGTATTTCACTTAGTAAGTGGTTACACGAATCGTATTACGTTAACCAGTTAGTATGTTACCGACGAAGTGGAATTCGCAAACCATAACAAGTTAACCTGCTAGTGTTGTACAGCTAAAAAGGGTAATATTAGGTTGAAGTTCTGGGCTCTTTCAAGCCTGTTTTTAGTCTTATGATATTTATCTTACCAAAAGATAACGCGAATATTAACTAGATAGCTAGATAATCATCGCGAAAATTAAGTGGTTAACACAAAACAATTGGCGAACGTTAACAGGCCATCGTACGGCAGTCATATGCCACCATGCTATTCTGATTGACTGATTGCTGTTTGTTGAGTGCTCCGTAATGGCGGACAAAAATTAATTTTCTTTCGATTAATTTCGGCTAGTTATAACATATGAACGGCAGTTAAGCCTGAACAGACAGTTTTTCCGGATCTACAAACAACAAATTATATTATAGTTGCATTTGAGTCGTTCCAACTGTGCAATATTGGGAAAATGGGCCCACGTGGAAAGCAAAATGAACTTTCAGTAGAGGAGATCGAGGCGATCGCCAAGTGTGTGACCAAAAAATGGACGCTAAATTAGACCTTTTTGAAAAATTCGTGTTGCTAGGTACCGTGGTGATGCTCTTGAGCAATACTCTCGGAGGGAAAACATCAGGTTGCATAATGTCAATGAAAATGAGAGAGAACATTTACTTGAGGTTGTATTGAGTATCGTTAATGCGGCCAAGTCATTCAAGGGCAACGAAGATACCCCAGATGTCAGTCCTGATGATCTTTTTACTAAGAAAGACATAAGTGTTTGTCATCGTGTAGGCAGTAAAGCTCATGGACGAAATCATTCTATGAAGCCAAGACAGATTCTTGTGCGTTTCATTAGTCGGCAAAGTATCCAGTCAATCTTCAGATGTAAGAAAAATCTAAAAAAAACATCATGCAGTTCAAAAACATTATAATTACAGATGATGTCACTGTACTACGTTTGCGACTGAAGGCAATCATTAAAGACACTCCTGGTGTTACCAAGGTTCATACCCGTGACGGCAATATTGTGTTCACCAAAGATGGACGAGTAAACACAGTTTCTTCTCCTGATGACCTACACAAGACCGGCATTGACGTTGATCTGACAGCACTTGGCTTGGAAGATCTAGGCTAGGAAGAGGAGGATGATGTTGGGAACGATGATGTTCTGAGCGGTATAAACTCTGTCCCGTGTGTCATTGTACAGAACTCTTTGGTGATGTCAATAATGAACCTAAAGACGATAGTCATGTTATTTAAACTCAGATTGATATAAAATCTAGTCATAATTTAAATGATCATGCATATTGTAAAAGTTTTGATTGTAAAACTCTGAAATTTGTTCGTTTGAATGTTTGTGGTATTATCTCGAAATTATGTTTCCCTGATTTTGATAAGTTTATGTTAAAATGTGATATTTTTTGTTTAACTGAGACAAAGTTAGATGATTTCGATAACGTGGATGTTAGTGTTTTTAAATTCCAAGGTGTTCACAGAATTGGAGGCTTAAAGAAGTCTGGTGGAATATGGGTTTTTGTCAAAGATTACTTATGGAAATATGTTAAATTTGTTAATTGTAACAATGACAATTGTTTGTGGTTTAAAATTGATAGTAAGCTTTCAAATGAAAAATGTATGTTTGGTGTAATTTATATACCACCTGAAAGTTTTGTATATTCCTTTGTTGATATATTTGATAAGTTAGAGAGTGATATTATTGATTTTAAAGCTGAGGGTTACAGCATATGTCTTCTTGGTGATTTCAATGCTCGTACAGTACAATTATCTGACTTTGTCTCAGTTGATGATGTTTTAACTGATAATTAGTTTGACTATCAAACACAATGTGAATTTAATAGGAATAATCTTGAAGTATTAGGCTTTGTGACAGATCGTCACTCAGAAGACAGTGTTTGCAATAAGTACGGGTATCGTTTCAGTGAACGTTGTAAACCCCTTGATGTTCACATTGTAAATCTCTTAATGTTTACATTGTAAATGGTAGATTAGGCAGTGATGTATTCATTGGCAAAACCACATGTAAGAATGTTAGTGTTATTGACTATCTTGTTTTGTCACCTTGCTTGTTTCCAAAAATTGATAAGTTTGACATCCTTCCATTTGATCCTTTATTGTCAGATGTTCATGATCCTATTAGTTTTGATTTCATATGTAATAGTCAAGTACATATAGGACATAGTTGCAGTAATGTTAAGACTGATAATAATAGGGCTCCTATTTATATGTGGTAAAATGATAAATTGCCAGATTATTTGGCAAGTATTGACCGTGACGAATTAAGTCGAATATGTACTGAGATTAATAATGCTTGTGATGACATTAATACGTGTACAAACAAATTTGTCAATGTTATTACTAAAAGAATTGGAGTCATTTTAACAGACGCTGCATGTAATTGCAATCTTATACGAACCAAGGTTCGGTCTGGTAATAAAAAGAAGCATGAATCAAAACCATGGTTTGATAATTATTGTAAGGCTAAACAAAAAAATATCATGAAAGTAAAAGTGAATATAAAATGGTTAATTCGATTCATAATTTCGATGAGTTAAAGGCTGCAAGCAAAGAATATAAAAAATCCCTAAATAAAAAGTTTAAGGATTATCATTTAGGCGTTGAGAAAAAAATGAGAAATTTGATAAACATGTCCCAAGGACTATTGGACCTTATTAAACAAATATGCAGGTGGAAAAAAGAAATACTTAATAAGATTTCATTGAAACATTTTATGAACAATTTAAAAATCTCAATAGTGATGAAACTGCTGGTGATATTGGTGACTTCATTATTAATGATATTAGTGAATATAATAATTGGTTAAATGAGCATTTTACGGTCAAGGAAATTGAAAAAGCTATTAGTAAACTTAAGAATAACAAAGCATGTTCACCTTTGGACAATATATTAAATGGATATACAAAGTACTCAAAACAGGAAATGCTTCCTATATATTGTAAATTATTTTATATATTATTAGATTCTGGTCAAGTTCCAGATTCTTGGTGTGTTTGAATTATCCTTCCAATCTATAAAAATAAGGGTAATTCTGATGATACAGACAATTATAGAGGGATAACAATATTAAGTTTTTTGGGGAAACTGTTAACTTCATTCATAAATGATAGAATCAATGGCTTTTTAGAAGATTCAAATTTGCTAATTGAGGAAATAGCGGGTTTTCGTGCAAAGTATGGTACTGTTGATCATATTTACACTCTCAAGATGTTGGTAGGCTTTTACTTATATAAAAAAATACTGTTCATTTATTGACTACCGTAAGGCGTTCGACTGTGTTGATAGAACTGCTTTATGGGTGAAGTTACTGAACAATATTGACGGGAAAATTTTGAAACTAATAAGCAATATTTATCAGAAGGCCAAGTATTTTGTAAAAGGTTAATGGTGAGCTGTCCAATACGTTCAGTAATTCTCTAGGGGTGCACCAGGGTGAAAATCTTTCGCCAATACTTCACTATTTCTTAATGATCTAGTTCAATTTATTTCTGTAAATTGTGAATGTCTTTCTCTTTTGACATCTGAAACTCACACATATACTTTGATACAAGTGAGTTGGATGTTTATCTGAGGTTATATCTTTTGCTTTATGCGGACGATACAGTAGTTTTCCTGAAAATGAAAATGAATTGCAAATAGCTCTTAATACAATGTTTGAGTATTGTCAGAAATGGCACCTTACTGTAAACTCTGCTAAAGCGAAAGTGGTAGTGTTTTCAAGAGGTAACATAAGAATTAAACCTACTGTTTATTATGATATTGCTAAACTTGATGTTGTTGATGATTTTAGTTATCTTGGTGTGAAGTTTAATTGTAATGGTAAGTTCAATGTAACCAAAAAACATCTTTGTAATCAAGCAAAAAAAGCAATGTTTTCAGTAATGATTAAAATTAGAAAACTTTTGCTTCCTATAGATATTCAAATACAGCTATTTGATACATTGGTAACTTCTATTTTGTTATATGGTAGTGAGGTATGGGGCTTTGAAAATAATTATATTATTACTCAATTTCAACTCAAATTCTATAAAATGATACTTAAATTAAATAAATCAACTCCAACTGTTATGTTTCTTGGTGAACTTGGTGTTTACCTTATTAAGATTGAGGGAAGAATGCTCAACTTTTGGAGTTCGTTAGTCTCCGGAAATGCAGATAAATATTGTGCTGTCCTATATAAACTTATGTTTAATTTGCATATCAATAATGTTTACAGTTGCCCATGAATTGTTAAAGTGAAAAGTGTATTAAATAATCTAGGTTTGTCAGAGTATTGGCTCTCTCAATCGGTTATAAATGTAAATATGTTTAAAAGTTAAGTAAAATTGACTTTGCAGGATCAGTATAAGCAAACTTGGTCAAGTGACATTAACACTTTTTCTAAATGTATGAGCTACAGATTATTCAAAACAGAATTTAAGTTGGAAAACTATCTTACAAATGTTTTATGGAATCTTGCTTATACGATATGTAAACTTAGATGTTTGAACAATTGTATTCCTGTTGTGAGTGGTCGTTATATGAATGTTGATAGGGCTTTACGAGAGTATACATTATGTGATATAAATGACCTTGGTAATGAGTTTCATTATTTTTTGAGATGTTCTTTTTTTGATGCTGATAGGAAAAAGTTTATTGATAAATATTATTATCAGTATGCAAATACACATAAGTTCCAAAAAATAATGTGTAGCACTGACACCTCTACTATAATTAGATTAGCTAAATTCATAAAAATTATTTTGTTCAAATTCAAAAGATAAATTTTATTTAGTTCCAACTCCACCTTCCTTATTTCTTTTCTTTTTTCTTCTCGTGCAAACTATTTTGTCATTCTTCATTATCTTATTGTAGTGTTGTAGAGCTAATTTCCATGTCATTCTTTGTATGTTATGTGTATCCATTGCTCGCCATTCCATTTTATTATTGTATTTTGTTTGTTAACTCTGTTTGCCTGAAATAGGCCATGAGTATTTTAATAAAAGTTAAAAAAAACTTCAAAGCTTATGTTGCTATTGGATCTTTAGTACAACTACATCCGCGATTTAACATGTTGGAGGGATAGAGCAACCATCGGACCCCGCCTCGCAATTAAGAAAAAATATCAGTCCGGAACGTTGTATTCGGAGAACAAAATCGTCTATGATCCACAACCACTTGTGGATCATTATAGACGCTTTTGTTCTAAGAACACGACACAATAATGAGTGCTTGCTAGAGACTACTTTTACACAATGATAAATTAGATTTTGGTGAAATTATGATGATAATTGGACAACAACAAAATCGGATTTTTTTCAGGATAATAATTCATTAAGTTATAATATATTTTAATCGTCTTTCATAGCTGAACTATTAAAGTACTGTTTTCATGAATGTTCTGTAAAGTAAGTGCAAACGTGCACAACAACAATGACACTTTGTCTAATCATGATGCGACAATGACGTCAATAATGATAACGAGATCATGATGCGTAGTTTTTGTTGTGGATGATGATGAGTGAACTGGGAGGTATCGCATTTGGGAAACAGTTCGGACTGTTTTAACTGGTTGGTTTTATTGTAGGAAGACAATTCATAATTCAATCTTTATTTTGTCAATCGTTGTTAAAACTTTAAAAAAAACACACACAGTAGTTCAGATCCATTAAAAAACATGATATAATCTTCAATTGAAATCATGATTAAAAGACAAACACCCCTGAAACCGACATTTTGTCACATGGAGGGGATATTCTTCTATGCGCATAACTATGGTTATAACACGGCACTACGATGACAATAAGACGATAGTACAATGATGAAAACACGACAGTACGATGGTGAAAACGCGACAGTGAGATACTAAAATACTACGATAACGAAAACGCGATTACACGATGTCGCGTTTTCACCATCGTAATGTCGCTTTTTTCACCATCGTATATCGATGGTGAAAAAAGCGACATTACGATGGTGAAAACGCGACATTACGATGGTGAAAACGCGACATTATGCTTTAACGATGGTGAAAACGCGACATTACAATGGTGAAAACACGACATTACGATGGTGAAAACGCGACATTACAATGGTGAAAACACGACATTACGATGGTGAAAACACGACATTACAATGGTGAAAACGCGACATTACGATGGTGAAAACGCGACATTACGATGGTGAAAACACGACATTACGATGGTGAAAACGCGACATTACAATGGAGAAAACACGACATTACGATGGTGAAAACGCGACATTACAATGGTGAAAACGCGACATTACGATGGTGAAAACACGACATTACGATGGTGAAAACGCGACATTACAATGGTGAAAACCCGACATTACGATGGTGGTAACGCGCTATTACGATAGTGAAAATGGTGAAAACGCGACATTACGATATAACGATGGTCGGAAAACGCGACATAACGATGGTGAAAACACGATAGTATATCGCATTATCATCATCGTTCTGTCGTATTAGCGCGTTTTCGTTATCTGACTGTCGCGGTTTCATCATCGCACTGTCGCATTTTCGTTATCGAAGTTTCGTGATTTCGCGTTTTCATCATCGTACTATACTATCGAGTATCGCGTTTCAGATCAACACATGTACAGTCGATGGCCCTCAATACATTCCGTAACATGGCTAGGAAACTCAGTGCAAATACCCATTATCGCCTTCTGATAAGTTGACATCATTTAGCACATGCTCACCGGCATACCAACATATGGGCCCGGAAAAGGTGAACCCGCAAAATGGCATAAGCCATCAAGAATAAATTGAATCTGTGAATACTTGACGAAATGAATTATGCTCGAATTTAGTCGTATCAATACATGCAGCCGCGAGGCAGTACTTGATATGAACTATCGATACTGATCACCAATACAGGTGTCTTCAATGGAACGTTCGTTTAATTTATTTGCAGCACGTTAAGATGGCCATGGCTGATCGATTTCTAGTTTATCCAGGTATGAAAACAGACCATACCTAGAAAATATTGATTTCTGAGTTTGCTTGTTTGCTTAAACAAACCAAGGACTTCCGTTATTTGGATGAACTTATCAACTTAAATGTATTATTTGTAATATGACTACACACAATCTGCCATAACGAAGTAATCTTTAAACAATTCATTGGTTTTCTCACTAAATTGGTATCATCGACAGGACAGCGAAATATATTAAGGTTTGATATAACTTTTGACATTTGTTTCAATGGCAAATTTTGTCCTATCAAAAATGTAATACCGAAATACGTTTATTATAATGGTTTTGTATTTGGACCAAATTTAATGTCAGAGATGTTTGTGTCCGATCATAACAAACATGATTCTATAACTACATTTTGGAATGTTTAACTCGTTCCAACTAGAGGTTTAATGCAGATTGCTAATGGACTTATTTATTATTGTTGTTGTTGTTTTCTTTTATCTATTATTTTCTTTTTATCTATTGTAAGAATACCGTTGGAAATGAGCCCTAGGGCTTTCTTCGGCCATCTTAGGTTATAGCACAGTACACAGACCGAGTTTCCACGGAAATGTTTAATCTACTGTATTATGTATAGAATGTTTTAAACAACAAGCAATCAATCGATGTAATTCTAATGAAATTGTAAGCACACTATACTAGACAAAGCGCTGTCACCACCCTACATTTAGACGTATTTACATGCAAGTATTAGATAAAAAGGGATTACCGTCGACATTCTAAGTTTTCTTGCCATTGTATTAATGGTAACACAATCTTTTCTGATCAATGAACCATGAACTGTCTTTCGAAGATACAATTTCCGTTACTGAAATCGAAAGCCTCGAAAAATACTGGAACGATCATTGCCAAAGCCAAATCTCTCCCTTTGCTACGCTTGCTCAGCCATTTCTTTATTTTTTAAATGTTGTTTCATGTCATCTTACTATTACTTAAGAGCCAAATAACGCCAATATATTTAACTATTTATTTTATTGAAAACTAGCGGGAATTGCACTCGCGCATAATACTTGACGTCATTATCGGAAACGGAAGTAAACAAAAATTGATTAGAGATATTAGTTAAACATATGCTTTCTTTGATTTGCCTAGCTTGTTGTTGTTTTTTCGTGTCTCGAGTAAGGTATGTACAAATATGTTTATCCTAAAGTTGACGACTTAATATTAATGAAAACTTTCCTTCAAAGTCCAAGCAAACTCTTGCGATCTGTAAAATACGACGCATGCTGACATGTATACATTTGGTCCATAACACATCGGAAATTGTCATTATGTACGTTTTTTTGTTATTTTGTTTTGGGTGTATAATCACGGGTGCGAAACAGTGGCTCCAGCTCTTTAAGGAGCTGTGTATAAAAAAGAGCCAATGACACTTCCGAGCTAGAGCAAAAGAACGGATATCATCGTAAAACGTGAGTATTACTCGTTATTTTATCTAATATCACAATTATGAAGGCTTATTTGAGAAATCGGGGAATGCAGTGCCATATAAATATGTTTAATCTTCACACGTATTTCGGTTATTTTGTAAACATATTGTTTGTGGAGTTATAAAACCGATTCTCCCATCAAACATATACATGTTTACAAACGAAAGTAGAACATTTTCACCAATTTTCAACTGAATTTCACTCAAGAAGCTTACATTTAAGATAAAACCAGTATTATCGAGTGCTTTTATTTTGTCGGGAATAACAATGACCGCCTGTTTACCGGAATAAGCATGTTTATACTCTTTTTCTGGGTTGAGCTGGAGCCAAAAGCCAGGGAGCTGGAGCCAAACCTTGGAGGCTGAGCCAATACGCTGTATAATAATGCACTCAACTCGGCATATTTGGAAAATTTGTAGTTCTGTATTTATAACTAGTATTAAGATTTTGCTGTTTTTTTTTAGAATATATAATTATTTATGAATATTCAATGCAATTCATCCGATAATGGGCGTTGCAATCTCAGAAATGTCGATGGAGCTAAACAATCCATTCACAACATCTATATACTTATATGGTTACTGTTTCTTGACCAGTTTTTTACTCCATTCAGATTCCAAAATAAATTGATTGTAGTGGGTCAAAGAAAGTGTGTTATTTAACAAAGATTAGATAGACGAAACACTGGTAAACTATGTGCTAAATTACATTAACTTAGAATTTAACGACCGCTTTGTACACCAATCGTATTGAATACGTGTTAGTGTTATTTTTCTTATGTTTCTGTACATTAGATTAATATTTGCTATATTTGCTATATATATATATAATGAGGTACACTATTTACCGACATTAAACGCAAGCTTGGCTTAGTTTAAGTGAAAACTAGTGTGTATTCTTACAATAATTCATTGTCTCCTCGACCAGCAAGGTCGTAATACAGCATAAGTTAGTGCACGATATTAAACCAATAAACATCAGTGTGTGTATAGTCTTACATCTAGGATTGACAAATTTAGTTGCTAGACATTGTGGGTATAGTGATGGTACCCAACAGTAGAGCCACAACGCCAGACTTAAAACGAATCACTAACTGGTTTAGGTGTACATCTTTTTTGTCATTGAAAAACTAATGTATTTGTTTACATTACGGTTCAAAAGTTGTACATGAAAGTTCATTGCATTTTTTTTCTTTTATACCATCCGACTTTGATTAAAACACTTTTTAAAATCCCTTAACCCCTTTAAGATGCAGATATTGTCAAACTTAATCAATCTATCATAATATAACACCACACAGGTTTGCTTTATTATTACGATAACATAAAGAAATAAAAACCTTTTATATATAAAAATAAATGAATAGACATATATCTAACAGAGCGAAATAGATTCCAGGTTTTGCTGCACAACTGACTTTCTGACTTGGAACATATCTAGGAGTTATACATATCATATATATAACATTTATTTATTAAGTTATCTTTATTAATAATGAATTTAGCGTTTGGAATTTGCCAATATTTCTCATCAAAACGTGAATTATTATACAGCGTATTGGCTCAGCCTCCAAGGTTTGGCTCCAGCTCCCTGGCTTTTGGCTCCAGCTCAACCCAGAAAAAGAGTATAAACATGCTTATTCCGGTAAACAGGCGGTCATTTTTAATCCCGACAAAATAAAAGCACTCGATAATACTGGTTTTATCTTAAATGTAAGCTTCTTGAGTGAAATTCAGCTGAAAATTGGTGAAAATGTTCTACTTTCGTTTGTAAACATGCATGTGTTTGATGGGAGAATCGGTTTTATAACTCCACAAACAATATGTTTACAAAATAACCGAAATACGTGTGAAGATTAAACATATTTATATGGAACTGCATTCCCCGATTTCTCAAATAGGCCCTCATAATTGTGATATTAGATAAAATAACAAGTCATACCTACGTTTTAGGATGATATCCGTTCTTTTGCTCTAGCTCGGAAGTGTCATTGGCTCTTTTTTATACACAGCTCCTAAAAGAGCTGGAGCCACTGTTTCGCACCCGTGATAATGCGCCAAGCAGTTTGTTGTAAGCCGGCGTTGTTGAAAGGGGAAAGGGGTAAGCAGCAGCCAATCTTGTTGTACTTCGCCCTGGAATATTCACACCTATTAAAGATTTTGAAAGGTGTATTCTCAAATAATTTATATATGAAGCGGACCATTTCACTGTGACGATTCCGTCTCCATTTATCGACATTAGAGCGGTACCTTCCAACAAACTCACCCTTACTGGCAGTGTCTTTTGGGTTTTGCTATAAAATGCACTGAATGTTGCCACCAAACTGGACTGAATTGTGGACCAATAGCTGACATATAACCACCTACAGATGTAGACCATGTTTCTTAATAGCCGCGACCCTTACAATGAGTGTTCAATATACTGTTTACTTTTTCATTATTTCTCTTGTAACTATTTCCCTCTCGTTAGTGTCAATATTTCCAAATGCCTATATACGTACATGTATGTTCATGGATAATAAGTTTGTTATTGTATTGAAGCTGCATTGAGAAATGGTCTTTTTCTCGGACTAAACACTTCATGAAATCGTACTCAGACAATGCAAGTTTATTCTCCGACGTTAAAAAATCAATTCTTAAGGGCATTAATTAATGCAAACTGGGTTAAGTAGGCAAAAAATTAAACATTTATACCAGTAATCATCATTTTTCCTTTTAATTAGTTTCTATTATAACGTTCAATCGTTTGCACGGGTAAAGCATATATAATGCTACATACTTACATGAGGTAAGGGGATGAACACATTTTACGACGAAATATTTTATTGGAGATATGTTGAAATTCCGTTTGCGCTAAAACTGAATAGACTTTCGGTTTGTGCCAATGTGCTCCAGTGTTGATGATATGTCTTTGGTTGAGAAATATGTTGAACAAACAGCGACAGGAATTCTTGGTCACAAAAATGCAACATATTTCATAAAATAGAAGCAATCGCCGAAGACATTGCCCCAAACTCTCTAATATACTAAAGTCATTGCTCAATATCTAACTCAACTCGATTTTTACCTAACAACCTAGCGTTGTGATGTTTGACTCCGTTGTAAATGCCCTTTTCAATGTTTGAACTCGAATTTAAGATGTGTATGTAATAAGAAGATAATTCAACTCACATATGTCACAGTTGTGTTTTTTAAGTAAATATTGCTTTTATCAGACTACCAACAGTTTTTTTTTATAAATAAATATGGTTGAAATTCATAATGCTGATTTCATGATGAGTTTGGCAAATAATGGAAAGTCAGTCAATAGTTTGGCCATGAAATAGTTAAACTTTAATTGTTCTCAATGCTACATTTAATAACCGGTGCTGTGTTTATGTTTGTTTTGGAAACACGGCATTCTTCATGAAAATTGAAACGCGGACGTCAAGTACCTGACTGTAACCATAATTAATACACCGACGTCAAATAAAAATGCACCACTTTAACTTAATTTTATGTACTAAATATTTAGGGAAAAAACATGATTTAACAAGCAAAACGTGTTCTTTGTCAAGGAATGGAAAAAAACGTCGTAACGACCGATACTACTTCATTTGTTTTAGAAGTCTATACAAATGTAATATTAAAACATTTTTCTTTATATTCATGTTTACACTTTCATATTAAGATACTTGATCGGTTCCAATCGTGGTGCGCTTCCATTGACTGTCAGTATTGTGTTATTAAGATCTTTCAATATTTGTTTTAGGTCAATTGATTGGACCTCATGTGCGCAAGAACACAACAGACATCAGAAGCGCAATATTCTTCGGCGTTTGCCAAATGCCGACTTGGTAAACAGGGCCATCACGTGAATACTGCGATTGTCAAGGGAACTGTTAAATATATATCATAAAACAGCAAGCCGTTGACGCAATGCTAAACATTGACACGTCGTGCAAGGAACATTAACACGTGGTGCAAGAAACATCGTTTCGCGGTGCAAGAACATAGACACGTGGTGCAAGATCCATTGACACGTGGAACAAAAAACATTGTCACGTGGTGCAAGGAACATTGACACATACAGAAACCGTTGATAATATAAAATATTAAACTAGAAGTCTGAAGCTTGCTTGTGGATCTGCTCTGCACAAGAAAAGGCGAAAGAAACTATGGGGTGTCTGCAAACTTTGTGTCGAGTTTTCCTGATCGTGGTTAACCTGTTCTTCTTGGTAAGCTTTTATAAATCACTTTTAAAAATAACCGTATAAATAGTACTTCTTATAAATGAAATAGTGTGTTTAAAGAAGAAGAAACAATGGATTTCTTGTGAAAACCCATCTATAACCACCAGAGAGTGAATTGATGTGATGGACGCCTCAACTCTATAGCCGGCCCCACAACCATGTCAAATTCCTCAACCATGGCCAGTTTTCCTACACCCGTTGTCGACAGAATAAAACATCCCCACAACCGCAGCTAAGAATGACGACCCTCGTCAAGACAGACAGAAGACAGCAAGAACTGTTTTTGTCGTAAACATGTTATAAGTTTTTAAAAACATATAAAAACATATAATTAATAAAGTAGTAAAATTTTATGGGAGGCTATTAAAGGGGCTGTATTCCGTATGATAATATAGCGGGAAAAAAAGAAAATTGTCGAAAACTGACATAAACTTGGTATATCGATGTGTAAAATGCATTGATACTTACTAACTGAAGTACCACATAGTTTACAATTAATTTATTTTCGCAGTTTTTTCGTATTTTCCCATTAAAAAAGATTACTGGGTGTCTACCTAGTAGAATTCATTCCTTATGCGCGATTGGCTAGTCGATATTATCACGTGATATTACCAAGTTAGGTATAGCTTAAATATTCCTACTGTTTAGTATGAGCCTTCGTAGCACAGTGGATACAACACTGGACTGCAATTTTGGCGACACCGGTTCGAATCCGGTCTCCGACTCGATTTTTTTTTTTTACATTTCGGTACTTTTTTACAATTATGATATCAAAGAGTAAAACATTTTATCAAATAATTGTTCTGAGATTCGTGACAGAAAAAATGGTGCCAATCTGGTGTACAGTCCCTTTAACAAATGTCATATTTTACTTGAAAGATCTAAAAGATAGTATTTATATAAGAATTTCTGAACAGAAATACTTTATTTATAAATTTACCTACGCTTCTTAGTATGCTTATTTTTTTATAGCATTAGTTCGATAAACGGGTACATGCATGTACTTCGGTTTCTCATATAATATGGTTTAAACAATTCTGAGGTTGTTATATGCAGGACATATTATTATAAAATGATACTTGTCTTCTAAATCATTACAGTTACACACAGTACGTTAACGTTGACCTATATTGTTTTGTTCTATTTCATATCTGCCTGTTTCTATATGAAGTTTATGCGATGACAATTTTAGCTTAGAAAAAACCTTCTTTCTTTGGTAAAATATCTGGATCAAGTTCAGTTTCAAAATGTTCCTTAATTAATGAGTTTATATGTGCATAAAGTATAATTATTGCTTATCCCTTCATACCATGGTTGCTTGAAAACATCGAGCACTCTATTCTTAAACGTAATATGAAAGTTCTTCAAATTAACTGAGTTTGGACTTAACCACACATATGAGAAACCGTACATATCTAACAAAGAGTTTACCTTATTGGCCCAATTGTTACGATAATCAAGACACATGTCACTATAAAATTATTTTGTGATAATGTTGTCGGTAGAAATAGTTTTACACAAAAAATCTATTATCCTGGCACAGCTATGGACGCATAGAGGGTATCTACCTATTTCACCGTAAACGGCCAAGTTGCATAAACTCGTTTTAACATCAAGAATATATTAACAAAATTTAAGGTGAATACGCTCGATTTCGTTCGATTTTGAAAATCCCCTTATCTCAGACCCATGATTCAACGAGGCCCCAACAAAAGCGTCAATCAATTTATAAATAACGCTAGGCACAAAATGGTAATGCTTTGTATTATTTATATTAACATGTAAAGGGGTCTTAAAATGACTCACTCATGGTTTGTAAAATGCACTCTTTTTTAATCACGAAATAAAGTGTGGCTAATCAGTGTTAAAACAAAAATACCAAAAGCTGGAACCCTTCAGCAAATATTGATATTTGCTAAAATATCGCCTTTGAAGACCACAATTTTCATTAGCGATTATAACGCGATTGAAAACTTATTACGGCTGTTGTGTTGCGATATATATTTTGTGCGTATTTACCAGCATGTAACGATTTAGATCTTTATCAGTTTGAACTGAGTAATTTAGAGTCATTATTATCGCATTATACCAAGGTGGGGAACGTAATTGCCGCAGGTGACTTTAACGGACATTATCTAACGAATGGATATAAAGGGAACGATAAATCACGGCTTCTTACAAATTTCATTGCCAAGAACAATCTTTTATCTGTTCAACTATCATGTAGCAAAGGGGATGCTTACACATTTGTGCCCAACCAGTCTACATTGGACTATATTTTCATTGAGGGAACATTCTTAGAAAATGTCAAATCATTCCAAATAACGAATAGTGCTGAGATAATGACGTCCGACCACTTACCGATGATAATGAAATTTGCCATTAAGCCGCGACTGCAGGAAATAAGGCTTAACAGGTCGGGCATAGCATGGAACAAATGTACAAATGAAAATATTGAACGCTATAATTGTGCAATTCAAGATGGCCTTAAGTGTATCTTAGACACAGAAATCGACAATTGCAAACCGGACTTCTTAAACGCACTTATCACTGACACGTTACATACGGCATCGTCTTGTCTACCAGTCAGCAAATTTAATAAGCGTGCGAAACCGTATTGGGATCATGAAGTAAAAGCCTCTCACACCGCTGCGCGAGCATTACGAAGAATCTGGATGGCAGCAGGGCGACCAAGAGGTAACGAGTACGATACCTATCGTGAATATAATCAGGCTAAAGCAAAGTTCAGGAACATTCAGAGACAAAAACAAAGAGAAAGTGAAAACAAATACTTAGATGAACTGAATCGCACCGCAGAGCTTGACTATAGACAGTTCTGGAAAACATTAAAGAGTAAGAGTGGGAAAAATACTGAAATTTGTAACGAACTGATATTTGATGATGTGAAATATTCTGATGAAAATGTCGTTAAAGGCTTCCAAAAATATTTTGAAAATGTGTTCGATCACAACTATCATCTTTCGCGTGAAGATGAAGCAATAAATATGCGTGTACAAGACTTTGCTAGCAATGACAGTCGCCAAGACATAATGCTGTTGTGCGAAATACTACCAGTTGAGGTCGAATCAGTTGTAAAAACGCTTAAGAAGCAAAAATCACCAGGAATCGACAATATACTAAATGAACATGTCATACACGGAGGGAAAATGTTACAAACCGCCCTCTTGAAGCTGTTTAACTCAGCCCTGCGTAACGAAACAATACCTGAGACGTGGAAGACAAGTATTATAATACCTCTTTATAAGGGAAAAGGAAAAGCAAAGAATGACCCCAACAGCTTCCGGCCAGTGTCGCTATTGCCTTGTTTTCGTAAAATCTTTGAACGAATCTTATTGAACAGAATAAATAACCACATCAAAATGCATCGCCTACAATTTCCGTCGGCACAGCAACAGGGTTTTCAGACAGGACTCAGCTGACTCACAACCGCCTTCAACTTCCAGGAAACAGTCTACACGCAGATAGAAACCGGAAGTAACGTGTACACGGCGTGTTTAAACCAGAAAGCCGCGTTTGATTCTGTATGGCACACCGGTTTGTTTTACAAACTCGGTCAGTTAGGACTTACTGGAAAATTTCGACGGATCATTATGAGCACGTATGACAATCTGAAATGTGTGGTACGCACAAACGGACTGAACTCAGATATCATTAACGTTCGCAGATCAGTACGCCAAGGAGGAGTACTTTCGACATTTCTCTATCTTGTTTACGTCGATCAGTTGTTATTGGACTTAGAGAATAGCAATAGCGGTTGCACGGTGATGTCCGTAAAGGCGGAAAACCCATCATTCGCAGACGACATTGCGCTAGTCGCTGTAGCCCCCCTCTTTCTTCAGATTATGATCGACATTGTTTACAAGTATTGTAAAACTTGGAAGATGGACATTAGTGTTGCCAAATCGAATATCATCGTATTTTCAAAGCGCAGGTCCATACCTGTCGCAGGGATCATATACGGAGACAAATTATTACAACAAGTAAATAACGTGAACCACTTGGGTATATGGCATGACTCGAATTTGAACTATACCATGCGGATACAAGATAGGATACAAAAGGCCAGAAACGCCTTCTTCTCTATGGCAGCTCAAGGTGTCAACCCGTATGGTGCAAACCCCTTAGTTTGTGTCAATTTGTTTTCAAAGATAGTAAAACCAATTGTATTATATGGATCTGAGCTATGGTGTAATTTAACTAAACACAACGTGTACTTGATTGACAAATTCCAACATTTCATTGTTAAGAAAATACAGGGATTCCATGTTCGTACAAGGTCAGATATGTGTGAATCAATGGTTGGGTTGCACAAACTTAGTTGTGATGTTACTGTAAGGAAGCTTATGTTTCTACACAAACTTCTAAGCCTAGATTGTAAATGCACCTGTCGTAACATCTTTATTCGACGATACTTGTTATTTCTATCATGTAATACAAACGTGCGGTACGGATTCGTACCCGATATATGTAACATTCTTTGCCAACTTGGTCTCCATTCTCTTATTAATAATGTTCTCATCAATCCTTCTTCGTTACCTACCAAGTTGTTGTGGAAAAGGACTGTCAGACAGCTTGTGTACTCGGTGGAAGCTCACAGTTGGAAACATAGGGTAATGACGGACTCCGACTTTGCCTACTTCAGGGAACTACAGCATACCATCACTCCATCTATTGTATACAAAGTGTGCAACGGGGCTGATCATAGGAACATGATGCATGCGGTTGCTAAAATATGGTGCCGTGGAAATCAATGGACGGACTTGGTCGTCTGTGAACGCTGCAACCTCCAGATATCGGACACAATTGTGCATGTTATTAGCGAATGCAAATCGACAGCCTTATTGAGGTCTCAACTACTGAGCGACAGTTTGTTTTGTGGCAGTGACTTTGTATCAGGGTTATTGAACTTGAGCCAAACTATGTTTGCGTTAAGGCTCATGGGTGCTCCGATACAGCCATTACTTGAAGATGACGCGAACATGACATTCTTACTGATATCATTTCAGTACATCTCCAAATGTGTTCATGGAGTTTAAGTTGAATATGACACATATGTGACTCAATGAAGAGTACATATGGTAGACTAATCACCCTAATTGGGCACATGTTGTACATATTTGTAATGCTCCATTATAATTTTGAATATTGACTTTTCTATGTGTATATAAAATGCATATCTCCTGCAAGGAGGAAATAAAGATATTGAATTGAATTGAATTGAAATCACGTGATGTTATCAATGTATCCTTAACAGGTCAACATATCCACAACTTTTGTTAAAGTCCCGGTGGCCATGTGGACTAGCCGGCTGTTTGTTGTTTCTTGACCGGCGTGTGTTCGAACCCCAAAATACCCTTTTTGTGCTATAACTGTATTTTTTTTTCTGCGATTTCGATATCATAGAGTAAAATAATGATAAAATAAATGTTTTCAGCTGCACTACCGGGAAAACTATGAGCGAGTCACTTTAAAACCTTTCCCTGTATAATTAAAAAACTATTTCAATGTAATTTAAGTCATCAACTGTTTCAAGAAATTTTTTGCCATACGTCCATTTTTCATTTTCACGTTAAATGCCCCTGTCCCCAAAGACCTTTTTTTCTTTTCTATGTTAACATCTAGACTCCATTTCAAACAATAAGTATGTAACAAATTCGAGCTATTTTGTAATTCATCAACAATATTGCCAAAAACTACCATACCGTCGGCAACATCAGTATAACAGTGTTATCATCTAAGGTAAGTCTGCTTACAAGATCATATTCATAAAACATCTCAAGATTATCATCGACGAAAAGGGCAAATACAATCAGAGACATTATAAGGCCGCCACCATAACCAAAGTAATCAGACAACGAGCAACATTTTGTACACATTACTTCACATTGGAATACATATTTTAACAATTCTAAGCATTTTCCAATCAACTAAAAAATGAAAAAATGGGCACATTACAAGGAAGACATCGCTATAACATTCTAGAGTTCCGTGGTATACTTCTTTTGCACATGGCATACCTCCTTTCATCAATAGAATGAACATTAACTAGATTGTTGTCCATCGCCGATTTGTTTTCAGCAGAGAATGACCGTTGCATGTGCAAAGAGGGTGTACCGTATCAGTAGATTTCGCAAAGAGGGTACCGATATGGATACCCACCGTGATACAATTAGTCTTACAGTTCACTGTTGTTATTTCACTGATGCACCCATTCACCGAAAAGCATAATAGGCACTTCTGTTCACAGCGCAAACATGGCCGTAATGATCACAGACAGTTGTACTGATTACAGTGACTTACCCGCAACGCATAAAGCTCCACGTATGTGGTCCAACACTGCTATCATACAAACCCGATGACCCTGTGGTATATGGTACGGATTAACAACTTTGGCCATGTTTGGTTGGGCTGGCCACATATCTGAGACTTACCTACCTAAGACACGCACACAGCACGTTCTGCTTGAAAACCACTATACTGGTAGCACCCAATATATGTATGCAATATTTACATATTTATGAGCAAATCAGTGCATTCCAGCTGCTGGGTCTGGCGTTGTTTGCGGCAGGACTATTTGTGCGTTTCGGCTCCGAGGTTCTCAATGAATACGTGGACACTGTCAAGGCGGAGCTGGAGAAGTCGGCGTCAACTGCCGGGTTGGGTACAGTTGACCTGTCGGGGCTTAACCTGTCCGACATGCTGTTCGGGGTTGCCCTGGGACTCATCTTCTTCGGCATTTTCCTCATCGTGATATCCGTGCTCGGCACGTGTGGATCGTGCTGTAAAATGAAGATTCTACTTGTTACGGTACGAACAACTGTTATCCAAATGCTTCGTTAATCGCGCTGTTTTAAGTTTGGGAAATTGGATAATATTACACAATTATTTTTATCAGTATAAAGTGAAATCGTAAAAACAAACGCATCAAAAATATTTTACACAAAGGCGTGAGAATCGTGTTAACATTTGTCGTTTTCCACATTCGATAATTATCAAATACGCATTTATCTACTTTTAGAGCACTGTAACCTGTCAACTGTTGGTTTAAATATAACCATAATGTTTACAACACATGTCTTTTTAATGTGATCTTAGTTATATGATTGCTCTTCGACTGCCATGGTTTCATACCTGTGTTGTGTTTTCAGTATGTAGTGATTTGCTCGTTGATTCTTGTGGTCCAGATCATCATCGTTGGGATTCTTTACGGATCGCCAGACACGGTAAGTACACGTGCATATACGGATCGCCAGACACGGTAAGTACACGTGCATTAACGGATCGCCAGACACGGTAAATACACGTGCATTTACGGATCGCCAAGGTAAGTACACGTGCATTAACGGATCGCCAGACACGGTAAATACACGTGCATTTACGGATCGCCAAGGTAAGTACACGTACATTTACGGATCGCCAGACACGGTAAGTACACGTGCATTTACGGATCGCCAGACACGGTAAGTACACGTGCATTTACGAATGGCCAGACACGGTAAGTACACGTGCATTAACGGATCGCCAGACACGGTAAGTACACGTGCATTAACGGATCGCCAGACACGGTGAGTACATGTGCATTTACGGATCGCCAAGTTAAGTACACTTGCATTAACGGATCGTCAGACACGGTAAGTACACGTGCATTTACGGATCGCCAGACACGGTTAGTACACGTGCATATACGAATCGCCATGCAGGGTTAGTACACGTGCATTAACGGATCGCCAGACACGGTAAGTGCATGTGCATTTACGGATCGCCAGACACGGTAAGTAAACGTGCATTTACGGACCCCAAGACACGGTAAGTACACGTACATTTACGGATCGCCAGACACGGTTAGTACACGAGCATTTACGGGTCGCCAGACACGGTAAGTACACGTGCATTTACGGATCGCCAGACACGGTTAGTATACGTGCATTAACGGATCGCCAGATACGGTAAGTACACGTGCATTAACGGATCGCCAGACAATTTGAGTACACGTGCATTAACGGATCGTCAGACACGGTTAGTACACGTGCATTTACGGATCGCCACGGTAAGTACACGTGCATTTACGGACCGCCAGACACGGTAAGTACACGTGCATTAAAGGATTGCCAGACACGGTTTGTACACGTGCATTTACGGATCGCCAGACACGGTAAGTACACGTGCATTTACGGATCGCCAGACAGGGTTAGTACACGTGCATTTACGGATCGCCAGACACGGTTAGTACATGGGCATTTACGGAGAACCAGACACGGTAAGTACACGTGCATTTACGGATCGCCAGACACAGTCTGTACACGTGCATTTACGGATCGCCAGACACGGTTAGTACACGTGCATTTACGGATCGCCAGACACGGTTTGTACACGTGCATTTACGGATCGCCAGACACGGTTAGTACACGTGCATTTACGGATCGCCAGACACGGTTTGTACACGTGCATTTACGGATCGCCAGACACGGTTAGTACATGGGCATTTACGGATCGCCAGACACGGTTTGTACACGTGCATTTACGGATCGCCAGACACGGTTTGTACACGTGCATTTACGGATCGCCAGACACGGTTAGTACACGTGCATTTACGGATCGCCAGACACGGTTTGTACACGTGCATTTACGGATCGCTCGACACGGTTTGTACACGTGCATTTACGGATCGCCAGACACGGTTAGTACATGGGCATTTACGGATCGCCAGACACGGTAAGTACACGTGCATTTACGGATCGCCAGACACGGTAAGTACACGTGCATTTACGGATCGCCAGACACGGTAGGTACGCTTTGTGCAAAAACGAAGAAGTAAGACATTTTATTTCAAATTTTCTCAGGATATTTAAAAGAACTCTAACAGTTTACATAAAGACCATTTGGTTTCCATTTTGTAAGAAAATAGCTCATAAAAAAACAAAAATAAAATATTTGTTTCCTGCCCATGATCAAAAGATTATGCTACAAGGCTCAAATAGTGACAGTTCTATGAATTATATATGCGTTTTGATAAGAGTAGATACTGTGTGTCCGATTATCAAGCACACCCGACTAAGCAAATAAAAGATGTGTATATCAACTTGTAACATGTAACATATGGAAAAAAACTATATTTGAACAGCTGTTGATATGCGAAAAGAAAGTTCCAATATATATATATATATATATATATATATATATATATATATATATATATATATATATATATATATATATATATATATATATATATATATATATATATATATATATATATATCGGTATGTGGCAACATCCCAACATTATATACAACTATGTAAAAGTCAATTTACTAGGCTTTAAGATATGTACGGTGGTGACTAGCTTAAATAGTCAGTCCATATAGCGAATAAGTAAAAGAAACTTAAAAAAGCCTTAAAGGGTCTGGCTCACGTATGATAAAATAGCGGAAAAAAAATGTCGAAAACTGACATAAACTTGTGTACAATGCATTGAAACTTACTAACCGAAGTACCACATAGTTTACAATTTATTTAAGTTTAGCAGTTATTTCGTATTTTTCCATTAAAAAATATTACTGGGTATGTCTACCAGGTAGAATTCATTCCTTATGCGTGATTGGCTAGTCGGTATTATCACGTGATATTACCGAGGTAGGTATATAGCTTAATTATGTCACCTGATAAGAATAAGCCATTATAGCTCAGTGAGTAAGACGCTGGACTGCAATTTTGGCGACGCGGGTTCAAACCCGGTCTCCGACACAATCTTTTTTTACATTTATGGTACTTTTTTTACAATTATGATATCAAATCGTAACACATTTTATTAGATAATTGTCCTGAGATTCGTTACAGAAAAAAACTTTTTTTGGTGCCAATCTGTGATACAGTCCCTTTAAGTAACGGTTACTAGCTTAAATAGTCAGTTCGTCCATAAGGCGACAACAAACTCCGAGGACAGCAATTCGCACGAGGTTCTGGTACGTCGTATTTAACCAATTTCAATTCCTCAATAATATATATGTATATATTCACAAGTTATTATACAGCCTTAAAGCAAGATATATAAGTGTGAAACTTGGTCAGCATTTCTAAAATAAAACATATTTGTTAAAGATATTTGTGCCATTAATTGTATAGGTATTTCAAGAGTAACAATAATATTGAATACACAACGATGTTGACTTGTGAACAGTATAACAGAGACATCTAGTCCAGGTGACTTGTGGAGATTATAAGTATCTATCATGTGTTTCCGGTACGGATAGAAAAATCCGACCCAAAGGCACGTGCGTAATTGTGACCAACTCGTGTTAGCAGTCAATTTAGAATAACACAAAAATGTTTGGCTGTCACGTTATAAATTCCAGTGGGTGCGTTTCAATTTCAATTGTGTAATTATTTTTTCGTTCATTCCTGTTCCTTCCAAAACCCTGTCAAAACTGCCAGTATACTGAATACATCATAACGTATATATAATATACACACACTCCATTCATTTCAATCATGACGCTCAGTTTTGTACTCATTGTTTTAGTTCCATGACCCGGCCAAAAAAGCTCTAAAGGACAAAATCCAAACAGATTACGCAGGTTTAGCCGGAAGTGACGTCATCTCTATGGCATGGAACGTAGTAATGCAACAGGTAAAACTTTTATCACATTATATAAGTTGGAACAAATATACTATTGTCAAAGAGCAGTTTTAGATTTTATCCCGGAGTATTATTATGTATTGAGAGGCAGATTGTCCAGGATTACCATGTCTTAAAATTGAACCCATAAGCTTTGTGTGTTCAATACAAAATTTAATGTAACACTACCCCCCCCCCACCCCCCAACACACACACACCCCTTCTGTTTTAGGTTGGTTGTTGCGGGGCGAATAGTTACGCAGACTTTACGGGCGCTGAAAATTGGGAGACGGACTACTCGAGTACCGGTTCCGGTTATACCCTCAAGACGCCCATCGCGTGCTGCCGGACACTCCCCGACTCAAACGACCTCACGTGCGCGGACATCTCAGGGGCAACAACTGCCAACAACTATTTGGAAGAGGTGGGTTGTGTGGTGCGTGTGTGGTGATTTTCGAGCATACGTGTTTTCGTACGTATGTTTGTTCTTATTTGTACTATGCCACCAGAATTTCAATATGGGAGTCGGACTAACTTTGAGTCTCAGCCTTGATATATACTGAGCAGACCAAAGTAGCCATTGTTAACTCTTAAAGCGTGATGCTTTTAACATGCGTTTTCATAAGACCGTTGACGGTGTTAACAAAAGAGGAGTATGTCATGAGCTTTGATAAAAGCGAACGTCCGTACTCATTGCGGTGGAAGACTCGGGCGTTGAGGATTGTCTAACAACGGGCAGGCAGTGGTGTGCATGGTAGGGTCACAATTAATACATTTTAAAAACGGTCTATACTGTTTTGCGCTAATAAACTCTCTCTGTATAATTGTCACTTGTTTTCAGGGCTGTTATAATAAAGTCTGGGAGCAGACACTGGGCAACACAACAATAGTAGTGGCGTCACTTGTTGGTATTGGCGTATTTCAGGTACTGTAAAGGAAATCGATAAACTTGTTAGACTTTATTCCAAATTTCATGTTTTTCACAATGTTTGTATAAAAAATCATGTTCTTGCGCTTTACACTTAAAATATTTTCATTCGCGTATGTTCTTTGTATTGAATAAAAATGTTTTCGGTAACCTTTCTTAAATAATAAATAAATACAAAACTGCAGTAGATTCAACTTTTTGTATTTTTTTTTGTATTTTAAAATGTAAATATTAAAACAGTACAGGAAGTCACAAATTCCACAAATGAGAGTAATTACATTATTTTTGTGAGAAAATGAGTTTGTGAACTTTGTCGTCAGGTTTTGATGTGTAACGTTTAGGTTCTTGACTGTTATACCAAAAAAAAGATAATTGTGCTGACATTTCAAAACGAGTATTTTAAGACAGGTTGGTAATATAACTCAATAATTTATGTATATTATCAAAGCGGTAATTACCCCAAACCTTTTTATTAGTTGAATTGTTTCAAAATAGTCCAAGTCTTTTGATTATATAAAATATTCAAAAATGAAATAGCAATACTTATATTTGCAGCTTGCGCTGATTGTATTTGCTGTGATCATTCTGTGTACAATGAGGGAGAAAACTGGCCACAAGGACTGAAATCTGTATGCTTCCCTGTTGTACAATGCTCATTTAACAATACATTACTTGTTTAAGCATGCTTGTTTATTGTGCCGCATGCAAATGCGACATTACCGTGCCGCCCGATAAGGCGATATACATGTATTACCTTTGGCATCGGCGGCGTTGGTGACAATAACTTAAGTATTTATGATCCATTAATGATGCCACTTGGTGACAGTGTTTGTGGACATGTTAGATTGTGGGGTATATTGTCTCAGTGACTCCAGAAACTTGGTTATAGTGTTTGTGGACATGTTAGATTGTGTAGTATAAAGACTCAGTGACTCCATAAACTTGGTGACATTGTTTGTGGACATGAGGGATTGTGGGGTATATAGTCTCAGTGACTCCATAAACTTGGTGACAGTGTTTGTGGACATGTTAGATTGTGGGGGTATATAGTCTCAGTGACTCCATAAACTTGGTGACAGTGTTTGTGGACATGTTAGATTGTGGGGTATATAGTCTCAGTGACTCCAGAATCTTGGTGACAGTGTTTGTGGACATGTTAGATTGTGGGGTATATAGTCTCAGTGACTCCAGAACCTTGGTGACAGTGTTTGTGGACATGTTAGATTGTGGGGTATATAGTCTCAGTGACTCCATAAACTTGGTGACAGTGTTTGTGGACATGTTCGATTGTGGGGTATATAGTCTCAGTGACTCCAGAATCTTGGTGACAGTGTTTGTGGACATGTTCGATTGTGGGGTATATAGTCTCAGTGACTCCAGAATCTTGGTGACAGTGTTTGTGGACATGTTCGATTATGGGGTATATAGTCTCAGTGACTCCAGAAACTTGGTGACAGTGTTTGTGGACATGTTCGATTGTGGGGTATATAGTCTCAGTGACTCCATAAACTTGGTGACAGTGTTTGTGGACATGTTCGATTGTGGGGTATATAGTCTCAGTGACTCCAGAATCTTGGTGACAGTGTTTGTGGACATGTTCGATTATGGGGTATATAGTCTCAGTGACTCTAGAAACTTGGTGACAGTGTTTGTGGACATGTTCGATTGTGGGGTATATTGTCTCAGTGACTCCATAAACTTGGTGACAGTGTTTGTGGACATGTTCGATTGTGGGATATATTGTCTCAGTGACTCCATAAACTTGGTGACAGTGTTTGTGGACATGTTCGATTATGGGGTATATAGTCTCAGTGACTCCAGAAACTTGGTGACAGTGTTTGTGGACATGTTTGATTGTGGGGTATATTGTCTCAGTGACTCCATAAACTTGGTGACAGTGTTTGTGGACATGTTCGATTATGGGGTATATAGTCTCAGTGACTCCATAAACTTGGTGACAGTGTTTGTGGACATGTTAGATTGTGGGGTATATAGTCTCAGTGACTCCAGAAACTTGGTGACAGTGTTTGTGGACATGTTCGATTGTGGGATATATTGTCTCAGTGACTCCAGAAATTTGGTGACAGTGTTTGTGGACATGTTCGATTGTGGGGTATAAAGACTCAGTGACTCCAGAAACTTGGTGACAGTGTTTGTGGACATGTTAGATTGTGGGATATATTGTCTCAGTGACTCCAGAAACTTGGTGACAGTGTTTGTGGACATGTTAGATTGTGGGGTATATTGTCTCAGTGACTCCAGAAACTTGGTGACAGTGTTTGTGGACATGTTAGATTGAGGGGTATATAGTCTCAGTGACTCCAGAAACTTGGTGACAGTGTTTGTGGACATGTTAGATTGTGGTGTATATTGTCTCCGTGACTCCAGAAACTTGGTGACAGTGTTTGTGGACATGTTGGATTGTGGGATATATTGTCTCAGTGACTCCAGAAACTTGGTGACAGTGTTTGTGGACATGTTCGATTGTGGGATATATTGTCTCAGTGACTCCAGAAACTTGGTGACAGTGTTTGTGGACATGTTGGATTGTGGGATATATTGTCTCAGTGACTCCAGAAACTTGGTGACAGTGTTTGTGGACATGTTGGATTGTGGGATATATTGTCTCAGTGACTCCAGAAACTTGGTGACAGTGTTTGTGGACATGTTCGATTGTGGGGTATAAAGACTCAGTGACTCCAGAAACTTGGTGACAGTGTTTGTGGACATGTTAGATTGAGGGGTATATAGTCTCAGTGACTCCAGAAACTTGGTGACAGTGTTTGTGGACATGTTGGATTGTGGGGGGATATTGTATCAGTGACTCCAGAAACTTGGTGACAGTGTGTGTGGACATGTTGGGTTGTAGGGTATATTGTATCAGTGACTCCAGAAACTTGGTGACAGTGTTTGTCGTTAGTATGCCTCGGTCAAGTTCGAGCCTGCCGTGGAATAATTAGCCTCAGTAACTCAAGAGTTGATGCAACTTCTCGCATAATGTCTCGGTCAAGTTCGGTCAAGAGCTAAATCGGCCAATTAATGCGAGAGTTACAACCCTTTAACAGTAGGTTTATATCTTCTGCAGGCAATAACTTACTTATTGATTATCCAATCATCTGAATCCCCCCTTTACATTGATCTTATTATTTAACTTACAAGATCTGTGTCATTATCCGGTCATATAAATGAAACTTGCAGGCAGTGTTTGTGGTAATGTTAAATATGTGACTGCGTTGTGTAAAAAAATGAAATATTTGATGAATAGGATCTTAGTCTTGACAGGTGTGAACGTGTGATATAGGGAGAATATGGTCCTACAGTGTTCCTAGTCTTGACAGGTGTGAACGTGATATATAGGGAGAATATGGTCCCACAGTGTTCCTAGTCTTGACAGGTGTGAACGTGTGATATAGGGAGAATATGGTCCCACAGTGTTCCTAGTCTTGACGGGTGTGAACGTGTGATATAGGGAGAATATGGTCCTACAGTGTTCCTAGTCTTGACAGGTGTGAACGTGTGATATAGGGAGAATATGGTCCTACAGTGTTCCTAGTCTTGACGGGTGTGAACGTGTGATATAGGGAGAATATGGTCCTACAGTGTTCCTAGTCTTGACGGGTGTGAATGTGTGATATAGGGAGAATATGGTCCTACAGTGTTCCTAGTCTTGACGGGTGTGAACGTGTGATATAGGGAGAATATGGTCCTACAGTGTTCCTAGTCTTGACGGGTGTGAACGTGTGATATAGGGAGAATATGGTCCTACAGTGTTCCTAGTCTTGACGGGTGTGAACGTGTGATATAGGGAGAATATGGTCCTACAGTGTTCCTAGTCTTGACGGGTGTGAACGTGTGATATAGGGAGAATATGGTCCTACAGTGTTCCTAGTCTTGACGGGTGTGAACGTGTGATATAGGGAGAATATGGTCCTACATTGTTCCTAGTCTTGACAGGTGTGAACGTGTGATATAGGGAGAATATGGTCCTACAGTGTTCCTAGTCTTGACGGGTGTGAACGTGTGATATAGGGAGAATATGGTCCTACAGTGTTCCTAGTCTTGACGGGTGTGAACGTGTGATATAGGGAGAATATGGTCCTACAGTGTTCCTAGTCTTGACGGGTGTGAACGTGTGATATAGGGAGAATATGGTCCTACATTGTTCCTAGTCTTGACGGGTGTGAACGTGTGATATAGGGAGAATATGGTCCTACAGTGTTCCTAGTCTTGACGGGTGTGAACGTGTGATATAGGGAGAATATGGTCCTACAGTGTTCCTAGTCTTGACGGGTGTGAACGTGTGATATAGGGAGAATATGGTCCTACAGTGTTCCTTGTCTTGACGGGTGTGAACGTGTGATATAGGGAGAATATGGTCCTACAGTGTTCCTAGTCTTGACAGGTTTGAACGTGTGATATAGGGAGAATATGGACCTACAGTGTTCCTAGTCTTGACGGGTGTGAACGTGTGATATAGGGAGAATATGGTCCTACAGTGTTCCTAGTCTTGACGGGTGTGAACGTGTGATATAGGGAGAATATGGTCCTACAGTGTTCCTAGTCTTGACAGGTGTGAACGTGTGATATAGGGAGAATATGGTCCTACAGTGTTCCTTCACAATGTCCGAGCCAAGTTTGATTGTCATATAAATCGCACCATTAACACTAGGTTTATGTAAAAGAGCAACTTCGGGATGGTCTAAGACTAATAGAAGCACGAACAAAAACGGTCACAAGTTGTTGTTTTACCGGGTGATAGAGGATTCCGCCTTTTGATTGAACCCCAGTACTGGTTTCCCAGGAAGCGTGATTAAAATATGAATAAGCTACAACTAAGCAAAACTAAAATATTATATAAACTAAAAATAATGTTAATAGTTACATTGACTTATCTTTTGTGCAATTCATTCTGTATTTATTTATCAAACATCATCTCCCCTTACATAAAAACCTTTAACCCGTTTTTGGCACTGTTTTTATTTCTGGTGTTGTTGTTGTAGTTGTTGTTCGCTTCGCTTTTTGCACAATATCAATGTTGCTCTTTTTGTTTTCAGTAAAGAAATCATGCGTACAAAATGATAACAACAAAGTGTTTTAAACATATATATATATATATATATATATATATATATATATATATATTTACCATTGATAACTATGTATAATGCTAAGGATCTGAACGCGTATCAGTTAAAAAATTATAGTTTCGAAATCTTGAACAGCAACTGTAAGGCACTCACTCATTTTTATTTTCATATTGATAATAGAAACCCCTTACTTACAATAATGTATCCGAATCACCGGTACCTCTATATTTGCGTATTTCAGTTGTGCCTTCTCGTCAGCGCCGTCGTGTTGTTGATACTAAATCGGAATAACAAGACGGGGCCGAACTGACGTCATGGCGAGTTACCTGTTTCATTAAAGGATCTTAGAAGAAAGTTCAAAAATCGTAAATCTGTTTGAACATCACAGACGGACTGAAGCTGTTGCTGCCTTTCATTACCTCAAAAAATCCACTCCGATTCTGGCCAAAGTTCTATACACACAAATGTACAGCAAAATACCCAAAATATTACACCAAAATAATCCCAACCTGCTTAAGACTATTATTGAAACGGGGCCTAGAAATTTAGAAAGGTCCTCATGTTCATACACCTTTACGCAACGGTTACTTTGTTAATCCAAAAAAGAAGATTTAAACATCGATTTAAAAATATTAATACAGGACATACTTAAAGATTTTCTCTCATCCAATGCACGTTAGTTGTTCAGATATAGAATAGTCATCATAACGATCAACTTGCAACACTGAGTGATCCGCTCAAGGCAAATGTGTTTGTTCTCTTTATTCAAGTTTGTAATTATGTTATCCGTCCGTAAATAGTTTCAAGTCTTAGTATTTTATAAACTGAACTGAATGCTAGTTTTTCACATTTTGAAAACTATATCTTTGGTATTTCGTCTGGCAATCAATTCCTGTTTGTTAAATAATGTTGTTTTTGTGCGTGTGTTGTTAAATAACTTTATATTTACAATTGACTGTGATATAGCAAGTTTTCTGAAGCGTTGTCTTTTATCATTTTACTGGTGTTGTTGCGAATAATAAATATCATTTAGAGTGTGTATGCAGTTTACGTCTAGTTGTTCAACATACCAACACATGACAAGGCAAAACAAGTAAAGCTAAACGTGTGGAATTGTATGGAACACAGCAAACTGTCTTATGTTGTGACATCTTTTGTTTTTATGTCTAACTGATATGCTGTCATGGCTAACAGACTTATTATTATAGCATATGTAATGGGACATAATTAAACGCCAGTTTGACGTAATAACGTGTCAGTTAGACATGATAGCATGTCAGTTAAACCTAATCGCATGTCAGTTAGACATAAAACGTGTCAGTTTGACATGATAGCATGTCAGTTAAACCTAATCGCATGTCAGTTAGACATAAAACGTGTCAGTTAGACATGATAGCATGTCAGTTAAACCTAATCGCATGTCAGTTAGACATAAAACGTGTCAGTTAGACATGATAGCATGTCAGTTAAACCTAATCGCATGTCAGTTAGACATAAAACGTGTCAGTTTGACATGATAGCATGTCAGTTAAACATAATCGCATGTCAGTTTGACATAAATACATGTAGGTTAGACATAAAACGTGTCAGTTTGACATGATAGCATGTCAGTTAAACATAATCGCATGTCAGTTTGACATAATCACATGTAAGTTAGACATAAAACGTGTCAGTTTGACATGATAGCATGTCAGTTAAACATAATCGCATGTCAGTTTGACATAATCACATGTCAGTTAGACATAAAACGTGACAGTTTGACATGATAGCATGTCAGTTAAACATAATCGCATGTCGGTTCGACATAAATACATGTAGGTTAGACATAAAAACGCGTCAGGTAGACATAATAACATGTCAGTCTGACATGATTACCTGTTAGTTAGACATAATCAATTGTCTGTTAGACATAATAACATTCTAGTTAGCCTAAATTACATTTCATTTAGACACAATAACATGTCTTTTAAACATAATAGCATGTCAGTTAGACAAAATAGCATGTACGTAAGACAATATAGCATAATATGTCAAAACATAAGACAGTTGTGGCGTTCCATAAAAAAGGTATTGAAGCTAAAATCACTGTCTTTTCTTGCTACATAGCATCCTGAATTCGTTATTCGAGCAACTGTTTTGCTAGCTTCGTTATTCTTGGTCGGTAAAAAGTGGTGTTCGAGGTTTGAATATACATTAATATGCAATGCGTGTGCTCTCTGAATAATTTGACGGTCAATTATCAATTAATTCATTCATTTCAGATGTAATCATGTCAAATCATCTTAACTGTCATTTTACTCTTACTATCTTCTTAGACTCTGGACTCACTCTCTTTACTTGTATAGTTTTCCAATATTTAACATGAATGGCGAATGTCAGGAAGCATCAAGGTAAATATCATGTAATTTTCAAAACGGATTTTCAAAACGGATTCGAAATGATGACGGGCTGAATTATACCACGTTATGTCCCTTTGCTGTAACACTTTCCATTTTATGGACGGGGGAAAGAACAGACGTATTCAACGAAAAAATCGTGGCAAAAAGGTGATGAAATTATCGAAAGAACCGTAAAGTACATGTTGTTGGTTTTTTTAATTATAACATGATTTCTGGTGATTTTTTAAAGATTCTTAAGTGTAATAAATCTATTATTTCACTGTTGCAATAACACATTGCAAACAGCGAAATAACATTTTTATATTTTTCACTGCTTTGAAATTTTAGCCCGCTCTCAATTCTAAATCAAACGTCAGCGCAAACAGAGTTTGGACACAATCTCAACGACGTCATTACGTTACGTTCGCATACAATTTGGCGCGCAATTTTTAAACAGCCATTACATGTCAATTTATATCCTCTCAGCATATGATAAAAAGCAAAAATGTTCGGGTGTCAGTGTAAGATCGCAATATATGGCGATTTGTAGAGCGTTCAATTAGATTTGATTAAATGTTACCAGGGGCCACGATTTTAGGGAGACCGACGAATGCCAAATGCTTGTTGAATCGTACTTCCGGACAACGTTCGACTTAATTTGATCTTATGAGTTCTACAATTGAAATTAAGCTCCGCAACTTTGTGATTGTTATAGCAAAATACCTGTCGACAGTGTTTGTCCGGTATTGTACAATTTCCCGAACTTGCGCCGTCTGGTGTCGAAAGCATAATCTGTTTTGCGTGCTGCTTCGTCACATGTGAGAAAGTGCTTGTTTGGAATCGTACATTGATTAAACCTATGTATACTTTAAACACAATACATGCAATGAAAGGTAGACTTACTAGAATCTAACGTTTCTAAATGATTTTCATTCACTTAAAATATCAACATGCGATAACACAATGTTTAACATACTTAATGTATGTAGAAAAATGTGCAGAAACATAAATTTCTTCTCTGTCATATTTATTGACCTTTCATATTATTGACACACCAAAGAGACAACGTTGGCTACTTGGGACGGAAGGTCGCCGTACATAGAGACGTGGATTACGTGATTTGCGTCGGTTGCGTACTGGACGGCGTCACCGAGACTCGCCGACCCGACGTCCACCACGATTACAGTTGGAGCCAGTGAAGCCAGGGTGGCAGCGGCGCTTCCGGGGATGGCCCTTCCCACCAGGTGGTTTTTTGTGTCCGTCCGGTGGTTGGATATGAAGACGACCACGTTTGGCACGGACGGACGCTCTCCATTGTTTCCGGTTTGAAGATCGTGATGAAGATTGTTTATCACGTGGTTAAGGTCAATAGATGACCTCCTGTGATCTAAGACAAGGCTGTTGATTTTTCTCACAATGAGATGAGTTTCTTGTATATCTTTAAACTTGACTTCATGGTTGATTCCGCTGTCATACATGGAAATTGCGATGTGGTTGTCGGTGGGCCCCACGGCAATAGACGATGTCACGCTGACGAGGAACTGCCGCACGCCCGATGTGGTGGCCGCGTCTGCTACCTCTGCGTACTCCACCATGAAGAGAATGTCTCTAGTGCAGGCTTAAAATAGTCAGTTTGAGTAGGATGCATACTTTTTTCGTAATGCAAAATAGATAATTTCGAAATATGAGAAGTCATCAGGCTGTCAGAACAGCATGACACATTGAGTACTTATAGCTGAAGCAGAGCTTACTCTGGGTGACGGTGGTGGGGGCCGATGTTGTTGTCAGTGTAGTGGACGGTGGCTGGGTGGCGGTGGACGCCTGGTTACACAGATCTGTGTCGCAGCAGTGGGAACTGATATCCCGCCGCCGACGGCCCACCACCATTGCGTTACTGTGCAACCACAGGACACTCCCATCACATACCTGTTAAAATTATTATATATGAAGAGCTCAGCTGGATTTGAATTGTTTAACAAGACACATCAATATACTCAAACGATAAAAGGTATTCTAATTTTGATTATAAGTTCACCGATATATATTGTACCCTACTGACCTAGAACATGTTTTTACATACAAAGTGACCTAACGACGGAATTCCAACGTTATAGTTATATACGCATGTGTTTCAACGACTGTTGTTAGAGTTTTAGAAATGTTTTGAATGTTCTAAATGTCGGAAGTGAAAAAGTATTGAATGTTCTAACCGACGGACGTAGAACATTTTTGCTCATGTATGTTCTTGTCGTCTGGTAAATTGTATATCATAGGCAAGTTCTATAAATAATATGTGAGCTACTGGCGTACACACACGGGACAGTTGTTGTTTTTAAACGAATTCTTACCTCGAGGGCAGCGCAGTTAACTTACCTCGAGGGCAGCGCAGTTAACTTACCTCGAGGGCAGCGCAGTTAAGGTGGAACTCGTGATGTCCGTCCCTGGAGGATGCCACTTCCGTCACCATACATCTCTGTAACAACAAACCATCTTATTGCCACAGTCAATAGCATTTTTATGAAATACTATCTCGTAGTTAGGAAAATTTAAGTCCTAGTTACGAGATAATAATTAATAATAACGAGTTACTTTCTCCGGGGCTTTTTCTTAATTAGGAGATACAACGTCCCAATTACGAGATAGTATTAGGAGATTATCATTAAAAATATAACATTTTGTGGCACTAGGACTCTTCCATAGTTCATGAAAAGCCATTGGTGTTATAATTTAAGGCATTCTGTAACTTTCATTAAATTAAATTAATTGATGTGTTTAAATAAGCGAATGTTTTGGTCAACGTTGGCCAAATAAGTTTGGTAGTAGAATATTTAATAACGGATTATTCTTCTTACTTTATCGTTCAGTTGGAACACTAGGCTAATTTAAAGCATTAAGCATTAGAAGGAGTTGGTTCCTTCCGCCGGAATATCTGATTTACTATAAGGCATTTGCCGGGGATTTTACCATCTGTTCGTCCCCGCAGGGCGGGGATTTTAGCCGGGGTTGGCTGGACCGAAAGTCAAAGTCCCCGCTATTCTCCGGACCTGGGAGGGCCGTGGTAACAATAGACTGGTGCATTAAGCTTCAACTATTATGCGTTGTTTCAACCCTGGTGTGTTAAGCTTTGACTCATGTGTATTGTTTCAACCATTGTGTGTTAATCTTTAGCTTATGTGTGTTGTTTCAACCCAGGTGTGTTAAACTTCAACCACTGTGTGTTGTTTCAACCATTGTATGATAAGCTTTAACCACTGTGCGTTGTTTCAACCCCGGTGTGTTAAACTTCAACAACTGTGCGTTGTTTCAACCCTGGTGTGGTTAGCTTCAACTCATGTGCGTTGTTTCAACCCCGGTGTGTTAAGTTTCAACCACAGCGCTATGTTTCAGCCATTGTGTGATAAGCTTCAACCACTGCGCGTTGTTTCAACCATTGTATGATAAACTTCAACCACTGTGTGTTGTTTCAACCGTTGTATGATAAGCTTCAACCACTGTGCGTTGTTTCAACCCTGGTGTGGTTAGCTTCAACTCATGTGCGTTGTTTCAACCCCGGTGTGTTAAGTTTCAACCACTGCGCGTTGTTTTAACCAATGTAAGATAAGCTTCAACCACTGTGCGTTGTTTCAACCCTTGTGTGTTAAGCTTCAACCATGGTGCGTTGTTTCAACCCTTGTGTGGTAAGCTTCTACTCTTGTGTATTGTTTCAACCCTTGTGTGTTAAGCTTCAACAACTCTGCGTTGTTTCAACTTTTGTGTGTTAAGCTTCAACCAATGTGCGTTGTTTCAACCCCGGTGTGTTAAACTTCAACAACTGTGCGTTGTTTCAACCCTGGTGTGGTTAGCTTCAACTCATGTGCGTTGTTTCAACCCCGGTGTGTTAAGTTTCAACCACAGCGCTATGTTTCAGCCATTGTGTGATAAGCTTCAACCACTGCGCGTTGTTTCAACCATTGTATGATAAACTTCAACCACTGTGTGTTGTTTCAACCGTTGTATGATAAGCTTCAACCACTGTGCGTTGTTTCAACCCTGGTGTGGTAAGCTTGAACTCCTGCGGGTTGTTTTAACCCTGGTGTGATAAGCTTCAACTCATGTCAGTTGTTTCAATCCCGGTGTGTTAAACTTCAACCAGCGGGTATTGTTTCAACCCTTGTATGATAAGCTTCAACCACTTTGCGTTGTTTCAACCCTGGTGTGGTTAGCTTCAACTCATGTGCGTTGTTTCAACCCCGGTGTGTTAAGTTTCAACCACTGCGCGTTGTTTCAACCAATGTAAGATAAGCTTCAACCACTGTGCGTTGTTTCAACCCATGTGTGTTAAGCTTCAACCATGGTGCGTTGTTTCAACCATTGTGTGGTAAGCTTCAACCATGGTGTTGTTTCAACCCTTGTATGATAAGCTTCAACCACTTTGCGTTGTTTCAACCCTGGTGTGGTTAGCTTCATCTCATGTACGTTGGTTCAACCCCGGTGTGTTAAGTTTCAACCACTGCGCGTTGTTTCAACCATTGTATGATAAGCTTCAACCACTTCGCGTTGTTTCAACCCTTGTGTGTTAAGTTTCAACCATGGTGCGTCGTTTCAACCCTTGTGTGGTAAGCTTCTACTCTTGTGTGTTGTTTCAACCCTTGTATGATAAGCTTCAACCACTTTGCGTTGTTTCAACCCTGGTGTGGTTAGCTTCAACTCATGAACGTTGTTACAACCCCGGTGTGTTAAGTTTCAACCACTGCGCGTTGTTTCAACCATTGTATGATAAGCTTCAACCACTTCGCGTTGTTTCAACCCTTGTGTGTTAAGCTTCAACCATGGTGCGTTGTTTCAACCCTTGTGTGGTAAGCTTCTACTCTTGTGTTTTGTTTCAACCCTTGTATGATAAGCTTCAACCACTTTGCGTTGTTTCAACCCTGGTGTGGTTAGCTTCAACTCATGTACGTTGTTTCAACCCCGTTGTTTTAAGTTTCAACCACTGCGCGTTGTTTCAACCATTGTATGATTAGCTTCAACCGATCCGCGTTGTTTCAACCCTTGAGTGGTAAGCTTCAACCACGGTGCGTTGTTTCAACCCTGGTGTGGTTAGCTTCAACTCATGAACGTTGTTACAACCCCGGCGTGTTAAGTTTCAACCACTGCACGTTGTTTCAACCATTGTTTGCTAAGCTTCAACCACTTCGCGTTGTTTCAACCCTTGTGTGTTAAGCTTCAACCATGGTGCGATGTTTCAACCCTTGTGTGGTAAGCTTCTACTCTTGTGTATTGTTTCAACCCTTGTGTGTTAAGCTTGAACAACTCTGCGTTGTTTCAACTTTTGTGTGTTAAGCTTCAACCAATGTGCGTTGTTTCAACCCCGGTGTTTTAAACTTCAACCACTGTGCGTTGTTTCAACCCTGGTGAGGTTAGCTTTAACTCATGTGCGTTGTTTCAACCCCGGTGTGTTAAGTTTCAACCACTGCGCGTTGTTTCAACCATTGCATGATAAGCTTCAACCACTTCGCGTTGTTTCAACCCTTGTGTGTTAAGCTTCAACCACTGTGCGTTGTGTTAACCCTTGTGTGGTAAGCTTCTACTCGTCTGTGTTGTTTCAACCCTTGTGTGTTAAACTCGAACGACAGTGCGTTGTTTCAACCATTGTGTGTTAAGCTCCAACCACTGTGCGTTGTTTCAACCCCGGTGTTTTAAACTTCAACAACTGTGCGTTGTTTCAACACTGGTGTGGTTAGCTTCAACTCATGTGCGTTGTTTCAACCCCGGTGTGTTAAGTTTCAACCACTGCGCGTTGTTTCAACCATTGTGTGATAAGCTTCAACCACTGTGCGTTGTTTCAACCCTTGTGTGTTAAGCTTCAACCACTGTGCGTTGTTTCAACCCTTGTATGGTAAGCTTCTACTCTTGTGTGTTGTTTCAACCCTTGTGTGTTAAGCTTCAACGACTGTGCGTTGTGTCAACCCTTGTGTGTTAAGCTTCAACTTATGTGCGTTGTTTCAACCCTTGCTTTCTAAGCTTCTACTCCTTAGCGTTGTTTCCATCCCGGTGTGTTATGCTTCAACTTATGTGCGTTGTTTCCACCCTTGTATTGGAAAGCTTCAACCACTGCGCGTTGTTTCAAACCTTGTGTGATAAGCTTATTCTCCTGTGCGTTGTTTCAACCCCGGTGTGTTAAGCTTCAACGTATGAGCGTTGTTCAACCCTTATGTGGGAAAGCTTCAACCACTGTGCGTTGTTTCAACCCCTGTGTGATAAGCTTCTACTCAGGTGTGTTGTTTCAACCCCGGTGTGTTAAGCTTCAACTTATGTGCGTTGTTTCAACCCTTGTGTGGTAAGCTTTAACATATGTGAGTTGTTTCAACCCTTGTGTGTAAAGCTTAAACATATGTGCGTTGTTCCAACCCTTGTGTGGTAAGCTTCGACATATTTTCGTTGTTTCAACCCTTGTGTGTTAAGCTTCAACGACTGTGCGTTGTTCCAACCCTTGTGTGGTAAGCTTCGACATATTTGCGTTGTTTCAACCCTTGTGTGTTAAGCTTCAACGACTGTGCGTTGTTTCAACCATTGTGTGGTAAGCTTCTTCCCCTGTGTGTTGTTCAACCCCGGTGTGTTACGCTTCAAATTATGTGCGTTGTTTCAACACTTGTTTGGTAAGCTTCAACCACTGTGCGTTGTTTCAACCCTTGTGTGTTAAGCCTCTACTCCTTTTTGTTGTTTCAACCCCTGTGTGTTAAGCTTGAACGTATGTGCATTGTTTCAACCCTTGTGTGGTAAGCTTCTACGAATGTGTGTTGTTTCAACCCCGGTGTGGTAAGCTTCAACATATGTGCGTTGTTCCAACCCTTGTGTGGTAAGCTTTAACATATGTGAGTTATTTCAACCCTTGTGTGTTTAGCTTCAACCACTGTGCGTTGTTTCGACCCTAGTGTGGTAAGCTTCAATTCTTGTGTATTGTTTTAACCCTTGTGTGTTAAGACTTAACTCGTGTGTGTTGTTTCAACCCTTGTGTGGTAAGCTTCTTCTCATATGTGTTGTTTCAACCCTTGTGTGTTAAGCTTCAATTCTTGTGTGTTGTTTCAACCCTTGTGTGTTAAGCTTTAACTCATGTGTGTTGTTTCAACCCTTGTATGTTAAGCTTCAATTCTTGTGCGTTGTTTCAACCCTTGTGTGATAAGCTTGAACTCATATGTGTTGTTTCAACCCTTGTGTGGTAAGCTTCAACTCCTGTGCGTTGTTTCAAACCTTGTGTGTTAAGTTTCAATTCTTGTGTGTTGTTTCAACCCTTGTGTGTTAAGCTTTGACTCATGTGTATTGTTTCAACCATTGTGTGTTAATCTTTAGCTTATGTGTGTTGTTTCAACCCTTGTGTGGTAATCTCCAACCACTGTGCGTTGTTTAAACCCTTGTGTGTTTAGCTTCAATTCTTGTGTATTGTTTCAACCATTGTGTGTTAAGCTTTTACTCATGTGTGTTGTTTCAACCCTTGTGTGTTTAGCTTTAACTCATGTGTGTTGTTTCAAACCTTGTGTATTAAGCTTCAATCCTTGTGTATTGTTTCAACCCTTGTGTGCTAAGCTTCAATTCTTGTGTATTGTTTAAACCCTTGTGTATTAAGCTTTTGGTTACGTGTATTGTTTCAACGCTTATGTGTTAAGCTTCAACAAATGTGTGTTGTTTCAACCCTTGTGTGGTAAGTTTCTACTCTTGTGCGTTGTTTCAACCCTTGTGTGGTAAGCTTCAACTCATGTGCGTTGTTTCAACCCTTGCTTTCTAAGCTTCTACTCCTGAGCGTTGTTTCCACCCCGGTGTGTTATGCTTCAACTTATGTGCGTTGTTTCAACCCTTGTGTTGGAAAGCTTCAACCACTGTGCGTTGTTTCAACCCTTGTGTTGGAAAGCTTCAACCACTGTGCGTTGTTTCAACCCTTGTGTGATAAGCTTCTACTCCTGTGCGTTGTTTCAACCCCGGTAGGCTAAGCTTCAACGTATGTGCGTTGTTTCAACCCTTGTGCGGGAAAGCTTCAACCACTGTGCGTAGTTTCAACCCCTGTGTGATAAGCTTCAACTCAGGTGTGTTGTTTCAACCCCGGTGTGTTAAGCTTCAACTTATGTGCGTTGTTTCAACCCTTGTGGGATAAGCTTCTACTCATGTGCGTTGTTTCAACCCTTGTGTGTTAAGCTTCAACGACTGTGCGTTGTTTTAACCATTGTGTGTTAAGCTTCAACGACTGTGCGTTGTTTCAACCACTGTGCGTTGTTTCAACCCCTGTGTGATAAGCTTCAACTCAGGTGTGTTGTTTCAACCCCGGTGTGTTAAGCTTCAACGACTGTGCGTTGTTTCAACCATTGTGTGTTAAACTTCAACGACTGTGCGTTGTTTCAACCACTGTGCGTTGTTTCAACCCCTGTATGATAAGCTTCAACTCAGGTGTGTTGTTTCAACCCCGGTGTGTTAAGCTTCTACTCCTGTGCGTTGTTTCAACCCTTGTGTGTTAAGCTTCAACGACTGTGAGTTGTTTCAACCATTGTGTGTTAAGCTTCAACGACTGTGCGTTGTTTCAACCTTTGTGTGGTAAGCTTCTTCCCCTGTGTGTTGTTCAACCCCGGTGTGTAACACTTCAAATTATGTGCGTTGTTTCAACACTTGTGTGGTAAGCTTCAACCACTGTGCGTTGTTTCAACCCTTGTGTGTTAAGCCTCTACTCCTTTTTGTTGTTTTAACCCCTGTGTGTTAAGCTTGAACTTATGTGCACTGTTTCAACCCTTGTGTGGTAAGCTTCTACGAATGTGTGATGTTTCAACCCCGGTGTGGTAAGCTTCAACATATGTGCGTTGTTTCAACCCTTGTGTGGTAAACTTTAACATATGTGAGTTGTTTCAACCCTTGTGTGGTAAGCTTAAACATATGTGCGTTGTTCCAACCCTTGTGTGTTAAGCTTCAACCACTGTGCGTTGTTTCGACCCTAGTGTGGTAAGCTTCAATTCTTGTGTATTGTTTTAACCCTTGTGTGTTAAGATTTAACTCGTGTGTGTTGTTTCAACCCTTGTGTGGTAAGCTTCTTCTCATGTGTGTTGTTTCAACCCTTGTGTGTTAAGCTTCAATTCTTGTGTGTTGTTTCAACCCTTGTGTGTTAAGCTTTAACTCATGTGTGTTGTTTCAACCCTTAAGTGGTAAGCTTTAACTCGTATGTGTTGTTTCAAACCTTGTGTGTTAAGCTTTAATTCTTGTGTGTTGTTTCAACCATTGTGTGTTAATCTTTAGCTCATGTGTGTTGTTTCAACCCTTGTGTGGTAATCTTCAACCACTGTGCGTTGTATAAACCCTTGTGTGTTTAGCTTCAATTCTTGTGTATTGTTTCAATCCTTGTGTGTTTAGCCTCAATTATTGTGTGTTGCTTCAACCCTTGTGTGGTGAGCTTCAAATCATGTGCGTTTTTTCAACCCTTGTCTGGTAAGATTCAACCCTGGTGTATAAGCACGGTGGAGAACCCACGTGACTTATTTGGTAAAGTGCACGGCAACAAATGTCAACAATTCTCGATTCAGGTAAGGTTTTTAAAGATAACTTTCTTAATATTTGGAGAATTCTTGTGAAATAAAGACCATAAACCCCGCATTTAACAGCTCTTTCTACGGTAACAAAGAACTTTCTCTAATATCCTAAAGTTTTCCTAAAAATCTTGACCAACTGATTTCTCAAAGTTGAAGTCTAAGGCAAAGTACACGACTTTTGACAAATCTATCGGTTTACTTAATGTAAGCCGTAAATAATTCATACAAAAATCTTATTTTAAGCAATTTTTTATAGTTTTCAGCGTTTATTGTTTAATATCTAGTTATTTCAAAGGTAAAAACGAACTAAAACCAAATTGATAAAGTACACGGACATTTTAGGATGATAAAGTACACGGTCATTTTAGTTTATGTTTGAAAGTAGAGTGCGGTTTACAAACTAATAGTTATATAAGCATTTTCTATTCGCGAAGTCAGAATGTATAATGTTTAGTTTTTATTTAAGTTGTATCAATAAATTTTGCATTATAACGCACACCTAAATAACTAAATATTTAGCAATTATATTTAATGAGGAGTTGAAAGATAGTCTATTGTATTATTTAAGAGAAAGGCTGCCATTATAAGTTCGATTACTTTTAAATATGCAGATCAATACAGAATCATACATACATTTCTTCAAAAATCAGATAGTTTTACTTATAAATTATAATCTGGACTGACGGCGAATAAAACATCTCTGTAGTTAGCGGCCCGTTTGTGGTGAATATAAATTTCATGAATGTTCCTATTTTGATGTGATATAAAACAATAAAATAGGCACATCACAATTATATATATTTCCACATTTAAAGCATATTGTTCATACCTTTCAGGTAACGCTGAATCTTTTGTTTGGTTCAGTCTGAACAAATATTATCTGATCTACATCAGTAAAACTGCGGTCGTTCGAACAATACAGACAGGAACTCGATTGTTAAGATGGAGGCTCGGAGTTAGATGGGAAACAGCAAGGAGGAATGAGAGCACACTATATTACCAACTTACAGGCTAGGACTAAGACTTGAACATCTAGATTAGAGCTGAGCATGGAACATTAGAATGTTCTAGACTAAAGGCTTAAATGTGATTACAAAATAATTGTGTTTCAAAGCTTGCTGAATTATATAAGATACATGCAGTTAAGAGTTTATAGGACATCAATGGGAAAATGACAACAATGCATCTCTAAACCTTGTGAAAATGTTTTATGCTCAATCCGTTTTCATACTAATTTTACACAGCATTTTTTTCAGTACTGTAAGACAAACGAAGATTTTGAAAGAGCACCATTTGGTAACAGTACGTTTTGCTATTTATCTTAATAAAATGTTAAACTCATCAAAACGTTATCTTAACTCGGCAACATACTGGAATGCACTAACAAGACCATTGTGATCTTTCAAAGTGCCCTGATTAGGTGAGATTCGCCTTAACGTGCCTGCTGAGTCCAGATTTGAGCTTGAATGCTGAGCGACACTGTAGACATTTGTGACGTGTCATTCCCCTGTGTCTAGTAGAAATTTGGTCACTGAGATTGGTCGTGTCACCCAATTTGAACCCAAACACATCACAGGTTAGCTTCAATTGGCCGCTTTCGCGTCTTGTATCTCCAAGTCTTGCAAGAGCAGTTTTGCCACAATATTTGCAAACGTGCAACTTTGTCTCGCCGTGATTGCGGCACCTATAAAAAAGACATGTACTGTCACAAGTTAGTGAGAAATGCTGGCAATGTCAGTACTTGAATATTATTTATAAAAAACACTATTTTACTTCCACGCAATGAGTGTTTGATCGTGTAATCAGCATCATAAAACTAAACGACCCTGTCCACTTAAACACGGACCACATTATTATGTGAAAAACGCAACCCCTAACAAACGTTGAAAACACAGTCAGACGACGGCAAATCTTAACCTCCACACGAGAGGTGTCATAATAAAAGTATAACTGTTAGTATATTCTTATTTCTCTGCGAAAAAATAAAGTCAAATCTAACCTGTGTCTGTGTAAACACTTTCCCGCAAAAACGATGGCAATTGACCAGAAGGCCTTCTATCGTGGTCTACTAGATGTTTTTTTTATTTTATTTTGAAATGCCATTCCGCATTCTTTGCATAAAGTCGGAGTCTTTATATTCTGAAATGAAACAAATATCACAAAATTATAAGTCTATCGAATGAGCTAGCAATCGAAGACATTAAAAGTAAAAGAAAACTTTTCTTTCTCAAAATTGCCAAAATTATGAGTTTTGAAGCAGTTATGTGTTAATGTTTACCATGTATGTTGCATACAAACACGTTTTACATAAACGATACGAAAAAGAAGTGGAACACCCTTTACAAAAACTTCAAGCCCTTTATATGTCAATCGCGAATATATTGTTAAAATACAGGACTGAATTTTAGTATGATAACACTTGTTTCCATGATTCATGAAAATGAGCCCATCATTTAGGCGACTCCGTCGGTCTAACTGTTAAAACACGTTCATTCGTCCATTGCCACTCCATTACAATGCGTCTTTTCAAACATGGAGCAATGTTCAATAATGAATTTGAAGAATAAAAATAATAAATATATTAATAATAACTCATTTGAGCACCAGGCAGTGAACTAATGAGTATATACACAGAAGGTTGTAAACGACCGTGTACTTTATCAAACCTAAAATGTCCGTGTACTTTATCAATTTGGTTTTAGTTCATTTTCGCCTTTGAAATAACTATAAGAAGTTCAACAATACACGCTGAAAACTTTAAAATACATAAAATTTGCTTAAAATAAGATTTTTGTATGAATTATTTACGGCTAAAATGAAGTAAACCGATAGATTTGTCAAAAGTCGTACACTTTGCCTTAGATTTCAACTCTAAGAAATCAGTTGGTCAAGATTTTCAGTAAAACTTTAGAATATTAGAGAAAGTTCTTTATTACCGTGGATAGATCTTTTAAATGCGGGGTTTTTGGTCTTTATTTCACAAGAATTCTCCAAATATTAAGAAAGTTATCTTTAAAAACCTTACCTAAATCGAGATTTGTTGACATTTGTTGCCGTGCACTTTATCAAATAAGTCACGTGGGTTCTCCACCGTGGTATAGGTGTATCTTAAACTCCTGAGTGTTGTTTAAGCCCTGGTGTGTTTAGTTTCAACGTGGGTGTGTCTTCAACTTATGTGTGTTGTTTCATTCCTGGCCAGTAATACTTCAACGTGTATGTATAGCTTCAACCCATGTGTATTAAGCTTCAGCGTGTGCGTGTGTGTGTGTGTGCGTGTGCGTGTGCGTGTGTGTGCGTGCGTGCGTGTGCGTGTGTGTGTGTGGTTCTTCAATCCCTGTGCGTGTGATGCTTCAATCATTGTGTGTAGTTTCAACCCCTTTGTGTGTGTTGTGTTCTATCACTGTAATGTGTAGCTTCAACCCAATTGTGTGTTGATTCCACCATGTGTGTGTAGCTTCAACTGCAGTGTGTGTAGTTTTTACCATTGGTTTATTGCTTCAAACCCTAAGTGTTAAGTGTTCTCGTGTGTGTAGCTTAGCATGAAGCTTCAATCCCTTTGTGCTTAGCTTTAAGTGTGTGTGCGTGCGTGCGTGCGTGCGTGCGCGTGTGCGCGTGCGTTTTTTTAAATTAAGATTATGTTACAAATATTAAAATGTGTGAAGTTAAAAATAGAAATATAACAAATTTAAATTGGTGATCACGCGAATACAATTTCACAACTGTGAAACATTGATAAGGTTTCACTTTTTGTGAAATGTGTTGTTGGTAATATAAACTGCGTACGTACCTCCCCCGGCTGACAAGCCTTGGTGGTGTTGCAGTGGGCGGGGCTGATCAGCGCCTGGTCACAGTGGTAACACGTCACGGCTACCGAAAGTGTTTACATATTTTTATCATATTTGGGAGGAAAGTGTATTTGTAACCTAAAACATTGTGTTGATGAAATAGGAACATGCATTATAGATCTACAATATGCCAATATATATGTGTGTGCATACTTTAAAACTGAAGCGGTACGTGTTTACCATGCAGTCTTGCTAAAATCACATAAAACAGCCATAATATAAACTTGGGCCTTACCACAGAGGCCACACGTCCGCTGACAGGCGGTGCGCGCGAACACCTCGTTCTCGCAAAGTTTGGTGTTTTGGGCGAGTAGGCTCGCGCATCCTGGACCGTCCAGGTCCACGCATTCGACCGCGACCGCCGGTCGGAATGACCGCAACACCACTGGTTGACAGAAGGAGGGGTAAAGCCATTCTTAAATACATTGTGTTTATCATGACCAAAACCAAACTTGTGGGTCTGATGGCCGGGAATAACACTTTTAATGAACGTGGCACCTTGTAATTCATTGTAAAATTTGGTTTGTGTATGCCGAACAAGATAGTGAAAGATTTCATTATTAAACTCTAAATAGTTATTACCATTCCGCAGTATGTGGCATGTTTTTAATGTATATTGTAGTTTTTTTTCTTCACACGCAATGTTTGTCTGTATCACACAACATAGAACACTTGAACACGTTTGGGTATGAAATATAGACTAATGCTAGCATTCTAGCTTTTATATTCTGGATTTGCAGCCTATTTCTTAAATCAGCTTCAGCCTGTTTTTCACCCCCCCCCCCCCCCCACACACACACAAACACAAACACGCACACATGAAGATTTCCCCCGGCCAATTAACGTAGAGGAGGGGCAATAATCGTATAATGGGTAGCAAATCGTATTCAATTACTGAGTCGTCTTGATATTTAAGTCACGATATAGAACACTCAGCAACAACTACTAAGTAAAGTCCCACAATGGACACCCGATGCCCGCAACACAATTCCCGGGTGAGTTACGATAGCATTACTTTTAGAACAAACCGTAGCAGAATCAAGACAATTTTGAAAAGTGTAACGCTTTCATGGCTCTTTCCGATTCATTACCATCACCCGACACACAAGACCCACCACGATTCACCACCATCACCCGACACACAAGACCCACCACGATTCACCACCATCACCCGACACACAAGACCCACCACGATTCACCACCATCACCCGACACACAAGACCCACCACGATTCACCACAATCACACCATATCCAAGACCCACCACGATTCACCACAATCAACCCACATTCAAGACCCACCACGATTCACCACAATCACCCCATATCCAAGACCCACCACGATTCACCACAATCACACCATATCCAAGACCCACCACCATTCACCACAATCACCCCACATTCAAGACCCACCACGATTCACCACCATCACCAATATCCACGACCCACCACGATTCGCCACAATCACCCGACACACAAGACCCACCACGATTCACCACAATCACCCCATATCAAAGACCAACCACGATTCACCACAATCACACCATATCCAAGACACACCATGATTCACCACAATCACACCATATCCAAGACCCACCATTATTCAACACTATCACCCGACACACAAGACCCACCACGATTCACCACCATCACCCGACACACAAGACCCACCACGATTAAACACAATCACACCATATCCAAGACACACCACGATTCACCACAATCACACCATATCCAAGACCCACCATTATTCAACACCATCACCCGACACACAAGACACACCACAATTCACTACAATCACCAATATCCAAGACCCACCACGATCCACCACAATCACCCCATATCCAAGACCTACCACGATTCACTGCCATCACACGACACACAAGACCCACCACGATTCACCATCATCACCCGACACACAAGACCCACCACGATTCGCCACAATCACACCATATCCACGACCCACCACGATTCACCACAATCACCCCACATTCAAGACCCACCACGATTCACCACCATCACCAATATCCAAGACCCACCACGATCCACCATAATCACCCCATATCCAAGACCCACCACGATTCACCACAATCACACCATATCCAAGACCCACCACGATTCACCACAATCAACCCACATTAAAGACCCACCACGATTCACCACAATCACCCCATATCCAAGACCCACCATTATTCACCACAATCACACCATATCCAAGACCCACCACCATTCACCACAATCACCCCACATTCAAGACCCACCACGATTCACCACCATCACCAATATCCAAGACCCACCACGATTCGCCACAATCACCCGACACACAAGATCCACCACGATTCACCACAATCACCCCATATCCAAGACCCACCACGATTCACCACAATCACACCATATCCAAGACCCACAACGATTCACCACAATCAACCCACATTCAAGACCCAGCACGATTCACCACAATCACCCCATATCCAAGACCCACCACGATTCACCACAATCACACCATATCCAAGACCCACCACCATTCACCACAATCACCCCACATTCAAGACCCACCACGATTCACCACCATCACCAATATCCAAGACCCACCACGATTCGCCACAATCACCCGACACACAAGACCCACCACGATTCACCACAATCACCCCATATCAAAGACCAACCACGATTCACCACAATCACACCATATCCAAGACACACCATGATTCACCACAATCACACCATATCCAAGACCCACCATTATTCAACACTATCACCCGACACACAAGACCCACCACGATTCACCACCATCACCCGACACACAAGACCCACCACGATTAAACACAATCACACCATATCCAAGACACACCACGATTCACCACAATCACACCATATCCAAGACCCACCATTATTCAACACCATCACCCGACACACAAGACACACCACAATTCACTACAATCACCAATATCCAAGACCCACCACGATCCACCACAATCACTCCATATCCAAGACCTACCACGATTCACTGCCATCACCCGACACACAAGACCCACCACGATTCACCATCATCACCCGACACACAAGACCCACCACGATTCGCCACAATCACACCATATCCACGACCCACCACGATTCACCACAATCACCCCACATTCAAGACCCACCACGATTCACCACCATCACCAATATCCAAGACCCACCACGATCCACCATAATCACCCCATATCCAAGACCTACCACGATTCACCACTATCACCAATATCCAAGACCAACCACGATCCACCACAATCACACCATATTCAAGACCTACCACGATTTACCACAATCAAACCATATCCAAGACCCACCACGATCCACCACTATCACCCCACACACAAGACCCACCCATTTTCGCCACAATCACACCATATCCAAGGCCCACCACGATTCACCACAATCACCCCACATTCAAGACCCACCACGATTCACCACCATCACCCAACACACAAGACCCACCACTATTCACCACCATCACCCCACACACAAGACCCACCACGATTCACCAAAATCATCCGACACACAAGACCCACCACTATTCACCACCATCATCCCAAACACAAGACCCACCACGATTCATCACCATCACCCCACACACAAGACCCACCACGATTCGTCACAATCACCCGACACACAAGACCCACCACGATTCGCCACAATCACCCGACACACAAAACCCACACAATTCACCACAATCACACCATATCCAAGAATCACCATGATTCACCATAATCATCCGACACACAAGACCCACCACGATTCACCACCATCATCCGACACACAAGACCCACCACGATTCACCACCATCATCCATCACACAAGACCCATCACGATTCGCCACAATCACCCGACAGACAAGACCCACCACGATTCACCACAATCACCCGACACATAAGACCAAACACGATTCACCACCATCACCCGACACACAATACCCACCACGATTCACAACTATCACCCGACACACAAGACCCACCACGATTCACCACAATCACACCATATCCAAGACCCACCACGATTCACCACTTCCACCCGACACACAAGACCCACCACGATTCACCACCATCGCCCGACACACAAGACCCACCACGATTCACCACAATCATCCGACACACAAGACCCACCACGATTCACCACCATCACCCGACACACAAGACTCACCACGATTCACCACAATCACCCCATATCCAAGACCCACCACGATTCACCACAATCACCCCATATCCAAGACCCACCACGATTCACTACAGTCACCCCATATCCAAGACCCACCACGATTCACCACAATCACACCATATCCAAGACCCACCACGATTCACCACAATCACCCCATATCCAAGACCCACCACGATTCACCACAATCACACCATATCCAAGACCCACCACCATTCACCACAATCACCCCACATTCAAGACCCACCACGATTCACCACCATCACCAATATCCAAGACCCACCACGATTCGTCACAATCACCCGACACACAAGACCCACCACGATTCGCCACAATCACCCGACACACAAAACCCACCACAATTCACCACAATCACACCATATCCAAGAATCACCATGATTCACCATAATCATCCGACACACAAGACCCACCACGATTCACCACCATCATCCGACACACAAGACCCACCACGATTCACCACCATCACCCGACACACAAGACCCACCACGATTCACCACTATCACCCGACACACAAGACCCACCACGATTCGTCATAATCACCCGACAGACAAGACCCACCACGATTCGCCACAATCACCCGACACACAAGACCCACCACGATTCACCACAATCACACCATATCCAAGACCCACCACGATTCACCACCATCATCCGACACACAAGACCCACCACGATTCACCACCATCACCCGACACACAAGACCCACCACGATTCACAACTATCACCCGACACACAAGACCCACCACGATTCACCACAATCACACCATATCCAAGACCCACCACCATTCACCACAATCACCCGACACACAAGACCCACCACGATTCACCACCATCACCCGACACACAAGACCCACCACGATTCACCACAATCACCCGACACACAAGACCCACCACGATTCACCACAATCACCCGACACAAAAGACCCACCACGATTCGCCACAATCACCCGACACACAAGACCCACCACGATTCACCACAATCACCCGACACACAAGACCCACCACGATTCGCCACAATCACCCGACACACAAGACCCACCACGATTCGCCACAATCACCCGACACACAAGACCCACCACGATTTGCCACAATCACCCGACACACAAGACCCACCACGATTCACCACAATCACCCGACACACAAGACCCACCACGATTCGCCACAATCACCCGACACACAAGACCCACCACGATTCACCACAATCACCCGACACACAAGACCCACCACGATTCCCCACAATCACCCGACACACAAGACCCACCACGATTCGCCACAATCACCCGACAGACAAGACCCACCACGATTCGCCACAATCACCCGACACACAAGACCCACCACGATTCACCACTATCACCCGACACACAAGACCCACCACGATTCACCACCATCACCCGACACACAAGACCCACCACGATTCGCCACAATCACACCATATCCAAGACCCACCACGATTCACCACAATCACCCCACGTTCAAGACCCACCACGATTCACCACCATCACCCGACACACAAGACACAAGACCCACCACGATTCACCACCATCACCCGACACACAAGACCCACCACGATTCACCACCATCACCCAACACACAAGACCCACCACGATTCACCACCATCACCCATCACACAAGACCCATCACGATTCGCCACAATCACCCGACACACAAGACCCACCACGATTCACCACCATCACCCAACACACAAAACCCACCACGATTCACCACAATCACCCGACACACAAGACCCACCACGATTCACCACCATCACCCAACACACAAGACCCACCACGATTCACCACCATCACCCATCACACAAGACCCATCACGATTCGCCACAATCACCCGACAGACAAGACCCACCACGATTCACCACAATCACCCGACACATAAGACCAACCATGATTCCCCACTATCACCCGACACACAAGACCCACCACGATTCACCACAATCAACCCACATTCAAGACCCACCACGATTCACCACCATCACCCAACACACAAGACCCACCACGATTCACCACCATCACCCAACACACAAGACCCACCACGATTCACCACCATCACCCAACACACAAGACCCACCACGATTCACCACCATCACCCAACACACAAGACCCACCACGATTCGCCACAATCACCCGACACACAAGACCCACCACGATTCACCACTATCACCCGACACACAAGACCCACCACGATTCACCACCATCACCCAACACACAAGACCCACCACGATTCACCACCATCACCCAACACACAAAACCCACCACGATTCACCACAATCACCCGACACACAAGACCCACCACGATTCACCACCATCACCCAACACACAAGACCCACCACGATTCACCACCATCACCCATCACACAAGACCCATCACGATTCGCCACAATCACCCGACAGACAAGACCCACCACGATTCACCACAATCACCCGACACATAAGACCAACCATGATTCCCCACTATCACCCGACACACAAGACCCACCACGATTCACCACAATCAACCCACATTCAAGACCCACCACGATTCACCACCATCACCCAACACACAAGACCCACCACGATTCACCACCATCACCCAACACACAAGACCCACCACGATTCACCACCATCACCCAACACACAAGACCCACCACGATTCACCACCATCACCCAACACACAAGACCCACCACGATTCACCACCATCACCCAACACACAAGACCCACCACGATTCACCACCATCACCCAACACACAAGACCCACCACGATTCACCACAATCAACCCACATTCAAGACCCACCACGATTCACCACCATCACCCGATACACAAGACCCACCACGATTCACCACCATCACCCGACACACAAGACCCACCACGATTCGCCACAATCACACCATATCCAAGACCCACCACGATTCACCACAATCACCCCACGTTCAAGACCCACCACGATTCACCACCATCACCCGACACACAAGACACAAGACCCACCACGATTCACCACCATCACCCGACACACAAGACCCATCACGATTCGCCACAATCACCCGACACACAAGACCCACCACGATTCGCCACAATCACACCATATCCAAGACCCACCACGATTCACCACCATCATCCGACACACAAGACCCACCACGATTCACCACCATCACCCGACACACAAGACCCACCACGATTTACCACCATCACCCGACACACAAGACCCACCACGGTTCACCACCATCACCAATATCCAAGACCCACCACGATTCACCACAATCACCCCACATTCAAGACCCACCACGATTCACCACCATCACCCGACACACAAGACCCACCACGATATGATCACCACGATCCACCACTATCACACCACGATTCACTGAGATGCTGTTACGAATGTGTTCATCAACTGTCAGGAATCACCAATATGTTCTAAATCGTTGGCAATCGCAGGCTTAATCGTGATAGTGAGAGCAACGCTACACACACGACAAAGCATTTGTACACGCACAAAAGTAAGTTTTAAGAGTCAGGAGACTGTATAGTCACGGTTAATCGTTACCCAGGGATCAAAAATGAAAAGAAACGTTTTGCTCTAAATTATCTAAATAGTAAAAACAACCTATAGCTACTTACAAATCAAAGTCAAAGCTTTGTTAATACAATCCATAGTGTGAGGCAGTAACTCCTTATCAGTGGCGTACATGAACGTACATGAACGAAAGTATGTTACTTCAGTACATTGGCATGCTCATTTGAATATAAAATCGACATTTACAACGATAATTGGAATGTAGTGCCGTATACAGTTCGTCACCGCATACTAGTCGACACTGTATACAGTTCGTCACTGTATACAGTTCGCCACCGCATACACTTCGTCACTATAAAGTTCGCCGCCGTATATAGTTCGCCACCGATTAACAGTTCGCCACCATATACAGTTCGTTACTGTATAAAGTTCGTCACAATATAAAGTTCGTCATCATATACAGTTCGCCACCGTTTACAGTTCGCCACCGTATACAGTTCGCCAATATATACAGTTCGTCATCGTATACAGTTCGCCACCATATACAGATCGTCACTATATACAGTTCGTCACCGTATAAAATTCGCCACCATATACAGATCGCCACTATATACAGTTCGTCACCATATACAGTTCGTCACCGTATACAGTTCATCACCGTATACAATTCGTCACCGTATGCAATTCGCCACTATATGCAATTCGCCACCATATACAGTTCGTCACCGTTAACAATTCGCCACCATATACAGATCGCCACTATATACAGTTCGTCACCATATACTGATCGCCACTATATACAGTTCGTCACCGTATACTGTTCGACACCGTATACAGTTCGTCACCGTATACAGTTTGTCACGGTATTCAGTTCGCCACCGTATACAGTTCGACACCGTATACAGTTCGTCGCCGTATACAGTTCGACACCGTATACAGTTCATCACCGTATACAGTTCGTCACATTATACAGATCGCCACTGTATACAGTTCGTCACCGTATACAGTTCGCCACCATATACAGATCGTCACTATATACAGTTCGTCACCGTAAACAGTTCGCCACTATATACAGATAGTCATCGTATACAGTTAGACACCGTATACAGTTAGACACCGTAAACTGTTAGCCACGAACCATATTGTATGTGTAAAGAAAACCTATTTGCGGCGAAAAAGCCTAATCACTTCACACATAGTTCTTCTTTGACAAAATGAGTTAGTAATTATTATACGAGGTCTACTTTTATAGCGTAGAACAAACAATAACTCTGAACCTGTTCCTTAAGTTGTTTCCGTTGTTTAACCTATAAATTCATGATGTTAACATAAAAAACACATATCCAAAAATTGGTATTCAAATAAAACAGCAAATGCCAAATTAGGGATTATATTTAATTATATTCGAAACCGTTTTTAAACCAAGAGTCTTCAAAGTACACCACTGTCGTCAATATTTAGACGTCTGTCATTTGTTTGCGTTCCAGCAACGAAAGCTGATATTTTCATCAATTCTTCGTTCTCCGCGAAGACATTACACCACAAGGTTCGTCTTGTTAGAGTGTTAATTCTCTTGATTCGCATAGAGCGTCAGTTATCGCGGGAAAATAGTGTTGTTTTTCGCTAATGTTTCGCTGTGTTTTCGGTTTTCTTAAAAATCACTTTTTTGTAACAGCTTCCATTTACTTAACGGAAGACTTATGGGCAATGGAGATGTAGAACTATTGTGTCACAAAATGTTGGATAAAATTATTGAACCTTACCGATAGTGACAATTATCACAATACGAGTGTCTAGTCCTTATTACTCATAGTCATTTATCGTCTTCGAATAGTAGTTTTCTTGGCCTGCGGCCTTGCTGCTCTCGCTCCATTTTCTGTTGATTGCCAAAATGAACCCTAAATTATACGAAGACGAGGTAGACAAGCTATGTGATCACATAGAAAACATCAACGAACATGATGATGATGATGATGATGATGATGATGATGATGGTAGTAGTAGTTTCACTTATCTAAAAGGAGAGAAAACTTCATTTATATTCAGCAAAACTAACTGCACGAGTTATCCCCAATTTGATCGCTCATATAAGAAATTGTTTTCATTTTAAAACATACACTCAACATAGTTTACGTAATTTCAAATAAAATTCAAGGCTCAAGCACTGAAAATATACCATTCAAACATATATATATTAATAGCTAGTTGAGATCAAATGTCTTTTCAAAGTTGACAACTCATTACTGGCTGTATTCAGTTGCTTGTAACCTCCTCCATTCAGTTGCCCGTAACCTGACCAAAGGGCGGAATAATAATAATAAGACTTAGTTCAACTTCAAATTAAAGACTATTACTAGAGGTACATGTGAGTTGTTTGATGTGTACAGTTCTACATCTGAACATATTCATGAACATATTCGAATTTCCATCTGACCTTAAATAATGATGTTTTCATTTGGAAAGGGTTTGAATACTGATAACATATTTCTTTCACTTGATGTAAAATAAATATCCGAAGAAACATAAATAATAAAGTTATGCATTATACAGTTTATAAATGTCTGTTCTTTATTTCAACTGAAACGAGACGTGAACTGGCCAATATTGCCATCTTCCAAGGCCAAACAAATGGTTTTTCAACTCTTACGTTATGCATATTAACTTTCCAATTATAAAAATCTTTTCAAATGATACCAAAATTATTATGGGGTCACTACACAATAACATGAAAACACTTAAGTCATTATTTTAATCTCAAGCATATCATTATTTCCATAAAACAGCATGGCATGATTAAAAAAACATTTGACCCCTTTAAAAAGAGAATTTACAGTGTATAATGTATAAGGCATGATGATGTAATTAAAATCATTGTGTATTGATAACCTTGTTATATTTGGGGCCTGGCATCCACAATTCACATCATTGTATATACCAGGTGATATCGGGGGCCTGGCATCCCCAATTCACATCATTGTAAATATCAGGTGATATCGGGGGCCTGGCATCCCCAATTCACATCATTGTTCATACCAGGTGATATCGGGGGCCTGACATACCCAATTCACATCATTGTACATACCAGGTGATATCGGGGTCCTGGCATCCCCAATTCACATCATTGTACATACCAGGTGATATCAGGGTCCTGGCATCCCCAATTCACATCATTGTACATACCAGGTGATATCGGGGTCCTGGCATCCCCAATTCACATCATTGTACATACCAGCTGATATCAGGGTCCTGGCATCCCCAATTCACATCATTGTACATACCAGGTGATATCGGGGTCCTGGCATCCCCAATTCACATCATTGTACATACCAGGTGATATCGGGGGCCTGGCATCCCCAATTCACATCATTGTACATACCAGGTGATATCGGGGGCCTGGCATCCACAATTCACATCATTGTATAAACCAGGTGATATCGGGGGCCTGGCATCCACAATTCACATCATTGTATATACCAGGTGATATCGGGGGCCTGGCATCCCCAATTCACATCATTGTACATACCAGGTGATATCGGGTCCCTGGCATCCCCAATTCACATCATTGTACATACCAGGTGATATCGGGTGCCTGGCATCCCCAATTCACATCATTGTACATACCAGGTGATATCGGGGGCCTGGCATCCACAGTACACATCATTGTACATACCAGGTGATATATGGAGTCTGGCATCCCCAATTCACATCATTGTGTATTGATCACCTGGTGATATCGGGGGCCTGGCATCCCCAATTCACATCATTGTGTATTGATCACCTGGTGATATCGGGGGCCTGGCATCCCCAATTCACATCATTGTGTATTGATTACCTGGTGATATCGGGGGCCTGGCATCCCCAATTCACATCATTGTGTATTGATCACCTGGTGATATCGGGGGCCTGGCATCCCCAATTCACATCATTGTGTATTGATCTCCTGGTGATATCGGGGGCCTGGCATCCCCAATTCACATCATTGTATATACCAGGTGATATCGGGGGCCTGGCATCCACAGTACACATCATTGTACATACCAGGTGATATCGGGGGCCTGACATCCCCAATTCACATCATTGTGTATTGATCACCAGGTGATATCAGGGGCTTGGCATCCCCAATTCACATCATTGTACATACCAGGTGATATCGGGGGCCTGGCATCCCCAATTCACATCATTTTGTATTGATCACCTGGTGATATTTGGGGCCCGGCATCCACAGTACACATCATTGTACATACCAGGTGATATATGGGGTCTGGCATCCTCAATTCACATTATTGTGTATTCATAGCCCGGTGATAATGGCGGCCTCACATCCACAATTCACATCATTGTACATACCAGGTGATATATGGGGATTGGCATTCCCAATTCACATGATTGTGTATTCATAGCCTGGTGATAATGGCAACCTGACATCCACAATTCACATCATTGTGTATTCATAACATGGTGATATTGGGGGGCCTGATATCCCCAATTCACATCATTGTGTATTGTATACCTAGTGATATCGGGGGCCTGGTATCTCCAATTCACATCATTGTGTTTTGTATACCTGGTGATACCTGGTGATATCGGGGGCCTGACATCCACAATTCACATCATTGAGTATTGGACACCTGGTGATATCGGGGGCCTGGCATCCACAATTCACATCGTTGTGTATTGTATACCTGGTGATATAAGGGGCCTGGCTTCCCCAATTCACATCATTGTATATTGATAACCTGGTGATATCGGGGGCCTGGCATCCACAATACACATCATTGTGTATTGTATACCTGGTGGTATCGGGGCCTGGCATCCCCAATTCACATCGTTGTGTATTGATAACGTGGTGATAACGGGGGCCTGACATCCCCAATTCACGTCATTGTATATTGATAACCTGGTGATATCGGGGGCCTGGCATCCACAATACACATCAGTGTGTATTGTATACCTGCTGGTATCGGGGCCTGGCATCCCCAATTCACATCATTGTATATTGATAACGTGGTGATATCGGGGGCCTGATATCCCCAATTCACATCATTATATAGTGCATACCTTGTGATATCGGGAGCCTGACATCCCAAATTCACATTATAGTATATTGATAACCAGGTGATATCGGGGGCCTGGCATCCACAATTCACATCATTGTGTATTGTATACCTGGTGATATTGGGAGCCTGACATCCCCAATCTACATCATTGTGTATTATATACCTGGTGTTGTAGGGGGCCTGGCATCCCCAATTCACATGATTGTGTATTGTATACCTGGTGATATAGAGGGCCTGGCATCCCCAATTCACATCATTGTATATTGATAACCTGGTGATATCGGGGGCCTGACATCCCCAATTCACATCATTGTGTATTGTATACCTGATGATATCGGGGGCCTGACACCCCCAATTCACATCATTGTGTATTGATAACCTGGTGATGTCGGGAGCCTTACATCAACAATTCACATCCTTGTGTATTGATAACCTGGTGATATTGGGGGCCTGACATCCACAATTCACATCCTTGTGTATTGATAACCTGGTGATATTGGGGGCCTGACATCCAAAATTCATATCATTGTGTATTATATACCTGGTGTTATAGGGGGCCTGGCATCCCCAACTCACATCGTTGTGTATTGTATACCTGGTGATATCGGGGGCCTGACATCCCCAATTCACATCGTTGTGTATTGATAACCTGGTGATATCGGGGGCCTGACATCCACAATTCACATCATTGTATATTGATAACCTGGTAACGTGTGGACATGTGGTAAGATTGTTTCATAAGAAATAATTAAAAGCTTGTGTACTAGGAAAGAAGAAAATTACTGTGACTCGGAAAAAGACGATGACAGAGTGGAGCTTGATAATATAACTGACATCGTATTTGACGATGAATCTGATACAGACTAGAGCAGGATGTTGCTATATTACAAGCATATCGGTTAAAGTGACACTTTTTCCAAATCAAATCACACACGTGTATAATTAACACAGATTTTGACTGGTAAAACTTTTACTACTTACTCAATAATGCATTTTGGGGAAATATTATTTATTTACAACACGATTGTAATAGTGTATTTAATATCTTAACACGCATATTTCAGAGATTAGAGAGTACAAAAGATTTACTGTGATCTACCTTCGTCTCATAAGGTAGTAATGCCGTGTATCTGCACCTTAATTTCGAATTAAACTCGGTATTCTGCATAAGAACAATTGTTTTCGACATGTATTCATCCTTTTGGGTTTATTAAAACATTTGAATTATTTGTGTTAAATCTTATATGGGAATACATCTTTTAAAAGTATTACGCACTTTAAATGAGGTTACTTAGCTTCATTGATTGCAGAATATTTTTTTAAATTACTATAATGTATGATTTTAAAAACGTGTAGATATTTTTTATGTATATTGTGCAAAATTGTTATGTACATTTACAATTATATAATCCCGTATAGTCCCGTTGCATGGTTAATGATATTCTTTTTAACGCTGATTACGTAAAGTACAACTGACAGATGCAATAGTATTCCCGTTTAAGAATGTTATTGATATATTAAGTCCATTAACATAAACATACTTTTACCGCATAACAAAAATGCGTAGTTACCGGAAGTAACATTAGCGACATCAATTTTGGACAAGCACTATCGATTGTCGCCGACTTAGCATTGTCAGCGACGATTTATCGATTGTACTCGATAATCGTTTAATTACTACTAAGCAGTGGAAACTGGCTCATGTTTGCGCGCTTTTTAAAAATTCAGATCCCAAATCTGTCGGTAATATGCGTCCAATATCCCTGTTGATTGTTATTGGTAAGGTAACTTCTTCCGTCACCCTATTTCAGTCAGGCTTTGTTCCAAAGGATTCCACTGTTAATCAGCTTGTATCTATTTATAACTCTTTCTGCTTTGCTTTAGATGAGGGTAACGAAGTAAGGGCAGTATTTTGTGACATCTCAAAAGCCTTTGATCTCGTATGTATGGCATGAAGGCGTTCTTTTCAAGCTTCGTGAAAGTGGTATATTCAGTTCCCTATTAGTATGGCTAACTGTTAATCGCAGTGAAAGAAAACAGAGCGTTGTACTGTGTGTTACCATGTCAGATACAGTTTCAATATCTGCCCGAGTTCCACAAGGTTCAATTATTGGATCCTTGATCTTTCTTGTCTATATGAATGATATCATTGAGGAAATAGAATCAACCATACGTCTTTTTGCAGATGATACTACCATGTACCGTTTTTAACCGTTTTTCACTGTTAACACATGACCGATATTAGTTGATATGGGCATTTGAGATGATAATTATGAGAAGTTAATGACGAGAAGTTAACGCTTTAGATGTGGTCAGAAGGTTCTTTGAATTCACTGCCGATGCTGACCGTGATCTTCAGACGCTCTGTACGCTGTCACGTCACATTACGATTGAACAGTTTCGCGAAACCGAAAAGATGCGCCAATCAACAATCCTTGATTTTCGAAACTTAAATCTGACTAATGCCACAATATGTACTGTCATTCAAATGTTGATTGTTACGAAAATGTGCTTTTTTTGTTAAAATAAACATTTCTATTTATTCATATTTTTTTCTTTTGCGTTTTACATTTAGTTTACGCCAACTTTTGAACATATTAGCGATTTACACAACGCAACACATAATCGGTGTCTTAGTAAACGGTCTGTTTGACGACTTCAAACTTAAAATACACTGAAAGATATTTCATATCAAACTGGAAAATTGAAAATCGGGTCGTTCGAAACATCGGTTCCCTCGAGGTTTTGGCTCGGTCCCTGGCGACCTCGAGCGATCGCAGTTTTACTGTATATCATTGTCTATGACCCTTTGTGTACTGCTCAGCTACTAAATGATGACATGAAGAAGATCTATATGTGGGCAGAAAGGTGGCTTGTATCATTCAATTCAGCGAAAACCAAATCACTTCTAATCTCTCGAAAAACAAACAGGCATGCTCCACCTATTTTATGGATAATGTTCAAATAGCCACATGTAAATACTCATAAACATCTGGGCGTTACCCTCGCCAATAACTGCTCATGGCATGAGCATATTAAGACCGTCAAAACCAAGGCACGGCAACGTAGTTACCTCTTGCGCTCATTTAAATTCGCCCTGGATCGCAAATCACTGGAACTTTTATACAAATCATCCATTCGGCCACTGTTAGAATATGCAGATGTAGTTTGAGACAATATTACGTAAGCTGACGAAAAATAACGAGAGAAAGTTTAGCATGAGGCAGCGCGAATAGTTTCCGGAGCAACACGACTTGTTTCCATCAAATCTTTATATTGAAACAGGACTCTCTGAAGGAAAGAAAGCGAAAACATAAATTTACTCTTTTTTACAAGATGTTTCATTCTCTTACGCCAGCCTATATCACTACATTTATTCCATCCCGAGTTGGTGATACAAGCTCTTACAATCTTCGGAATTCTGTTAACCTTCGAAATATTTCTTGTAAAACTCAATTGTCATCGAATTCTGTTCTGCCAAGAACAATATCCTCATGGAATGCACTTCCGGAAACTGTCCGTTCTTCTACATCCCTGCCCTCATCCAAATACAATCTTGGCAAGAATAAACAATCAGTTCTTCATTTTTACTATGAGGGTGAACGCAAATTCAGCGTCACACATGCAACGCTGCAGATGCATTGTAGTAATCTGAATGAATACTTGTTTTCTAAAAACATTATCAAAAGCCCAAATTACCAATGTGGTGAAATTGAGGACACCTAACGTTTCTACCATTTCTTCTTCACCTGTCCCCTATATCATGCAAGACATCACCTTTTCGACAAAATATCTGCTATAAGGCCTTTACCACTTCAAGTTCTACTGTTTTGGATAAAAAAAGTCACGAACCCGACCAACTCAACGCTATTCAATCATGTTCAGCACTACAGTCGCCAAACTAAACGCGTTTGATATCCTTAAGATAAATAAGATCAAACCAGATTCTACAACTGACCTGACAAATCCACACCCAGGCCCGTCTTCCTGCTTCTTTATGTTTATCTCTTTTTTGCTTCTTCCATACTTCCAACGCATTTTGCTACCTTCTACTTTATACATTTGTCATTCACCTTTCAACTTTTCCATCTTATCATAACGATAACGAAATATACAAATCATAACAACATTTACACCATTACAAGGAAAAGTAATAGTTTTTAATGTATAAAGAATTTAAGGTTTGCATAAAGGTGTCGGCCCACGACGAAATGCTTCCGGGTCGTTGTATCCCTTCAAGTAGTTCTTAAAAACAATGTTTCTCGCCATTCAGGTAGCATTTGATTATGTATACATTGTATTCTTGTATGTATTTTCAAGTTTTCGCATGAAATATCATATTTCAAGACAATTATGTGGTTTTGAATGCTATTTTGAAGGACCTTTTTCTTGGGTGGAATGCTTCAGAGATAACCCCAGAGATGCAGCCATGACTGTGTCACATGGACGTTATAGATAGTGACTGTAAAAAATGATGAAAGCAGAAAAATGAAACTTGTTATGGTCTTCTTTTGTTAAATCAACAGACTAAATGTTCATAATTTGTGGGAAAATAGTGTAAACGCTGAAATCTTTTCTGCAAATCCATAATAGAGTGGCGAACTGAATTATTTTACATAATTATAACAAAGAACAGAATCTGGTTGTGGACCGAGACCGTACGCACATACACGTTGCCGCCATTGTAACAACTTTTCGAGCTCAGCGCAAGCGGGCTCGACAAAAATATGCAAAACAAAAACTTCAAACCACTGTAGTATTTTCAAGATTTGACTAATGATTCGTTGATGTCTTCACAAGAATGGAACGTGTCAATTTAAAGAAAGATAACACTAAATAACTGTCGAAAGACGTACGTATGTTACATTACGATCATCTGAGGCCCTCCGATTCGTAGGAATTTCCATCGTGAGTTCTGCTATAAACCAACGACGTTCCTACGAATACCCTATGACATGCTCCACCATCGTACGTACTTTCTATCAATGGTTAATCCTATGGCTATATTTTCCATCTTAAGATTTGACTTCGATGTAGTATTGAAAATTTGTAAAACACATACTGTATGTTACGAGTTCAATACTACGAAACTTTGCCATTATTCCGTGAGAAACACCAGTTATGCCTCGTTTACATTAAAATGCAGTTAGTTTACTTATTGGTTAAGTGGTATATTCAATGTTCTCAATTTACTACAAAGTGTTGCTCCTTGTTGACGATGAAAATGGGTCATGTCAGAATAAACTGTCCGTCTGTCTGTCAAATTAAACATATGAAATAAATGGATATTTTAATTGTTTTGCGGTTGTGTGCGTTCAAAACATGCGACGCATCCAAATCCAAGGAATTTTGGTCTAATTGCACGTCTAAAAAGCCAATGTTTTACTATGTTGAAACCCTATTATCTTAAGTAATAACTTGACGAGCACCACATCTTCTGTCATTATAAATTAAGTGTCTTTGTTGTAATTGATTCTTTTTGAACACGATATTGTTCTTTATAACTTCCATAAAAACAGAAATCCACATCAATAAAATGACATTCCAAATTTAATGTGTGTCTCACCTTAAAATATATGGCTGTGGAACCAGCAAAGAAGTACATCAAAACAAGAAAAAGCCAAACTTACCGGCGACACTGTAAAACTTTCGTTTTACCCTTTCAATTTCCAACCCTGTTGGAAATTAAATGTATCTGTTTGAAAGTCCTGCAATGAGAACAGATACGGCTTGGAATGCCTTGCCGACAGCCAACTGGACAAGCCATGCACCTGTGCAATAACGATATGATGCGCTTCGATCGCGAAAAACTGCAGGCAGCACAATACCGTCAGGGGGGGAGAGGAGGGAGAGGTTTGCTCCTCGTGGCTGTACCGACGGTGTGCTCCACGATGCCAACTGATTTCGGAAAGGATCTATTTCTTTTCCGGATTAACTCAACATCAAGAACTTCTTAAGGGTTGTTTCTGTCGCCAAATAATCGCGGTCGACTAGGCAACCTAAATCTACGGTACCGGTAATATCTATCGAGTTGTCTGTCAGCCATGACAGTTGAGATTTACTTCACATAAGACAGCTACGTAGTAGACTAAAGTTTTCAGACTCAGTCTCAGAACTTGAGTCAGATTCTGAGTCTCTTTGTAAACACCGTTAAAAAATAAGAGTCTGTAATTAGTAAATGTGAGTCCAGACTCAGACTTGAGACCGTTCGTAATCACGGCCCCTGGACGTAATAATATGTCATTGAATCGGTGCCTGCGCATTTTTAACATTGGCTGTCCAAGAAAAACAATTGACACTATTTTCATCACAATTTTATGAGATATGGGTGGGACATTGCTCAACAATGATGGACAACGTGTTATTCGAGCCGGTTTTAGTCAAACAGGAGTTCTGAGTGCTTCCCTGAACACGTGACCCAAAAGCCATCGTTATAGAAGAAAAAAAAAATTATGACCCTGATAGGAAAACTGTACGGACGCACATATTTATTAATCAAATTAGTAGTAATTTGCCAAACTAAGCCGGAAGTCTGTTGATTGTTTTATCACATCGCTGGTTAATTAGGTATATTTATTAAGGACCTGCGTTGATGTCTTAGCCGAACGACGTGCAACGAACATTTCATTAATTCCTGTACAATTGGAATGTGAAATATAGTTATGTTCGTCATTTGGTACAAAAGAAAAAACATTTTGTTCCCATAACAACTAGTGAAGCATCGCCGCTGATTTTAAAGCCGGCTCCCAGGACGGCCTTTTGGATCTCCTCGCGGCCCCAGCACGCACCATAGCCGACCCTTGGCTCTTCTGTCATACTGGACGCCAGACATATGAACATGCTGCAGCAGTAGTACATGGCGGCCGACATGTCGCCGGCATTATCAACCGGGTCGCTATGGAAACCAATCTCAATAAGACTGAAGCATCCATCGGGTTTAAGGATTCGATTGATCTGTTTCAATGCTTTGTATGGGTCCGGTAGGTCATGTAGGACGTCGTACACGAACACCATATCGAAGCCTTCTGTCCAGTCTTCCGGCAGATTATGCGCGTCACCCACCTGAAATGTCACATTGGATAAACCCCGCTCGGCCTTATCTTTGTTGGCCATTTCTACAGCAGTTTCCGAGTAATCGAGCCCAACGAAAGTGGAATTGGAAAATCGCTGTGCAATAATGTTTGTGTAGTTCCCAGGCCCACAGCCGAGATCTAGCACCTTGATGCCACTTTCTGAAAAAAAATTATTTCAAAACGACAATGAATTAGATTTTGGATACATGTGCATGTATAGTACAATAGTGTTTTAAATATTCAAACAGACACGACAGACTCATACAAAAAATCATGTAATTGTATAGATTACATCGCAATGACTTTAGATTTAAAAAGTTCTTATATTTGCGCTCTACACTAACAGCTATTGGATTGAAAGGACTGGTGCGTTTAAACCAGCCAGTTTATCGTATGATGGCATAAATAAGAAAATGAGATAAAAATGGGGGAAAATGCACAGAAATTATTTTCGTGGATTAGTGTCATATCAAACATCACAGTTAACATACTTAAAGTATAGAACAATCACATTGTGCAAAATGTGATTTTGTGGGGTAAATGTTGGAAAAAATAAATAAAAGTTAGAATTTCTGGAATTGGCCAATAACTGTGTCTAATTTTGCAATAAAATGACCAGAATTACTGTGTATTATAGATGCTATACTAAAGTATAATATACCGAAAGTATAGAAACACCTATTGTGAAATATGGTTTTGGGGTAAATGTTAAAAAGAAATCAATGAAAATGAAAACTACTTGAATTTGCCAATTACTTTGCAAATTTTACAATAAACAAACCAAATTTAATGTATGAAATAGATATTATACTACAGTATAATATACCTTAAGAATAGAAACTACTTAATTTTGTGAAATGTGTGACAAATCGTAAGTTAGGAAACATTGTAAAGTGAAACATGTTTGGGTTTGTTTTGTTGTTGTTGTTGTTTTGTTTTTTTTGTTGTTGTTTGTTTTTTGTTGTTTTTTTTTTTTTTGGGGGGGGGGGGGGTTGGGGGGGAGGGAATGATCGAAAATTTAATAAAAATGAAAAATTCTGGAATTTGTCAATGACTTAGTCAAATTTTGCAATAAATTGACCAGTATTACTATATATAATATATATTATATTACATTCATGCCAAGAAATACCAGCCAATTTTTCCACTTTGCATTTCTATACGAGAGTCAACTTCAGCAACACATTAACCCCTAATTGACCGAGAATCTGAGGTCAATTCCTCATGTTATCATGTCTTGGGAATTGCTGCGGATTGGGTCAAGATTTGGAAGAAGTGTTATACATAATTATTGGCAAGTTAAAATTAATACAATTTTATATAAAAACTGTTTTTTTCAATGAGTAACATTAAATAGTTTTAGACATAATGGTAAGCTGGTAATGAAAATGGTATGCTAACAACCGTTTTATTTGGAATGTTAATGAAACCTATATTGCATTATTTATGAATCTGGTCGTTTCATAGGTCGAATTGTATTGAGGAGTATGCTTTATAAGCGTATAGATATTGATTTTACAATGTCAGATTGATAGATTTCGCATTTTATAAAAAACAACAAAACTCTTTTAATTATTCATTTTTAAAGCTTCTTTTTTCCCGTTTTTTTTTGTTAAATTCGTAAGTACATTCGAACACCGTTGGCTCGAACTCCTGGGGACTGGCGAAAATACCTCGAACCTTGGAAAATTCAAACCAAGCGATAACTCTAACCTTCAGTATAATGAAACGAGTCCAAAACATCCAGTTCGGGCCAACGAGGAATTCGAGCCAAACGAGTTCGAACCAAACTCAAGATGAAACTCAACCTCCGAATGTTAAATTATCTTCAATTGTGTTTACATCTTCATGAACACATTTTGGGGCATTGTAAAAACATTTTCGTATAACAGATAGCGATATGTTTTGCAAATGTTTCAATCAAAAAAAATTGCTTTGTTTTGTGTCATCTTGCATTGTCTTCATACCGTGACCGGTGTAAGAACATAAGTACATATTTTGACCCACATAGAATCATTATACTTGAGTGAAGAATCATTATACTTGAGTGACTTCTTTTCTGTAAAATATTGACCGACCCCCCCCCCCCCCTTTAAAAATAATAAAATGGCTCCCCACGATCGTGTCTGTAAAAAGGTATATAAAACCAAACACAGAACCGACTATGTTCTATGTATGTATTTATTTATTTATCTGTTTGTTTGTTTGTTTGTTTGTTTGTTTGTTTGTTTGTTGGTTGGTTGGTTGGTTGGTTGGTTGGTTGGTTGGTTGGTTGGTTGGTTGGTTGGTTGGTTCTTTATAATGATGAAGGCAATAAGTAAAAACAACCATTATTTTCCGCAGATTATCGATATCCACAGAAAAACGACTCCACGGTATCATTTTACTTCGTGTACTGGAGTCAAAATATTAGTTTAAACATATTTAGTTTTCAACGATTGTGAAAAAAGTGCCTACAACATTATATTAATTACTCTCGTTTGCACGATTTTACGCGAGAGTGTGGTCTTGTGTTGTGGTGGAAACCGGAAAACCCGTAGAAAGCCCACTTGTCCGGCTTGGTGACCACAAACCAAATCACATGCGCCCAACCCGGGGATTGAGTCTTGGTCGCCTAGCGGGCAACTAACCCGATAGTCGATAAAATTTGACCCGTAAAGAATAATGACTGGGTCGTGATTCTATTTGGACTTATATACATCCTAACGAGGGCCAAATTCTAAAAGCCTCTTATTCAACAATACCGTAATCAAGTTGTTAAATTTATCGACACAATCTAAGCTAAAGGCGCAATATAAATACATTTAGATGTTGCAAGAAATATAATCAATTACATTATTCTGTACTTTATGTTTTCAATTGTTAAACTTTACTCAAGTATATGGTTAAGAGTTAAATACTGTTGTCAAGGAGATAGTTTATAAACAGTATCAAAGATTTAATTCTCAGCTTAATTATATTTCAGAAAATCATATATTCAGTAATAAACTATTATTGAAATATTTATTTTATGTTTGACAAGTATCGAAATATACAAAATGAGATGAAGCGTTAAACCTAAGAATCATGCACTATTCCAAAAAACTCACCAAACTCATTGCTCCCATGCAATTCGTGCTGGGCGTAAAGGCCATTAAATTTCGATGATTTAGCTGGTAGCAGATAACTGATAAAAGTTGACCGGAGAATCACAAAACCATTCACAGGAACATTATGCATATATGCAGGAATAGCCACTGCATACGAGGGTTTCCTTCTTAATAGTTTTCAAAAAATAGCCTTAAACATTTTACATTTTGTAAGATATGCATAATTGGTTCTTAACATACATGAAACTCTGTCTTTAGTTGATAAGAGTAGCAATTTCAGTGCCCTAATGAAACAAAAGATGTTCACAACCTTACAACGCTGATGGCATTACCACAGCTGATTCCTTTGCATGCTGAGCAGCCCTTGTACAATCACATCCAACCTTTTTGCAACTGCATTTTACTGTTTGGCAGCCTGTTTAAAAAGTGCACTGCACAACTTTCATAATATAACCATGAGCTGGTGGTCTTTTGATTTTCACTGGATATAGTAGTTTGTTACTCACTAGTTCCCAACCCATTCTAACGGGTTCAAAACAGTGTGTCTTTCCATTCCTGAATTGGTAGAAATACCCGCAAAATGTAACACAAAGTATTTCATCATTACTTTTGACCCCAGCATTGTCATCCATTAGCACAACCGAGCCTTTCTTTTTCTAAATTGAAATATTTCATAGTTTTGCTGACTAGTCTAGCTACCACATTTTCACCAATCTATTTTGCTCCATCAGCATTGCTCTCATATGATGCAACACCACTGGTTGTACGGTTCGTATCTGCTTCACGTTGTAATGGATTTCTTTCTTGCAAGTACAGTGTAACAATTAATATGTTCTTTCTGTCTGGAGGTTGCATTTGTGGTCTCCATGTGCTGTTCACTTGTAGAATACATAACACTACTAAAACTCTGTAGTCATTTATGTCAGAGCATGTTGGCATTTTAATCTCATTCAAACCCCGACCCCGACCCCTTGTCAAAACTCCAACACCCACAGGCTCAATATTAGCATCTGCTCAATTACAAATCATTCATGATTAAATATCATATACTAGTAGAAGTGTATTAAAGTTCAATGGTCTCAATAATTAATATCTATATGATATTTAATTAAGTCACGTTTTTGTCATATATTTGCCTATTACGAGTGTTTTTTATTACACAATTCCTGATAGGCTATTGTATCACTTTTGATCTATAATACTAAACGTCAAATTGAATATCATATTTCTTTATTTTATTAACATCTTTGGTTTTGCTGCTAAACGATGTGGCGTTATTAAGGATTTATGACGTTGACGTCACTTCCTTTCTATGATTGATTATTTATCTACTGATGAAGGCATTAAGATATCAAAAATAAAATAATGATGCGGTTATTCCGATATTTCAATACTTAATTTAATGATGTCATTTGGCAAATTAAAAAAATCCTCACTCTCATTTATAGTTACAACACTTTAACCAAATTATCACCTTTCACCTTGTATGGCATTTTGAACCTTAGGTTTGTTGTAGAGCAGTTTAATTATGTAAAATACAGTTAATTTCATATCTTTTCAGCTTAATTTTGTCCAGTTATTGGCAAACTCCAAAAAATCCCACTTTAATTTGTTTGTATTTTAAAATATTCACAATAAATAATGTGTCTACGCACTGGGTATATTATGGTGTTTTATAACATATATTAGCAGAATAATTCTGGTATTTTTTTTTGCTAATTATAATTTTGATATAGACAGATTCATGAAATTTATCCTTTTGTTTAGATTTTAAACATTTAACATCAAATATCACATTTCACAATTTATGATGTGTCTACATATTAGGTATGTTTAATTGCTGTATAATATCTATTAAATACAGATATTCTGGTATTTGTATTGCTAAATCTATTTTGATTTAGACAAATTCCAGTAATTCATTCTTTCGTTTACATTTTTTAACATTATACCCCCAAAAAGCATTTCACATCATGATGTGTCTATATATTGGATATGTTATTGTGCTGTATAATATCTACTAAATATGTTTATATTGTTTAACATTTTACACCCAAAATCACATTTAACAATTTATGATGAACCTATACGTTAGGTATGTTATGGTGCGGTATAATGCAATTATTTTGGTATTTTTATTGCTAAATCCATATTTGATACAGACAAATTCCAGAAATTCATACTTTCGTTTACAATGTTCAACATTTTAACTCAAAAATCACAGTTTGGAACGTTTGATTTTGCTATACTTTTTTCCACACACAGCTGATACCGAACAACACAAATATGCAAAACTCATCTCTATGCATTTTTTCACCTTTATTTGCATTCTCAGCCACAGGGTGACTGGACGATTAAGTCAGTCGATTTACAAGAATGTCCCGAGCCAAGTTCAAGCGATGGAGGGGAGAAAGAACAAATATACTTGCATTGGATTATATCTAGAATTCTTTGCCCTTGTTGCATCAAATAATGATCAAGTAGGCTATAACAAACTAAATGTTTTAAACAAATCACACAGGATAAGAGGCCGAAATGTCCTGCTACCGTTACACACTCACCTAGACGTGGAATAATGTGTGCCTGCTGCTTCCACAGAGGTAGAATCTCGCTGTTCACCGTGTGTTCGCCCATGTTGCTCCGGTAGCCGTTGAACCAGTCAAACCACTCAGGGCTTTCTGCATAACTAATGCCTGACAAGATAATAATCATTTATTATGATCAATCATTGGGCTGATTATACAATGTGTGAATACCACGTGATAATTACGTCATAAATGCTACGTCGGAGTAAAGCTATCTAAGAATCCATTCGAGGCAAAATGTTGCCTTCTGACGTAGCAATTATGACGTAATTTATCACGTGGTATACAAAAACTGGATCATGGATCTGTCGGTTGAGATACCGGCGCAAACTCATACATTATTTTAAAAACTTAATGTACCACATTATTGTTTCTAAACGATTAATTTCCGGTCCAACCATTCCAATAGTAACTAATGTGTTTCCTACCGTAAGGCCCATCCTCTTGAAAACACTTTTTGATGCGGTCCGCTCTGGCGCTGAGAGTGATAATCACTGGTCCAAAGCCCGTGTTTTTCAGAAGAGCGGGCTTATGACCCTCGGGCACGGTGTAGAGTCGCGAATCCCGATCTTGGTGCAGAATACCGGCTGCTACCATTGTCGACAGCCATTCCTTCGTATATCTAAACATGCAAGTAGTATCTTTGAGCTCGTTCCATTTTTCGATTTTATTTTTCGAAGGATCAGATCAGTTTTTGATAATTACACACAAAAAAACACAACACAACAAAATAGTGATACGTTTTCTTTGACCATTTAAAAGGTGATTAAACGGGAATTTAATCTCGCATGCAAACACCGGCTAGCTACCACATGAAATCCTGTATCAGTCACATTGCATTGGAAAATCAAGACCATATCTAGAAAATGGACAGGCATTAATTTATTGATAGGCATTAATTTTCGACCCGGATACCAGATCACAACTCGTATATTTACATTACACGCCGAGGAATTACAAAGACGATAGTGTTTCTTTAACATTTTGACTGAAATAAAAACGCACAGTTTGGAAATGTGTTTTCTTTTATCGTGTGACAATTTATAAGACGGAATGACTTCTCTGTTCTTGAACTCAGTGACGTAAATAAAAAAAAAACATGGAGAATAAATAGGCTTTTAATTCACATTACAAGCAGCAGACGACCATAAAATCTGGCCTAAAACACATAACAGTACGAACATTAGATGGTATTGCTTTATTGGCCGGGTTTCGGGTACTAAAACTGTACCTGGGCCCGTCTAGGTCCACTATGATACCTTGGTTTGAATTTTAGTTTTCCAGCGATGTCCTCCAAACTGAATGGTCCTTGCTCTTCACAGATAGCCTTAAAGAGACCAAGCTCGTGCCCAATTGCGACAGATAGCATGACACACCCACCCTGGTAGATACCCGTCAGGTATTGGCTGAACGCGTTCGAGTCCATACCAGATTTGTCCCCTTCAGTCATTAAGGTCGTTTGGTTTTACTAGAATGCAAAGCATGTACCACGACCTAAATCATGACCTTTGAACAAATGTACTTAGCATTAAACATTTATAACATTAAACGGTTCAAATCGATGACCCAAAATGTGGTAGTCGTTTTATTTTTTGATCTGAGTATTCCGTATAATTAGCACTGTGCATTGGGCACATTTGAAGTATGTGACAAAACAATAATATAAGCCGATATCCCGAATGAAGATTCAGTTATTGATCAAAGTATCCAATACATAACATTATAATAATATACGTTATCATGAAATCGAACACTTACTTCAATCCAATTTATAGCACTATCTGAGCTGTATCAATCAATTTATTATTGATAGACACAATATATGCTTTCATTTAATTTAACTCTGAACATTTACCTTCTTGATGTAAACAAATATGACCTTTACCTTCGGTTTATCGGAAGTAGGGATAATCTCAACATATACCATAAAAAGTAGGGATAATCTCAGCATACACTATAAAACAACCAATGAATGCTGTTTTGTATCAAATAAAACTACGCATTTCTTTTCAAGTCAGCAATGTTACTGACTTAAATAAAGCAACAAAAATTACTCACTGATTGATATAAACACATGTTTATTTATTACAACTCGCCAGAGGTATGCCAGAGGTAATAGGAAGCACGGACAACAATTAAATCACAGACTGATATTTACATGTGTATGTATTACAGCTTACATGGCATGTAGTGACCATCTATACAAAATGTCCAAAATCGATGTCCATCTGTAAAAAAATACAGCACTGTTAAGGAGTTGCAAAATGCATCACTGCTGTACTTTTACTAAAATATCATATAGATAAACGTTAAAAAATAATGATGACAGTGGCAATGTTTAATAAAAGACGCGGAGTGCAATTAATTCCATGGAAAAAATATACAAAGAAGCAAAACTTCATTGTACAGCTGTACAGAAATTACAGGTTAAACACAGAATCTCAAATAGCAATATAGTATTGTCCAAATCATTAAAATGTTCAAGGCGAGTTTTGAAACATTCATAATATAAGTTAATCGTACAGGCATACCCATGCTAAGAAATCCTATCCAATTTTCGATTAAGAAGGAAACCCTTGTTTTCAGGGGCTATGCCTGCATATACCTGGCATATTTAATGTTCCAGTGAATGGTTTTGTGATTTTCCAGGCAACTTTTATCAGTTATCTGCTAATAGCTAATTACGCCCAGTATGAATTGCATGGGAGAAATGACTCTGGTCAGTTTTTGGAATAAAGCATGATTCTCAGGTTTTACTCTTCATCTCAATTTTTATATTTCGATACTTGTCAAGCATAACACAAACATTTCAATAATGGTTTATTACTGAATATAGACATGATTTTCTGAACTATAATTAACTAAGTATTAAATCTTTGATCATCTCATTGACAACGGAGTTTAACTCTCTAAACTAGGCATTTGAGTTATGTTTAAAGATTGAAAACATCAAGTACAGATATATCTTTCTATATTTCTTAACTCCGCAACATCTAAATGTATTGAAATAGCGCCTTTAGCTTAGATTGAGTCGATTAATTTATCAAATTCATTACTGTATTGTTGTATAAGAGGCTATTAGGATTTGGCCGGTGTAAGGATGTATTTAAACCCTAATAGAATTACGACCCAGTCATTATTCTTTAGAAAAATTGGCCCATGGGTCACACTTTATCGACTACTTGGTTGGTTGTCCGGTTAGCGCAATGGTAAGCGCGCTCGCTTCTTTCCAAGAGTCTTTTTTCGGTGGATGTCGAAAATCTTCGGAAAAAAGGTTGTTTTTACTACGTGCCTTCATCATTATAAGTAAATAAATGAAGGGACTTCGCAATGACACACAAACGTAGTCCCTTCATCCACAACTTCATAGTTGATTATCGCGAGATTAACAGCAGTACAAGTAGTAATTGGATAGTTAGTAGTTGGAGTAATAGCTGAAGCTGTAGAAGTGGCAGCAACAACAGTATAAACAGCAGCGTCAGTGGTTTCAGGGGAAGCATATCGGTGGTGGTTGCGGTGCTCTTAGCGGCGGTGGTGTTGTGGCGGTGGTGATGACAGTAGTGGTAGTATGAACAGCAAAAAAAAGCATTACCATCTGTATTACTAAGATTTGAAGCGCATACATTAAATGACCAAACATGTTCACATAATATATTTATTTAAACTTCAATAGAACATAGTCAGTTCTGTTCGGGGTTATATACTTTTTTACAGACACGATCGTGGAGAGTCATTTTATTATTGTTTAGAGGTGACGGGAGGGAGTGGCACAATATTATTTAGGAAATGAGTCACTCAAGGATAATGATTTTATGACGGCCCAAATATGTTCCTACACCGATCAAGGTATGAAGACAATGCAAGATGCATCTCACGGTAATACGAAAATGAATTCACAATGCCCCAGAATGTGTTCATGATGATGTAAACACAATAGAAGTAGATTTGACATTCGGAGTTCAGTTTCACCAATATGATATATTTTCAAGTTTCGATTGTATTTTTTACGGTGTATACGTATACAGTAGAACCCCGTTTGGTCTAAGTCGTTTTGCTCGAATTCCTCGTTGGCCCGAAAATGTTTCATGATACTGAAGGTAAGCATTTCCGCTTGGCTCGAATTATCCGAGGCTCGATGTATGTTCGCCGGTCCCTATGAGTTCGAGTCAATGGGGTTCAAATGTACTAATGAATTTTATTAAAAAATAATACAGTGAACAACAAAGCTTTTAAAATGAATAATTAAAAGAGTGTTCATATCTTTTATAAAATGCGAAATCAATCAAGCTTCCATTGTAAAATCAATATTTATACGCTTAGTAAAGCTTACCCCTAAATACAATTCGACCTATGAAACGACCAGATTCATATAAATCAATATAGGTTACATTTACATTCCAAATAAAACGGTTGTAATAAGCGTACTATTTTAATTAACAGCTGCCACATGTTTAAAACAGTTTAATGTTACTCATAAAAAACAACAACATATTTAATGTATAAGTTTACATCAAGTTTAACTGGTCAATAATTATGTATAACACTTCTTCCAAATCTTGACCCAAACCGCAGCAACTCCCAAGACATGATAACACGAGAATTTGACCTCAGATTCTCGGTCAATTAGGGGTTAATGTGTAGCTGAAGTTGACTCTCGTGTAGAAATGAAAAACGGAAAAATTGGCTGGTATTTCTTGGCATGTGTTGCAATATAAAAAGCGAAATATTAAGTATTAACAAAGTTCTTCCTCAAGACAAACAGAACATGCACATAAATTCTCCTTGACTTGTGATGGTTAGCTAATACCTGAACAATATCAGATCTTTCAACAAACAAATCCAGATCAACATGGCAGACAATCTTTAGCAAAACCATATACATACAAATAATGGAGTTTGGACAAAAAAAAACACACTAAAATTACATATTTTCACTGAAAATTCCCAAAATATAGTACTTGTAAACAACACCTAGATTACCTTATATAATCTGTTCTCACCTTATTCTACTGTACAAAAAAGCAGAAGGACCAACCAGCCGGTCTTTATATGAAGTTCATCCCACAATACACACATACAGTACACATTAAAAGCATTATTTTACATCAATCTAAAACAGAAAACATCAACTTTCTGCAGAGATTCACCAGTTCTGATAGTAAGATAAGTCACCAAAGCATACGGACAACAATGTGATTGCTTAATACATCATGGCAGACAACAGAACAGAACAAAACTTTTATGAGGCATAACTATTAACATGTTCGTAGCCAAATGCATATATACACAAAACAAAATCTCTAAACGTCCACTATATGTTTTATTAAAATATGTGAATAAAATAACAAAATCACAAGACTTGTTTAATACACTAGTTTTACACATTTTATTTCAAACATTTGAATAAAATTTCTTTTCATTAAAATAAATAATTCATTGGAAATAACAATGTTAAAGTTAGTCACCCATAAACTCGAAAGTCACAAAGTACTGTCTAGGAGAACGTGTGAAACTCAGTAGCTTGTGTGTCCACCATTTGCAGCGATAACTTCATGGCACCTTGACCTCATTGAAACCACATCTGTGCACGTAGTTCTGTGGGATAATGTCCCACATCTGACGAATATCACGCCTGAGTTCGTCGGCATTGTGTTGTTGGGGGCAAAGCCCAAACTTTACTCTTTAGCATTTTCTAATGGATTCAGATCTGGGCTTTTTGCCAGAAAATCTATAACACGAATGTTGTGTGTTGCCAAGCATGTTCTGAGTTCCCCGTGCAACATGACAAGGCGCATTGTATTGCAACAACATCATGCCTCGATTAGCTTAAATGTGCGGTATCAATACAGGTTGAATAATGTCGTTCTGATACCTCAGTGCGTTTAAATTACCATGGATAGGGACAATTGTAGTCTTTGTGTGCATGGTAATTCCTGCCCAGACCATCACAGAACCACCGCCGAACTGGTCTGCGTCAATCAAACAACATTCCCTGTTTCGCTCTCCCCTCCGTCGGTAAATGCGGACGCGCCCGTCTGACCCACTGAGCTTCAATCTCGTTTCATCCGCAAAAATGACATTAGCCCAGTCAGCTCTAGTATATTATTATTATTATTATTATATATATTATTTCGCACATTTAACCGGTTAATTGATTTATTAATTTACAAAATTGCTTAATCCTGCCGAATCGAGGTACCTGCATAAATCATGCCGATGGCCCTTGCCCGTTCTTCAATGGCCATTCTAGCCAATTTTTTCTGTTTTTCGAGTTGAAAATTCAACATGTATTGCGTTAACATGAAAATTAGCGATAACTTCATAATCCTCGTGATTCTCGTGCAAAAAATACGGAAATTGCACCTACCGTCTCACATGGCTAACCTCGACCGAAAGGTGTGATTTTATTTATAAAAATCGATAGAGTACAAGGCATAACGATGTAGTTTCAATTTTCAAGTCGATATATTGAGTAGTTTTCATATCAATGAATTTCATGTGGACGTTTAGAAATTTTGTTCAGTGTCTAGATAATGGTCGTACATATAGATAATGGTCGTACATATAGATAATGGTCATACATATAGATAATGGTCGTACATATAGATAATGGTTGAACAATACTTAAGTCCTAGGACTATTACTCAAAACCTTAAATGGATGCAGATAAAGATAATGGTCGAACAATACTCAAGTCCTAGGACTGTTACTCATAAACAATATCGTGGAAAAATTCAGATGCTAGAGAAAAGGGCCAGTGTTTTACCTAGCAATAGTTTATACTATTTCCACAACAAATAAATACTGATATTATTACTATCCACTTAATTAATGTATGCATTTACTCGTTTATAACCATCTACATTTTTTGTTCCGCATGAAACGGCGAAATGGCCATATTTTAGTGTCCAAGTCATGTGACAGAAACCTATGCGAAATTCAGGTGTTTTCCGACAGAAAACGTCACTTCCATTTCGTAGGTATGCCGTGCAATGCTCAACGACTTCCTTTAAGTGTGTTACTGTCGATAGACCTACGTATGTGTACCACAGTGCGGTCATGTGAGAAACTCCGATTCGTAGAAATTTCCATCGGTAGTCCTACGATAAACCAACGACGTTTCCACGAATATTCTATGACATGCACTGCCATCGTACGTACTTACTATCGTGGGTTAATCCTACGGCTGTATTTTAAAACTTAAATTAAATTAAAGATTTGACTTTAATGTAGTATTGAACAGAGGTTAAACACATACTGTATGTTGCTCCTTGTTAACGATGTATATCGTTTATGTCAGAATAAACTGTCCGTCTGTCAGTCAAAATAATGATAGTGCAGTTCCAACATTTGATTTTTTGACACAAGTTCCATCAAAATATTACGAGATATTGGCGGGACAATGCTCAAACAATGACGGACCCAGTGTAATTACATAGTCATCGAGCTGGTTCTAGCCAAACATGTGTTCTGATTGTTTCCTTAGTTTAAACATAATTATTTTACAAGTTATTACAACATTATATTATTAACTCTCGTTGGCACGATTTTTCGCGAGAATGTGGTCTTGTGTTGTGGGGGAAACCGGTGAACCCGGAGAAAACCAACTTGTCCGGCTTGGTGACCACAAACCAAACTCCCAAGCCGGGAATCGAACCCGGGTCGCCTAGGTGAGAAAGCGAGTGCGCTAACCACTGCGCTCACCGGACAACGCTGGTAACTTTGGCATATTTAAAAATCGGAGTTGATGTCGAAATAGAACGACGTGCAATGAACATTTTATTTTAAAACGATTTTCAATTCAATTAACTATGTCAAATATAGTTGTTTACGTCATTTGGTACAAAAGAAAAAACATTTTGTTCCCATAACGACTAGCGAAGACTCGCCGCTGATTTTGAATCCGGCTCCCAGGACGGCCTTCTCAATCTCCTCGCGGCCCCAGCACGCACCGTAGCCGACCCTTGGCTCTCCTGTCATACTCGACGCCAGACATATGAACGTGCTGTTGCTGTAGTACATGGCGGCCGACATATCGCCGGCATTATCAACCGGGTCGCTATGGAAACCAACCTCAATAAGACTGAAGCACCCATCGGGTTTAAGGATTCGATTGATCTGTTTCAATGCTTTGTGGGGGTCCGGTAGGTCATGTAGGACGTCGTACACGAACACCATATCGAAGCTTTCTGTCCAGTCTTCCGGCAGATTATGCGCGTCACCCACATGAAATGTCACATTGGATAAACCCCGCTCGGCCTTGTCTTTGTTGGCCATTTGTATAGCAGGTTCCGAGTAGTCGAGCCCAACGAAACTGGAATTGGAAAATCGCTGGGCGAGAATGTTTGTGTAATTCCCAGGCCCACAGCCGAGATCTACGACCTTGATACCACTTTCTGAAACAAAGATTTCAAAGTCACAATGAATAAGATTTTGGATACATGTCCATGTATAGTACTATTGCGTTTTAAATATTCAAACAAACACGACAGACTCGTACCAAAAATCGTATAGTTAGACTACATCACAATGATTTTAGGTTTAAAAAGTTCTTACATTGCGCGCTAACATATCCGGAGTTATTTTGAACATGAAACACTAACAGCTATTTGATTGAAAGGACTGGTGTATTTAAACCAAATGGTTTCATTGTATGATCATATAAATAAGAAAATAATGAGAATAAGTCACAGGGATAATAAAAAATGGTCAAAAGATGCAAAGAAATTATTTTGTTGGGTTTGTGTCATATCAGGCATCACAGTTAACATTGTAAAGTATAGAACAATCACATGGTGCAAAAAAATAAGGTAAAATGTTGGAAAAAAATAATAAAAGTGCAAATTTCTGGAATTTGCCAATAACTGTGTCCAATTTTGCAATAAAAAAAACAGAATTACTGTACATAAAAGATATTATAATACAGTATACCGAAAGTATAGAAACACCTAAGTTTGTGAAATATGTTTTTTTGGGTAAAATGTTTGAAATATTAAGTGAAAATGAGAATTTCTGGAATTTGCCAATTACTTTGTCAAATTTTGCAATAAAAATACCAGAATTACTGTATTAAATAGATATTATTCAATTATACAATAGTATACTTTACCTTAATAATAGAAACTACGTATTTTTTGAAATGTGATTTTTGGGGTGAAATTTTGGAAAAATTTAACAAGAGTGAGAATTTCTTAAATTTATCAAGAACTGTATCAATTGTAAAGTGAAAAATGTGTTTTTAGGGGGGGGGGGATGTTTGAAAATTCAATAAAAATCAAAAACCTGGAATGTGTCAATGACTTGGTCAAATTGTGTAATACATTTACCAGAATTACTATATATAATATATATCATATTGCAGTATAACATATCATAGTATATAGTATACAGGCGTACTGGTCAGACGTAAAATTAAGTTGTCTCAATACAGTGAAAATTATAATTAAATTACTGGTGGACTGTGATGCAACTTATATCGAAAGAGAGAGTTAAACTAGAACTTGAATGTGATTTTGATACCAGTATGATTACAAAATTGACTTTGGAGTAATAACGTGAATCCGGATATTTTAAACATCAAATATACATGATCATGTTATGTATACTGCGTATTGGATTAATGCTTCGATGGTCAGCCTGAGTGAATAATAGGCGACGAGGGCTGAAATAAGAAAACTATCAAACAATGATTATGTCGACAGTTTTATTGTATCCTTTGACACGTGTAATGAGAATTTCAATTGTTTATTCCATAGCAGTACAATTGACGGTTGTGAGCAACCGGAAATGACAGACCAGATGATAGTGTTGACGATATTACAGACAATATATTAAATTCGCTAATTACAAAAACTGAGATAACTGAAAGTGTTTAAAGTCTTAAAGCAGACAACGCCGTTGACGGGCTAATAGAGCCAAGACAATGCATTAATTGTATTTAGCCAGTGTTGCCTCTAATTGTAAGAATGTTTTACAGAATATACTCGTCTGGGAAATTTCCGACTGTATGGACAACATCTATTCTTATTCCTGTACATAAAAAGGGAGATAAATACAACACCAATAATTGCTGTGGTATTGTACTCGTAGATGCATTAAGCAAAATTTACATAATAATTCTAACTGCCCGTTTAACATTATATGTTGAAGTATGTAGTAAACTTTGTGAATCACAAGCAGGTTTTAGAACCGACTATAGTACCATTACCCTTTTAGCGTTAGTAAGCAAACAATTATTTTTCATGAAGAAACCGTCGTATACGGCTTTTATTGATTTTCAAAAAACATTTGACTCAGTGGCGGGCCTAAACTAAAATCATGTCCGAGGTTGTAGCCTTAGTTCAGTCTTATTTTGTGTATTTATGAGTGAATTGTCTGAGTATTTATCTAATAATGATGTTAGAGAAATTCACACGACAGAGCTTTGATGTCCGATACAATTAGTGGATTACAAAGACAAATTAATTTACTAACTGTTAATATAGATAAATAAAAAATTGTTGTTTTCAAAAATGGTGGTAGAATTGCATCGAGGGAAAAATGGTTTTATGGTAACAATCGTTTAGAAGTTCTAAACGGTTTTACATATGTCGGTGTATATTTTACGAATAGACTGTCTCTGTAAAAGATGTAGAAGTCTGTTGCTCTCAAGGCGAATTTTGTTTTGAATCAAGTTGCTATTTCTTTTCAACACTTGTGATATATATCTTATTCAATGTATTATTAAGTATTTGATGCAAAAATTAGTCCTATTATTTTATATGGGTATGAGTTATGGGGACTTAAGAATATACAAAGAGATTCCTGAATGTGTAATTGAATGCTTGTAATGATGCAGTTTTAGCTGATCTATGAAGATTTCCTATGTATATAATATCTGCACGGCGCTGTATGAAATATTGGAATTCTGAGTTTGAAGAATGATAGGTATGTTAAGAAATGTGATGATATGCTTTTGTTCTATGATAATTTAGGCTTTGACTCTTGAGTATCGAATGTAAAGAATAATGTGTATGTTTATGGTTTTGGATATGCGTGGGAACGAAAGAATGTGGGTTATCAAAAACTGTTCAAATATGTCCGAAGGCTTAAGGATCAGTATGTACAAAACTGAAGGGAAAAAGTTTCTCAAATGGAAAATTGTTTTCCTACTTGTTTTTCCATTGTATTCAAGTATACGCGTTTCTATTATGATAATCCAACCTTTTAAACATGATACAATCTTTATCATGTCAAAATGAATTGAAAATAACAAAATACAGTTTTACTTGTATACCATGCTTGTAATTTGCGAAATATATATTTTTCTGATAAAATTTAAGCACCTGATAATTTTCTTATAATTATTTAGTTTACTATAGCTAATACCTAAAATTATTACAACCTTGTTCTGCTAGATATGTGTATGTTTGTCTAATATTGTTATACTTTACATTTTTTGAATGACCAGTTATACATGTTGGAATGATATATGTATTTGTTGTACAAATGATTGGGCCGGAGGTCATATACCATAATACCTACCAACTTTGCTACCCACCCACCCTTCCCGGCCCTGCCCGGCCCAGCCCTGCCCTCCACTGTCCTGCACTACCCTACCCTACCCTACCTAAGAATAGAAACATTGTATTGTATGACGTGTGATTTTTGCCGTAAAATAAGATAAAATGGAATAAATTTGCCATTAACTTTGTAAAAATGTCAACAAAATCACCGGATTTACTGTATTGAATAGACATAATATAGAAGTTTAACAAACCCAAAGTAAAGAAACATTGTGATGTATTCAATGTGATCTTAAGGGTTAAACATAACAAAAAATGGAATGGTTGGAATCAGTTTATATCCTGTTTAATTTACATAGGAAATGTTCACAATAGTTTTTATAGTGAATTTGTGCATTCGTAGTTTTTTAAAAAGAGCCTTAAACAATTTATATATTGTAAGATATGCGTAATTGGTTCTTAATATACATGAAACTCTGTCTTTAGTTGATAAGAGTAGTAATGTCAGTGCCTTAATGTGTTAAAAGATGTGCACAATCGTTCAACGCTGATCATTACCACACTCCTTTGCCTGTGGAGCAGCCCTTGTACAATCACATCCAACTTTTTTGCAGCTGCATGCTTCTGTTTGGTAGCCAGATAACAAGTGCATTGTACAACTTTCATAATATAAGCATGAGCCGGTGCTCTTTAAGTTGTCACTGGATATAGTAGTTTACTACTATTTAGTTCCCTACCATTCTAACGGGTTTAAAACAGTGTGTCCTTTCCATTCCTGAATTTGTTCAAATACCCACAAACTGTAACACATAGTACTTCATCATCACTTTTGACCCAAGCATTGACATCCATTAGCACAACCGCGCCTTTCTCTCTAAAAGTGATTTCTTCATAGTTTTGCCAACCACTCTAGCTATCATATTTTCACCAATCTATTTTGCTTCATTAGCATTACTCTCATATGATGCAACACCACTAGTCAACACCAAGTGATGTTCACTTGTAGAAAACATTACACTACTAAACCTCTGTATAGCGCCATTTATGTCAGAGCATGTTGGTCGTTACAGAATCCAGGCGGCATTTTAAATTCCATTCAAACCCCGACCCCTTGTCAAAACTCCAACACTTTCAGGCTCAATATTAGCATCAATCTTCTCAATTACAAAGTATTCATGATTAAATATCATTTAGAAGTTTATTAAAGTTCAATGGTCTCAATAATACACATTGTATATGATAGTTAATTGAGTTACGTATTTGTCACATCTTTGCCTATATTGATGTTTTTATTACACAATTTCTGATAGGCTATGGACCACTTGTAATCTATAATACATTAACGTCAAAATGCATGTGTCTATATCATAACTCTTTTTTATATTAACATCTTTGGTTCTGCTGCTAAACGATGTGCCGTTATTAAGGATTGTTTGACGTTGACGTCACTTTCTTTCTATGATTGATTATTTATCTACTGATGAAGGCATTAAGATATCAAAAATAAAATAATGATGCAGTTATTCTGATATTTCTATGCTTTATTTCATGATGACATTTGGCAAATTCAAGAAATCCCCACTCTCATTTATAGTTACAACACTTTAACCAAATAATCACCTTTCACCTTGTATTGCATACTGAACCTTAGGTGTGTTGAAGAGCAGTTTAATTATGTAAACTACAATTAATCAGGTACCTTTTCGGCTTAATTTTGTCCAGTTATTGGCAAACTCCGAAAATTCCCACTTAAATTTGTTTAAAAACACGAAAATCACATTTCACAATAAATGTGTCTATTAAATACAATTATTCTTGTATATTTATACATTTTTTTAACATTATGCCCCTAAAAAAACATTTCACATCAGATGATGTGTCAATATATTGGATATGTTACTGTGCTGTATAATATGTATTAAATACAGTTTTTCTAGTATTTCTTTGCTAGATTTAATGCATACTAATGTTTTTTATTTTTAACGTTTTACCCAAAAAAGTCACATTTAACAACATGTGGTGTGCCTATACGTTAGATATGTTATGGTACAGTATAGTATCTATAAAATGTAGTTATTTTGGAATTCTTATTGCTAAATCCAAATTTGATACAGAAAAAATCCAGAAATTCATACTGTCGTTTATAATTTTCAACATTTTACCCCATTTACCCCAATTATCACATTTTGCACCGTTGGATTTTTCCATACTTTTTTCCAAACACAGCAGATTTCGAACAACATAAATATGCAGAAATAATTGCTCTGTTGTTGTTGTTTTTTTTCCTTTATTTGCATTTTCAGCCACAGGGTCACTGTACTATTAAGTCAGTAGACGTACGAGGAAATCCCGAGCCAAGTTCAAGCAAAGGAGGAAAGAGAGCGCAAGTATACTTGCATTTAATAGTATTTAGAGTTATTTACCCTTGTTGCATATACGAATGATCAAGTAAGCTAATACAAGTCAAATGTTTTTAAAAAAATCACACAGGATAAGAGGCCGAAATGTCCTGCTACCGTCACACACTCACCTAGACGTGGAATAATGTGTGCCTGCTGCTTCCACATAGGTAGAATCTCGCTGTTCACCGTGTGTTCGCCCATGTTGCTCCGGTAGCCGTTGAACCAGTCAAACCACTCAGGGCTTTCTGCGTAACTTATGCCTGACAAGATAATAATCATTTATTATGATAAATCATTGGGCCTATTATAATACAGTGTGTGAATACCACGTGATAATTACGTCATAAATGCTACGTCGAAAGGCATCATTTGCTTTGAATAAAGACTAAAATCAAAGATGAAATGAACCAAAGGACAGTCTATGCCGCTTCAAGCGGTCCGCCTTTGTTTTATTACCAGAGTTTGATTAGGTGATTAGTTTCCTCAAAAATTTCGACAAACCTATTTCCAAAAAAAAAATGTTTTGACTGTGCTCCATCAGGCGGCGGTTTTGTGAAAAGGTGTGTCGTCGTGTTTTAAGAAACTAAACTCTTAAACAAACTCTGGTAAAAGCCGTAAGCGGCGTTGACTGCGCTATGTTTCAAATAAGATGGTGAAGAAATATCAAAGTTATCTTTTTTTAAAGTATTCATTCGAAGCAAAATGTTGCCTTCTGACATAGCATTTATAACGTTATATATCAGACACTGGATCATGGATCTGTCGGTTGAGATATCGGCGCAAACTCATACATTATTTTATTAACGTAATGTACCACATTATTGTTTCTAAACGATTCATTTCCAGTCCAACCAGTCCGATAGTAATTAATGTGTTTCCTACCGAAAGGCCCATCCTCTTGGAAACACTTTTTGATGCGGTCCGCTCTGGCGCTGAGAGTGGTAATCATTGGTGCATAGGCCGTGTCTTTTAGTAGTGCGGGCTTGTGACCTTCGGGCACAGTGTAGAGGCGCGAATCCCGGTCTTGGTGCAGAATACCGGCTGCTACCATCGTCGACAGCCATTCCTTCGTATATCTAAACATGCAAGTGGTATCTGTGAGTTTGTTCCATTTTTCTATTTTATTTTTCGAAGGAGCGGATCAGTTTTTGATAATTACCAAAAAAAATGACACAACAAAATAAGTATACGTTTTCTTTGACCATTTAAACGGATATTAATCGGGCATTTAATCCCGCATGCAAATACCGGCTAGACAAACACATGAAATCCTGTATCTGTGACATTGCATTGGAAAATCACGACCATATCTAGAAAATGGACAGGCATTAAGTTGGGACCCGGGTAACGAACCACAACTCGTATATTTACATTTTACAAACACGACAGTGTTTTTTTCACATTATGACTTAAACAAAAACGTACAATTTGGTAGTGTGTTGTATTTATCGTGTGACAATTTAAAAGACGGAATGTCTGTTCTGTGAAATGTAACGGAAATGAAAAGGTACATGGAGAAGAAATAGCGTTTTTATTCACTTTAAAAGCAGCAGACGACCTAAAAGCTGGCCTAAAAACACACTGCAGTACGAAAATTAAATCGTATTGCTTCATCGGCCGGGTTTCGGGTAATAAAACTGCATGTACCCGGGAAGATGGTCTAGGTCCACTATAATACCTTGGTTTGAATTTTAGTCTTCCAGCGATGTCCTCCAAACTGAATGGTCCTTTTGCTTCACAGATGGCCTTAAAGAGGCCAAGCTCGTGCCCAATGGCAACAGATAGCATGACACATCCACCCCGGTAGATGCCTGTCAGGTATTGGCTGAACGCGGTCGGGTCCATATCAGATTTGTCCCCTTCAGTCATTAGGGCCGTTTCTTTTTACATAGAATGAAAATCATGTACCACGACCTATATCCTGACCTTTGAACAAATGTACTTAAAAGGACTGTACACCAGATTGGCACCAAAAAAAGTTTTTTCTGTAACGAATCTCAGTTTATGTCAGTTTTCGACAATTTTCTTTTTTTTCTTCGCTATTTCATCATACGGAGTACAGCCCCTTTAACATTAAACATTTATAACGTTAAACGGTTCAAATTCATGATAAAAATGTGGCAGTCGTTTTATTTTATGATCTGATTGTTCCGAATGAATAGCACTGTGCATTGGGCACATTGGAAGTTATGTGACAAAACAATATTATCAGCTGATATCTCGAATGAAGGTTCAGTAATTGATCAAAGAAGCCAATACATAACCGATGATTTACAATAATATACGTTATCATGAAATCGAACACCTACTTCTATCCAATACTTCTATCCAATTTCTATCACTATCTGAGCTCTATCAATCAATTTATTATTGATAGATGCTTTATATGCTTTGATTTAATTTAACTTTTTACCTTCTTGATGTAAACAAATGTGACCTTTACCTTCGGTTTATCGGAAGTAGGGATAATCTCAACATATACCATAAAAAGTAGGGATAAAATCAACATACACTATAAAACAACCAATGGATGCTGCAGCAAATATAACTACACAGCTCTTTTCACGTCAGCAATGTTACTGACTAGCAACAAAAATATACCCTGACTGATATATTCACATGTTCATTTATTACAACCCGCAGGGTTGCCAGAGGCCATAGGAGGCACAGGACAACAATTAATTCACAGACTGATATTAACATGTTTATGTATGACGTATATATTATTACTTACAAGTTATGTAGTGACCATCTATACAAAATGTTCATGTGTAAAAAATCACAACACTGTTTAGGAGTTGCAAAATGCCTCACTGCTGTACTTTTACTAAAATATCCTGTAGATAAACGTTAAAAAATAATGATGACAGTGGCAATGTTGCCAGTTTAATAAAGGCGCGGAGTTCAATTAATTTCTTAAATGGATGCAGACATAGATAATGGTCGTACAATACTCAACCCCTAGGACTGTTACTCACAAACCATTTCGTGAAAAATTTCATGACTGAAACCATTTCGTGAAAGATTTCACCTTTAAGAAAAAATGGCCATGTTTTTACCTAGCCATAGTTTATATTATTTCCACAATAGATAAAGAATACTGATATGGCCCGACTTATTATTATAGACCACTATCCACTTAGTGTATGCATTTACTAGTTTATAACCATCTACATTTTTTGTTCCGCATGAAATGGCGAAATTGCCACATTTAAGTGTCCAAGTCATGTGACGGAAACCTGTGCGAAATTTAGGTGTTTTGCGACGGAAAACTTTACTCCAATTTCGTAGGTATGCCGTGCGATGCTCAACAACTTTCTTCACTTTGTTCCTGTCGGAAGACCTACGTATGTGTACGACATTGCGGTCATCAGAGGCCCTACGATTCCGGCGTAGGAAATTCCATCGGTAGTCCTACGATAAACCAACGACAATCCTAAGAATATCCTATGACATGCACTAAAAGTCGTCACGAAACATGTGTGCGAACTTACTATCGTGGGTTAATACTACGGCTGTGTTTTCCAGCTTAATATTTAACTTCCATGTAGTATTGAACATTGGTAAAACACAAATGTACTATTGTTGCTCCTTATTGACGATGTATATCGGTCATGTCAGAATAAACTGTCCGTCTGTCTGTCAAAATAAATAAATGATATAAATGGATAATATTATTGTTTTATGACGGAGCGCGTTCAAAACATGCGACGCATCCAATTCCGTGGAATTCTGGTCTAATTCCACATCTAAAACTATGTCTAACTATATTGAAATTAATTATCTAAGATGTTTCATGAACACCTGCATTGGACATAATAGTATGTCATTGAACCGGTGCCTGTGCAGTTCTAACATTGGTTTTTCCAGCAGATTGTTTGCACAAATTCACATCTCTGGTTACTTTGGTATATTTAAGGATCGGAGTTAATGTCAAAACCGAACGACGTGCAATGAAAGTTTTATCTAAAACGAATTCATGTACGATTAACTATGTAAAATATATAGTTCTATAAGTCATTTGGTACAAAAGAAGAAACATTTTGTTCCCATAACGACTAGCGAAGACTCGCCGCTGATTTTGAATCCGGCTCCCAGGACGGCCTTCTCAATCTCCTCGCGGCCCCAGCACGCACCGTAGCCGACCCGTGCCTCCTCTGTCATACTAGAAGCCAGACATAGGAAGATGCTGCAGCTGTAATACATGGCAGCCGACATGTCGCCGGCGTTATCTACCGGGTCGCTATGGAAACCAATGTCAATAAGACTGAAGCATCCATCAGGTTTGAGGATTCGGTGGATCTGATTCAATGTTTTATGGGGATTCGGTAGGTCGTGAAGGACGTTGTACACGAACACCATATCGAAGTCTTCTGTCCAGTCTTCCTGCAGATTATGCGCGTCGCCCACCTGAAATGTTACATTGGATAAACCCCGCTCGGCCTTGTCTCTGTTGGCCATTTCTATAGCAGATTCCGAGAAGTCGAGCCCAACGAAAGTGGAATTGGAAAATCGTTGTGAAAGAATGTTTGTGTAATTCCCAGGCCCACAACCAAGATCTAGGACCTTGATACCACTTTCTGAAACAAAAATTTCAAAATGACAATAATACAGATTTCGGATTTAAAACAGTAATACATGTGCATGTACAGTACAATCAAATATTGGATTGAAAAATGCTGATGCCGCCGATATTATGATTTGTATGATAATAAAATAAGAAAAATGATGAAATAAAAGAATAAGCCCCCTCAAGAAAGACGTATAAGTCCAGAACCAGGTCCAAGAGAGCGGAAGTAAATTTGCATTGAATATATCTAGAGTTATTTGCCCTTATAATATTTAAGAATGATCAGCAGGCTATAGCCAACGTCAGGTAGTAAACGAGAATAACAAATTAAATTAAGTTTTAAATTTTCGACACACCCTTGTCACACAGGTTAATGGGTCGGAATATCCTGATACTGTCACATACTCACCTAGACGCGGAATAATGCTTGACTGCTGCTTCCATATAGGTACAATCTCGCTGTTCACCGTGTCTTCACCCGTATCGCTCCGATAGCCATTGAGCCACTCAAACCACTCAGGGCTTTCGGCATAACTAATGCCTGAAATGATTAAACTTCTTTGTTGTGATCAATCATTGCACCCACTAATTTTGATTTATACTAGGCAGTATCTGTCGGTTAAAATATCGGTGCAAACTCAGTCCAACTATATCAACAATAATTAATGTGTATCGAACCGTAAGGCCCATCCTCTTGGAAACACTTTTGAATATGGTTCGCTCTGGCGCTAAGAGTGATAATCTCTGGTGCATAGCTCGTGTCTTTCAGAAGGGCGGGCTTATGACCCTCGGGCACAGTGTAGAGTCGCGAATCCCGGTCTTGGTGCAAAATACCGGCTGCTACCATTGTCGACAGCCATTCCTTGGTATATCTAAACATGCAAGTGGTTTCTGTGAGTTCGATTATTTATTTATTTTTTAAAATAATAAGAAACGAGTTTTTTTTATAATTATACAAATAAAACAAACAAAAAACACATTAAGGGCCTTCCACAGTGCAAAACTGGGTGGGGAAGGTAAAAACTAAAAACGTTTCAAAAGTTCATGTTTTATTTTCATTTTGAGGGAGTAAAACATACATTCTTGGCGATGTTTTGGGGTAGTAATTAGTTGAACAAACTTTACAAAAGAAGATTCAAATGAAATCCTGTAACTGCTTCATTGGATAGAAAAGTCACGACCCTATATAGAAAATTGAAGGGTATTTAAAGGAGGTACTCAAGTACCAGATCGGTACTCGTATATTTACATTTCACACGATAGTGACAATTTAAAAGACGGAATGTTTTCTCTGTTCAGTGACCTCAGTCACAAGGGGGTGGAAATAAAAAAAGTACATGGAAAAGAAATAGCGCTTTTACTGGCTTTACAAGCAGCCGACGACCATAAAAGCTGGCATAAAAACACATTACAGTAAGAACATTAAATGGTATTGCTCTATATTGTCGGGTTTCGGTTAATAAAACTGTATCCGGGTACCCGCAAAACACTTACCCGGCCCGCAGCCACCCATCTAGGCCCAATTTGATACCTTAATTTGAATTTTAGTTTTCCCGCGATATCCTCCAAACTGAATGGTCCTTGCGCTCCACAGATGGCCTTGAAGAGTCCCAGCTCATGCCCAATGGCAACAGATAGCATGACACACCCACCCTGGTAGATGCCCGTCAGGTATTGGCTGAATGCGGTCGGGTCCATACCAGATTTGTCCTCTTTACTCATTATAGGACCGTGTGTTTGTACCTAGAACGCAAAGCATGTACCACGACCTAAATCCTGACCTTTGAACACATTCTTAAAAAAACATGAAACGGTTCAAATCGATGACCCAAAAGGTGGCAGTCGTTTAAATTTATAAACTCCTTGAATGTTTCGATGCATTAATTCACATGTACTCGTTTGGAAGTTATTTGACAAAACAATAATAAGAATCTATATCTCGAATCAGGCTAATTGATTGAAACACCGTAGTAATGATATAGGCCGTCATTATCATAAAGTCGAAGATTTACTTTAATCGAACTTTAACAGTATCTGAGCTGCATCAATCAATTAATTATCGATAGACGCTTTACATGCTTTCATTAAATTTAATTCTGAAAATCACCTTTTTTGATGTAAAGTAAACAAATGTGACCTTTACCTTCTGATTATCGGAAGTAGGGATAATCTCAGCATAAATACATGTGTACTATATACCACTCGATGATGCTTGGGTTTGTTTAACATATAAAACTACAAAGCTCTTCAAAACAGCGATGTTACTACCTAGCAACACAATTTATGTCCCATTTATGTTTTAGGGACATAAACTTTTTTTTAATGTATATCCGAGTAGCTTATCTGAACTCTTAGCTTCTTTTGACCACTTTAACCTCGGAATGATAAAAATGCAACAAAACCGAAAGTATGATCTAAGTTTAGCGTGCAAGTAATTACGAAATTTGCATATCACCTGACTTTCTAAATACCTTAAATTTCATTTTGCTTTATATACTAATGATTTGCATTTTTTATAAACCAAGAAGTTTTTAGTTTAAAATGTTATCCCGGTGATGCATTTGAAAACACCGTTTATATCAGCATTTAAACTACATCGTAATTACAGAAAAAATACAGTTTTGTATAAAAAGGCATTGTGGTTTAATTCAGCTAGTAACTCCAGGTGAACTTATAAATTAAGTAAGTTACGAGCTTTACAATACACCATCGTCCGAAGGAGGGCCTTAACAGGAATAATAGTATATATTGGGATTTTATTTGAAATTTCATATTTCTTTGGTAGACATTAAGGTTTTAGTGATGAATGATATTTTTTTCCAATCATATTTTATGTTGAAAATATTTTTCAACTTTTTTGGTAGGTATGAGAGGGTCCCTTTAACGTTACTACTTCCTGTGATCGGAAGAACCATAGGGATCATCTCAACACACGCTATAAAACAACCAATGGATTCTACATATTTCTATGATGTACCTCTTTTCACAGCTATTAAAGTCTGGACTTTAACTGACCAGCACAACAATGAACTCACAGATTTATATTCACATGTTTATTAATGACGTATATTACAACTTACAAGTCATGAAGTGACCATCTATACAACAGGTCTATGTGTAAAAAATACCGCACTGTTCAGGAGTTGGACATCCTAATAACAGCAAATTTACACAATGTATTCCTTACACATTATACATTCACGATAAATGTCATATTCTCTAATGTTGTTGCACTTTATCTGCGGAACGAAACCATTTCTAGATTAAACACAATAATAGGCAATATTAACTTTGGACCAACATTGAACAAGCAAAAATTGATAAATAACAGAATAGTAAAATCATAGTTGCAATTCTATTGTTATTTTTATCATTATTAGAAGGAGATTAAAACAAGCAAATACCAGGTATAATGCTAACTGCGTATAAAAACGTTAACAAATGACAGTATACATAGTGTAACATGATTCAAAAGCAGTTATATCTCCAAATCTATTGGCCGTTTTTCAAATAAATCATGAACAAATTCCATTATAATTAAGACTACATCAATCTTGTTATATTCAAAACAGTATAAAATATTTTATTATGATTTTCACTAAAATTAAAGAAGAAAAATATATCGCTGTTGTACTTTTACTAAAATATCGTATCGATAAATGTTTTACATATTAATAACGACAGTGACTATGGGTATGTTTAATAAAAGATGGGGCATGCAATTAATTCCATGTAAAAAAATGATACAAAGAAGCAAAACTTTGTTATACAGATGTATAGAAATGACAGGTTTAACACAGAATTTCAAAAAGCAATATAATAATGTCCAAATCATGAGAATATTCAAGGCGATTTTTGAAACATTGATTATAAAAGTTAATAGGCAAACATACCCATTATAAAAGCAAAATGTTACAGTTGAACATGATTCATTCAATTATAAACGAAGTACTTCCTCAAGACAAACAGAACATCCACATACATTCTCCTTGTGTTGGTTAGCTAAAACCTGAACAGTATCAGATCTTTCAACAAACAAATCTTGATCAACATGGCAGACAACCTCTAGCAAAACCATACATACAAATAGTTGAGTTTTCGTAAAAAAATCACCAAATTTACATATCTTCACAAAAACTCCTAAAATAAAGTACTCCTTAACAACACCTAGATTTTCTTATATAATCTGTTCTCACCTCATTCTATCATACAAAAAAGCAGCAAGACTAACCAACCTTAATATCATGTCCGTCCCACCATACATGCATACAGCATACTCTCATTCAAAGCATTATTTTACATAAATCTAAAGCAGAAAACATCCACTATCTGCAAAGATTCACCAGTTCCCATAGTAGGATAAGTCACCAAAGCATTCTTTAACAACATATAACAGATAGGACAACAATGAAATTGCTAAATATTCCAGAGACAACAGCATCTCCATAACACATGATCATGTTTCTCCCTTAATGAGGTTCATGAGTAAAAAGACAAGCTCAAGTGAGAACTGCTACAAAAACATTTACAAATGACAATAGCAGAGTTGTCAAGAATCTTGATCGAGTTTCTTAAAATCACAAAATAAAAATAGTAGTAGCAATTAAAAAGTAGAAAATTAGCGATACATTCCAAGCAGGACACCCAAGCTTTATCATTGTAGAAAAGAGCCTTCTCATTAAAGAATGAAGTATACAAAGGATTAACCTCCATAAATTTCAGTATCAAAAAAAAGAAATTAATTTTACTCTTTCAATACACATGTATTTTATAATTAAATGAATGAATTCCATTTTGTTACAGCAAATAGTCAATTGTCTTTAATTCTGTTTCAGAATAACTATTGTTTGAGAGATTTATAATCAAATATCAGTTTTTGCAGATTTCCTCCATGCAAGCTTATCAGCAATGCTTTCCGCCAACTGAACACCGCAGTGTGCAAGACCCAGCTGTTCGGCCCTCAGTGCAGTGGACCCTACTGGACCTGTGGTACGTCCTGCATCGTATACTGTACAGCCCCGCCCTGGTCCACGATGGCCTGTGTCACCTCATTTGGGTCATTGGTCTGGACGATGATGATAGTCTCCTGGCCCTCCTGACCCTGGACAGCCTGAAGGGCCTGGTATTGGCCCTCCCCACCAACCATGGCCGCATATTGGCCCTCAGACACCTGCACATACGTCTCCCCATCCTCACCCTGTAAATGAAATGTTAAATGTTGGGTCAATTTTTTTTAAATGTATTGATTCAAATGAGGTGGAAATGAGAAATAAGTAGTGTTGGAAATCGGTTCCAGTTTAAGTATTGATAATCGGTTCCACTCAAGTAACTAATTATCATTGGTTCAATCGGTTTTTGAAAATACCTTGTAATTTTATACTTGTCTGATTTCTTGCTCAACCAATAAATTTTTGATCATAATCGATCATCGGAACATCACTAGAAAAAGGCATGAACATTTTAATTGAGATTGATAAAACTTTTTCTTTTGTACAATACTTCAAAAATGTATTAAGATATGAAGTAAAATAAAAAGAGCTGTCAAAGACTGGATCTCCCCCCCCCCCCCAAATTTATAATGGTTATCAACTTGGCCTTACGACAATGGACAATATCTAAAGATTAAGTTACCCAGAGTTATGAACCGTGTGCACTGCACTTCTCCTTAATGAGATCTATCTGTATATTAAGTTTGAAGTAAATACCTCTAAGACTCTTTGAGTTATGCTCTGGACAAGATTGCCAAGTGGAGAGATGTAAAAATAAGAATATAAAAAAAATCAAAGGTAATATTATTAAATCCTAAAAATACTATACACACAATAATGTTTCTCTTGCACAGCACTTCCTAAACACAGTCAATATGTGTAAGAAGTTTAAAGTCACTACTTCAAAACATATGGAGTAATGGAGAAAAGACTTGTCTAAATGTCCAAGGACAAAAACAGATAGACCTAAGGATGGACGGGGCTAGGCCCATGCCACTAGGTAAAGGGGGTTATAATTTTGATTAGATTTGTCAGATGTTGGGTGGTCACCACATACTTTATAAAAAGTGAACAAAGATGAACAGAGAAATCATCTCTAACTGTTTAATACAAATATCAGCAATCATTGGTAAACGAGTTGACATTGTCAGACAAGTGAATCATACACCAACCTGGATCTGCTGAATGGATTCATCATCATCCTCATCCTCTTCCCCATCCATCTCCTGCTTCACATAGCTGTCGTCATCCTCATCCTCATACTCGATTTCATACTTGCGGATGATGGCCTGCGCGGACTCCCCAGCTGACACATGGACCTTCCCTATATGCTCCAGCAGGATCTTCTTCCTTTTGAATGTCTCCTGGCACATGTCACACTGGTACGGGCTCAGCTTCTTGTGCACAAGTTGGATGTGCGACATCAAGTTGGACTTGTTGTTGAAGCATCGGCCACAGTCGTGACACTTGTGCGGCTTTTCACCTGTATGGATCAACATGTGACGATCAACATGGTACTTCTTGGTGAAGCGCTTCTCGCAGACGGAGCAAATAAAGATCTTCTGATTGGGAGACTTCCAGCCCTCATGTACACGCTTGGTGTGGCCAATCAGGGCACCTAGAGTTTTAAATGCAGCCTTGCAGGTGTTGCACAGGTACTGACGGGTGTGCAGGTGCATCCCCTTGATGTGCGTATTAAGGTTTCCACGGAATGCTGAGGCATAGTCGCAGTGAGGGCATTTGTAGGGCCTGCGTCCAGAATGGACAGTTCTCATGTGGGAACTCATTCCTGTCTTGAGAACGACCTTCCCACAGATAGGACATGGAATCTGCATGCGGTTCTGCTGGTGAAGTTCCATGTGCCTCTTCAGGTTCTTGGACACCTTACCACACTCTGGACAGGCCTCTCCATCCTCACCCTCTCCAGTGGTTGACACTTTCATAATTCTCTCACGCCACTTGGCATTTCGGATTTCTTCTTCAAAATCAGGCTCATCCTTATGCTTTGTTTTAATATGTTTTACTAGACCAATGAAAGCCTTCTCACAAAATGGGCATTTTAGGGCTTCCTCAGCATTGCGCTTAAATGACCTCCTCCTATTCTCCATATCCTCAAACAAGCCCAGACCATCATCTTTAAACCTCCGTCCTTTATATTCGTCATAGTCATAATCCTCTTCACCCAAGGGACCAAATTTCTTCTTTTTCAACCTCGGATCTGTCTGTGTCATGACAGTTCTTCTCCCAGGTGTTTCATTGAAGGTGACAACTTCAACAAAGTTTTCTGCCTCAGGTTCGTCTATTGGTGTTTGTGTGGAGAACGTCTTCATCACAGGTGCAGGAGTAGTGGGCTCAACTGCATGCAACTGGGCCAAAGCCTTCGCTCCCCCAAGAGATGATGTTGATGGATGTACCTCCTCTTCACCAAAGCTGTACGGATCATCTGCTTGTCCTACACCTCCAAGGTTTTCAACTTTACGGTATATCAGTGGACTTTCTTCCTCATCTTCCTCATCATCATCCATTTCTTCATATTCTTCCTCATCAATTTCTTCTTCCTCTTCCTCCAATTCTTCCATTTCTTCCTCCTCCTCTTCTTCCTCTTCCTTGACATCTATAACCTCCATCTCTTTTCTTTTCTTCACTGGAGTAGCAGCATCAGAGATTCTTCCCCTTTTCCTACCAACAACTGGCATTTTATCTTCCTCTTCCATTACACCTTTTGTCTTACTTGCACCAGGAGAGGCTACCTGAGCCCGACCTTTCCTTGGTGTTTTCACTTCTTCAATCTCCTCTTCCTCTTCATCTTCAAGCTCTTCCTCCTCTAAAATTTCCTTTTTAGGTCTCCCTCTACCTCTTCTAGGAGTTGGTGTTTCTTCAACCTCTTTCTTCACCTTTCCCCGACCCTTAGGTGTAGTTCCTTCCTCTGCTGACTTCTTTTGCCTACCTCTTCTTCCTGAAGTTTTAACTTCATCCTCTTCTTCCATTTCTTCTTCTTCCTCTTCCTCCTCTTCATCCTCAACAACTTCTGATTTCTTTCCCAATTTTCCCCTTGTCAATCTTCCTGTCTTGGCATCATCTCCTTCAAGTGACTTGCCTGATGCATTCCGACCTCTCCCTCGTCCTCTCCGTGGACTAGCTACCTCTGCTTTTTCTTCAGTTTCAAGAGCATTTCCTTTGGACTGTCTTCCTCTTCTTGGCCTTGCAGTCTCCTCAGCTTCAATGACAGGGGCATCTTCACTTACTGCCTCACTATCAAGGGCAACTTCTTTCTCCTCCTCTAAAATTGGGGGTGAAGCGGATTTTTCTTTCTGGCTGATAATGTCATTATTGGGCCCACCCTGGTCGCCTTCTCCTAGGGGTGTGTAACTCTCTGGAATGATCATTGGCTCCTTCACGGGGACCTTAAATAAACAGATAATATCTTAACAAAGTCATTTAATGCATGGAGAACAAGAGCAAGCCAGGCCAATGCAAACATTCATCTGGGCTATTTCTTTCCAACAATCAAGGGGCATAAAATGAGAATTATCTACATGGCACTAACTGTCTTGCTTAAAAATGTGTATTTAATGAGACAGATATGTATATAATTAAGAAATATAAATGACACACCACTGAGGGACATATGACATAATACTGACGGGCCAGTCAGCCAACGAAGGTGTATAGGGACTGAGGCATTAGCCCAGATCCATTCACCTTCTGGGGCTGACTGGCTGGTCCTTATAATGTCATGTGGCCGGAAGTTGTGTGTTATATTCCTTATATCATACCGAATATTTCATATTACTATTTTGAAAGCGCAATTACTGTATTTCCTTAAAAAAAGCAATTAATGTTTACTTGCAACAACTGTTCGCCGCTGTGAAAATCTCAAGTCGTACTCACCTTTTTTATGACATCAGGGGTCCATATTATATGACGTCAGCGGTCCTTATTATTTTTTGGCGAGGTCTGGACCAGCCAAAAATATTATATGAACCGCTGACGTCATAAACCTGGGTTTAAAATACACCGATATATGGACCGATCGACTTTATATGTACATATAAAGAACACATTTATGTAAGGTATAATATAAGAAATGACCAAGGTTTAAAAAATGTCACAACGTTGCCATTATACAATTTTCACAACATTGCCATTTTTGATACAAAGTAAATAGACCCAATATCTACAGTATCATTTTTTCTTATATTACCATTGTCCATTACACGTCCCCCTAACTATAGTTTCTAACCAACCAAATTTTTATTCCAAGGGGAATTTTTTAGTTTTAAAAAATGGTGATGCAAGAGACCAATGGAATTTGCAGTCTTTATATATCTGACGGAGAATAAGAACAATTTGAAGATACAGTCCCCACCTCACAACCAACCTTCAAGCCGTAACCGGAATAAAGCAGATTTTTTTTGTATGCCAAATACATGGCTCACTAAACACAAATTTTTTATATCTATTCAACAAACCCCATAAGTCATTTAAACTTTCAGAGGTTTGACTTTTTAAGTATTCAAATTTTAAAACAAACTGAGAACAAAACAATTCATAATGTGGTTTCAATTACATGTACGTAGAAGTTGGCAAAACTGTCATACAATAATTAAATGGCTAAACCAAATAAATTATTCAATATAACTGTTGCTTACATTTATGACATTCGCTCCCATAAGTTGCTTCCCAGTAAACACACCTGAATAAAAGAAAACATTATCATCATGATAAATCAAAACATTGATAACAAAGCATGAATATTATATAAACATTCATATTCAAAATAAAAGATATGGTAAGGCTTTGTAAGCACTAGAATTAGTAATACTTAAAGTAGGAGTTTGAACATTATGCTATATATGTGACCATCTTGTTCTGTACCTATTAATCTTTTATTGAAACAAATATCAATGTTTTCTGACTTCAAATATAATACATTTTGGTTAAAAGGATCCCAAAATTCTCATTACCTAATGATTTTCATAAATATCTAGTTCAATAAATTAATAAATCCAGTTTTTTATAATTAATAAATCCAGTTTTTTATTGTGTCCATGTCCTCTCAAATGTACACATTGGAAGTGAAAACTGAGTGATTCAGTTTTAAAGCTGCACTCTCACAGATTGAAAGTTTGACAACTTATTATTTTTTTGTCTTGGAACGGGCCAATTTTTGCGAAAATCCATTGAATCCAGTTAAATTATACTGCTGACAAAAAATAGATCGCAGATTTTTATATTTAAGTTCAAAAATTGATGTTTTGTGCATTTTTCTTAAACCATTAGTAACGGTTTAGGCCATAAAATATTAATTTTCGACCGGAAATATGAAAATTTACGATCTGATTTTTTGTCAGAAAGCTTATATCATTCTTTTGTAGATATTTACGCAAAAATTTGCCCATTGCAAGACAAAAAATAAAAAAGTTGTAAAAATGGTAAATCTGTGAGAGTGCAGCTTTAACACATGCAACCAAGGTGCATATTGAATACGATCTCAAGCAGGATAACAATCGATGAAAAGCTTTCAAGAATCCTATTAATTGGAAATGTGCATGTTAGTTTTGTTTCATAATTGATAACATAAGTAAAGGGGTTAGTAGGTGACTCAATATGAGATATATACAGGGTGCAGGAAACTATATTCGAAGCTCAAATGCGAATATGGTTTATCACATATCAAGTAACCTACTAACCCTGTTATGTATATATATCAACGACAAACTGTTGACATTGATCAATTTATGGGAAATGTTTCATTTATTTATTGTTATCAGAAAAAAACACCAGTTTGGTACAACATAAAGACTAGGGACCCAACACTGTTTGACAAATATGCGGTCACCGCGTGACCAGTCCTAGACCAATGGCGATGTGTCATTCAATTTGGAGGCGTGATACACTGAACAGTTTTTTTTAGTTTTAAGAAATATTACCTTCAGTAGCAGCATCCTTGTTGAGAACCTCTGCACCACCATTCATGAAATCCTGCATCAATAGACAATGGCATATTGATAATGGTCAGTTTTAATTTTCAACTTTAGCTGCTTTCCCCATGAATTTAAAAGAAAAAAATCAAGACATTAGTTAGTGTTAAATATTTAACATGCAAAATAGTGTTTTTATCCTTGTTTTACAATGCTGTAGTAGTCTGTTGTATACAATTTACTATTTCTACTAAACTAAAACTAATAACTATTATTCTACAATGAGGAAAAGCATGAAATAATAAAAACTGCTAAATTTTTCATTAATTAGATTCATTTTGATATTAGTCAAATAATAATCGACATATGAGCCGCGACTCGCGATTTTGGGCCTTCGGACATATTTGCTATTACAATGTTTTAAGATATTTGAATGAAATTATATTTCAGGAAGATATTCTGAAAATTTCATGATGATATCACTTAAATTGCGTAAGATACGTGCTTACAAGTAAGACCATGTATTGCACATTTTGAATACTAAATTTGACGTCATTCAAATGACGTCGTTACGAAAGCACATTATTCAACAGGGTTAGACACTAATATTTTTCACAAGGTAGTCCCTTGGACTACTGGATCTGAAATCCGTGTAGTCCAGCAAAAATTCTGGTAGTCCAAAAAAATGCAAGCCTGCAATGGATTCCTATAGTGTTTTGCGAGACTTAGCCTTCTCCTTAGGACATTGTCAGTATAACCCTTTGATTGGTCATGTTTTTTTATCTGTCTCAATCTTAAAATTTCCACATTCTTCAAAACAATTTCTGGCCTTAAATTTAATTTTAAAACCTTAAAAAATCTAAAAACCATTCTAAAATACCCCATAATCTGTCACTTTCAGGAAAACGGTGCAATATATCAAATGACAGACATCCTGCTGATAGGATATATTTGATGATTTGGCATCCTATTATTCAGTATTCTTTGTTAATCTAAACGACATACAATAATGCTTAAAAAACATAAAATAAATTCCCAAAGTGTTATTAATTATTTGAAATATGGGAGTAAGATTCATGAATTGTTATTGGCCCTAGCTTCAATGTATAAAATGTTACATTTTGGCGCAAATATTAACGCACACAATTCTGTCATCGTCTGCACTTACACTGCATTAGACCTATTTTGGCAGTATGATTAATTTATCAGCTGCTCTTCTAAAAGCCAATTAAAAGATTTCACAAGCCAGGCATAATGTTCCTTCTGTTTGCTTTATCAAAGACACCGACATTTGGCAATACCCTAATCCATTACAACCATAACGTATTTTCAGAAAATCTAAAAATAGTAACAACCATCAAGTTTTTGTTTACATCGTATCTATCATTGTTTCTGACTGAAAATGCAAGGGATTTAGAAATTCTACCACTTTTGAACCCAAATTTACCTCGCTGACACACCCCACAGTGCGAAAATGGTTCTTCCCTTTTTAAATAAAAACATTCTATAAACTGGTTTAAATATTGATCGAAAGGCTATACAAAATGCGCGTGGAATTCGGTTAACAGTCCACGTTGTCCAGAACTGCTCGGCCATATTCGGCAAGCTTTAGAAAGAGTGTTTACTGGTGATATTCGGATTTTTTAACATCATGTTTTACGCAAGTTTAAGCGTAATAAAGATTTAATGCTCAATCAACTGATGTGATATTTACTTTTTCTAGTAGTCCAACGGACTATTGACTTAAAATTTCTTGTAGTCCGACCAAAAAACTAGTAGTCACGGACTCCCGGACTACCGTTAGTGTCGAAGAAATTGATTTACATAGAAAAATCATTATTTTTGGCATTTTTTATTAATGATTATTTCATTTGTAATATTTATGTCCGAAGGCCCAAAATCGCGCAATGCAGCTCATATGAAGAATTGATAAATTTATAACGAAATACACGTTTTTGCCCGAATATTATAACACTGCTGCAACTTTGATTCACTAAACTACTAAAACACCAAGGCTCATACAAATAATTGCAAAACTTTATCTACAATATTTACCTGCTGCTGTGCGGTCTGGCCTGCCATGATGACTGGTGGCACTGCTTCCGTCACGGGCTGGAGGCCTCCATAATTTTCAGCTGAAAACACAAATCATCTCAAATATATAGATGCTGTCATTTGATTTCAGACTTTGGACAGGAATTCCTTATTTGTTTACATATAAATGTGTATGAGCCATTCCAAGAATCTCTTGTCAAGATTTCAAAATATAACATTTACATATAAACAAAATGAAGCAAAACAGTACAACTTGTCATTATTTTATTTTCTAGTTTTACGTGGTATTAATAATGTAGGCAGGAACATAATTGTATCAAACGCAGCCCTAATAACCTTCTGAGAAAGCTGCAGCACTCAGATCGCTGCCTCCAGTGGCCGGCTCAGCCCCAGCTTCCATTTCTCTATAATAGACAAATGTTATCTGAACAAAACAAAATCATATTCCAGACATCAAACATACTCCCATGAATTTAATTATAAATGTTGATGTCATGCAAAAGAAAAACATATCTGAAATGTCCGAAGTTTCGTATCAAATTGATAAATTTCTTCCAATCAATATTTTCCACAACTTCAATATTGCATTATTGACCATGCATTTATGTTTTAATGATGAACATGTTTCAGTCATAACAATTATAGGCTTTTAAATAAAAAGAAATCTGGAATTTAAAATTACTATTTGGATGAAGAAATATCACCTAGGCCTGGTATCTAATTAATATTTTGAGCAATCCTGGCAAACATTTGGCCACTGCAGTGCTTGCGATAAATTACAACCACTTATGCCGGCCTTTGTTACCTTAACAAGGTATAAATGTGATGAGCATCAATTAAATACAAAAATAATTATAGGAACAGCACCAAACTTGAATTCTTGTGCTCTTTCCTTTAATAAGGGCTGGATTTTGACAGTGGATGATACTACAAAATGAATATAGACTTTGTATGATTTTACATGTTGTCATCCCAAGAATCCTGTTTAAATTAGTCCCTGTATTATAACCGGAACTCCAACAGCAAATGTGTCATGTACAAAGAGAGGGAAACAACTCAGTGCCCGTTAGCCACCTGACAAAAATGTGGGAACACATAGATTTTACCTTATTGTCTGACTAGGTTAAATCGATGAGTGCCACAAATGCTAAGACACTTACAGACTTTGATCATGTTGAGTTAACTGTGCACAAGCATTTGAGCACTGCAGGTGGCTCACCTTTGGCCTCAAGTTACCTTTCCTTCTGAAAGGCGGCCTGTGTAGGAGTTTATAGTGTGGTGATTTTTTTAACACAGAACCAGCTTAATAAAGTTGGCCAAGCTTGATGCTGGTTTCTGCAGTCATGGGTTTGAGTTCCGCACCAAGTGCTCTTTTCCTATCAAGTTTATATTCGGTTGGTTTACTGTACTGTACTGTCTAGGTGTAGGCCTTTACGAAAGGGAATGGGTTTTTCTCAAAACGAGTTCTTGCTTGTGACCTCTTAAAATGGTCACAAGAATCAATGTCCGGAAACAGACACAAGCCTTAAATTTAGAACAGCTTATCCTCAATGGCTCAGTAGATGGTAATTCTACTGAAATATGAGGGCCTACCATTTAGCCACGAAGACAAGCAGGCAAAAGGCAGATATTTTTAATGTCTTTTACAAGTTACTACAAAAGATGAAGACTAGTATGGTCTTTCAGGGTCTTGGTAATTGAAAAACAGTAGAAGTTTACCCATCGGAAGGTTGCAATTCAACCTCGTAAGTACCTCAATAAGATTCAGTTTAATATGTCAAATAGTAATGTAATTCGACCAGTTATTACTTATTCTACTTAAGATTCCATATTTTCCAAATACGAAACGTCCAAATTGCCATTTGAACCGTCTATTTTGGCCAGCAGCTGGTTCTTTTTTGAGAACACTTCACATGTACATTTATGCGGTCACTCATGCAACACAAACTTGTGGGAAAGTGATAAACTTAAATAATATCTCAAAATGACAGCTTTTGTGGTTCACCAGGAAAGCCAGCAGGATAATCAACGATTTTAAAGTCTTTAACTTTGGACTTGGTCTAGGATGATCAATTTCTTTGTGTTAATTTTCATTCATTTTATATCAATAACTGCTTTTTTGTTCATTAAAAACATATAAAAATGTGTAAAGACTTGGTCCATACATTGAAATACTGTTTTTGAATATTCGACATCCTGGCGGTGCGCGGTATGAAAATTACAAGCGCCATATTTTTTCCAGATTCAGGGAAGACGTTGTTTGCTTGAACACGCCTGTGTTCCTTTCGGCACAATGCAATGCACTTCGAATTTTGGCAGCATCTTCACCCGTCTTGTTGTTACCGAAATGTGACCATTTTATTTACAGGGTACATAATTTTTATGCAATTTATGAGCCAACGTTGTCCCCCTTCTTTCAAGGGCACGTAATCAATCGTCGCCATTTTGTTTCCCTGCATAAAAATTCCCGTCTAGTTATCGCCCATTTAGTAAATAATGCCGGCTTGAACAAGTGAAAAACTGTCAAATACTCACCAAATTGCAACTGGGAAGACTTTTGCAGACTCCGGTGAAGATTATAACAATTTATAGCTGAGTTATAGTCAAATTTCTGGAACTAATTTATGTCGCCATGCGCTTTGTTGATTTTTCGGGTCAAGCACGCCAGCCTAGGTCGTGTTTACCCATAATGCCTTGCGTGTACGATGCGACTTTTTATGAATGAAAATCATGTGACCGTGGGAAAATGTTGAAACAAGTGCGTACGCACAAGAAAATTGTAAAACAAAAATACTATTAATAAAAACTGAAAACTTTAGACTCTGCAATGTCGATCAGTCTGAGTATTTTATTAAAGATTAGTTCAAGCCACTCGGTCTTTTTTTTAAATCTCTATAAAGCAGGATCTCACACGTGGGAGAAGTAAGATTTGTCCCAGCTCGGGCCAACAAAACGTTAATCGCAGACATATAAAACTATATGTAGATAAATCAATTAGAGTTTAGTTAAGGGAATGCTCCCATAAAGGCTAAATCAATAAGAGTTTAGTTAAGGGACTAATATATCCAACAAAGGCTTATAAAGGTTCTTGCTTTGAGTGCCACAATTGTTTAGCTTTGGACGGCTATATTTATAACTGTTATATCGGAGCGACTCCATGAATTGGTGTAATATATATGTTATTTAAAGGATAGCGCAAATTTCAACGTGTATCCCTTCAACGACTTGACAAACTTGATGTTCCCCATTTTTTTTTATATTATGATTTATTTTATTTATAAAGATGGGGTGCGGGGGGGGGGGGGGTTACATTGTCGCGGTTGCTGAGTTTTCCCGAATATTCGACGCACATGCTCAGTTTCATTTGAGCTGTGGTCTAAAAGGGGATGCTATCGTTTTCTTAACCTTTGTGTATTTAAAACAGACGTGTCGGGAATACCTGTATATCATCGATAACGAATACCCTGAATATGACAAAACGACACAATCGGTGTCTTTGTTCTAACAGAAATATGTATATGTTAAATTAAATTGGCTTTCGCCGATAAACAAAACAGTTTGGCTGTTTTCTTGGAAAGTATATATTTATGGCTCACCGACAAGGAAGTATAAATACAAAGGGCCATATACGATCTTATTGATCCGAGACCAAATATCTAAAGCATGGATTCCACTGCCAGTCAGGATTTCAGCTCCAACTGGCCACGACTTAGCATATACTTTAAAATATAATACAATTAAAAGTCATTCAGACATTAATCATAATAAGAGGAAGTACAATATAACAGACCATGCAATTAGTCAGATCAAGGACCTATATAAATCTATAATGGTTTACAGGGACGGGATAGGATTTTACGTTAGAGGGGGCGTGACTTAGGGGTAATATTTTGACTTGCGCCCCTCCTCTCAGAACCCGTGTGTGTGTGTGGGGGGGGGGGGGGCGGGTTAACAATTTCTAGTCTGTCACGGTGTATTTTGTGCGTATTTTATTACTCTTGTTCCCCTATTTTGAAATCAAAAGTAAAACAGGACGATTTTAGGGTGGGTGGGGCAATTCCAGATCCCGTTAGGGGTTTATGGGTCCGTGGTCTTGATATGTTAAAGCTGCACTCTCGCAGATTTACCGTTTTTACAACTATTTTAGTTTTTGTCTTGGAAAGAGCAAATTTGTGCGGAATTATCTGCAAACCAATTATATAAGATTGCTGACAAAAATTCAGATCGTAGATTTTCATATTTTTATTCGAAAATTAATGTTTTATGGCTTAAACCGTTACTAACGGTTTAAGAAAAATGCATAAAACATCAATATTTTAACTTAAATATAAAAATCTGCGATCTTAATTTTTGTCAGCAGTCTTATACAACTGGTTTCCATGGATGTTCGCAAAAATTTGCTGGTTCCAATACAAAACTAAAAAAGTTGTCAACACGTTCAATCTGTGAGTTGGCAACCACGGTACCTTCCATACATAATGTTCAACCGTGGGTGCGTCAAGGCTTTCTGGTTCATTGTTTGTGAAAGAAAAAAAACCGGCTTCGATTCGGTGAGTATAACATTGTTTTCAAAATGTTTAAACAATGATTGTATTTAGAAACGACTTTGAGCACCGATGAAAATCATGTCTGTCAATATCTGGTGAAAACAATGCACGTTCTTACTAGGCTTACCGACTCACCTTTATTCTTCTAAATAACGTTTTTTTACCGTTTTCTGTTGTACAAACCTCATCCGATACCGTGCTTTGGTCAATGAAAGGTATTGCTATTGTTTTCCAATGAAAGGTATTGCTATTGTTTTCCAATGAAAGGTATTGCTATTGTTTTCCGGGAGCAGAGTGGTAGATTTGGAGATAAATCGATAATGCTTACCGGCTCATTCTGTACATTTGTAATACCCAGGTTCATCCCAAATCTATGGCACAGGCTACAACAACGAATACAAGGCGTCGATTGTTTTCATAAACCATATATATTCGTACTGTAACACGTATAACAAGAGTCATTAAAATACCTCAATATTTTAGTTATAGGGATGACTGGACAAGCCTGTTTTTAATCTTATATTTATCTTACCAAAAAAGTATCGCGAATATTAACTAGATAGCTAAATAATTGTCGCGAAAATTAACTGGTTTACACGAAACAATTCGCGAACGTTATCAGGTTATCTTAATTACGGCAGTAATATGCCACCATAAATACCACATTACTTCAACTTAATCATGTAAAGGAACCGTTTGATGTCCGTGCTTTATACAGACATGACAGCCAGACGGCTATTACGATAATTTACAAAATCATTTGCTAGCTATTTTCATTTAGACTGGTCGCGTGCCAGACGCGGTAGTTATGTCCCTTTGTCAAAGGAAAGCACTTCGCTTGAAAGTCGCCAATCGTATAAAAATGCATATATTCACCAATCGTAACAACTCGGCCACTTCCGGCAAGCTTCGGGTCATATCTGTTGGATAATGGCCGACATGTTCCTATTGCATATTCATGCGGAAACCTGTCGGAATTTTTAACGATAAGAAACATGGTTGTGTGAGAATACATGTTTTATTGAATCCTTAATGTCATCCCTGCTTATTTCAAGCATATATTAGAATTTTTAGACTTATGTTTACATTCATTCGAATTATGATATATACACACACTTAAACTTATTCAGAATTTTAGGCGCGTATTTGATGTCTTGCATCAACATTCGCATTGTCAAGAGTTGATTCACAAACGTTGCCACCATAGACAAGATGTAAAAGCTTATTCGATGCTGAAGAAAGTCAGGATATTCCAAAAGTCAGTAGAAGAAAGGTTACTTTTCCGAAGATTTTGGCAAAGTTTTAAAGGTGAGGATGCTCTACTGCTTGTACACGGTATGTATCACACTTACGGCTCAAATTATACGTTCATCCTGTTTCGTACAGACGGGATGTATGCCCGTCTTTTATGTTAATGCGGGTTTTTGAAACCATGGCGATTATACAAACAAAGTACAATTATATGTAATCTGTCAAATTTAGAGTCAAATCTAATGAGTTTTGCATAGTCGTACTGGGGGAATTTCAATATTTTTATTTCAAAGACAACTATAATGAAATCGTAGTGCCTGATTAAAAAAAGGGTTTAACAACGCCAATCCGGAAATGAGACCATGAATGTAGATACATGTACGTAACTAGTGATTCGATCAAACGAGTCGAGTCCTTTATCAACTGCGACAAATTTAAGTCTTGAATACATTTTCTACTTTTAGACGTACTACCCGTTTTATATGTCCAAGTTGAAAACACGTGTAATACTTTAATTCTTCTTATGCCTGCAGAGTTGTTTATACAGTAAAAACATGAGCGTATGCGTAGGGTAAAACGCCTTTTTGTGAGAAGTTCATGCCAAATAAAAAAATTCTAATAGGAATATGTCGGACTTCACTAATACGATAATACTACAACGAGATCATTGGGTCTATTATAAGTTACGGGGTTAGTGTATATATCACGTCTCCAATATGTTTACATGTTTAAATGTTTCATAAATTATCGTAATATGCATCGGAATCGGAAAATAGACGCCATTTTGGAACGATGTAAATTTGGTTACCCAATAAGGAAACATGACTTGGAAGACACATTATTTTTTTCAGCTTGCGGCATACGTCGCACTAAAGGGTTATTACTTACTTGCTAAAAAGTATTAATTGGAGATACACTCTTACTCCCAAATAAGATTTACCACAATTAATACAATTGTTTTAATATACGAAAAGGATGAATAGATATAACAAAACAATGGTTCTTATGAAGGATACCGCGTTTGATTTGAAAGAAAGATGCGGAAAACACAGTATTTCTACCTTATGAGACGATAGTTAGATCACACTAAATCTTTAAGCACTCATCAATCATTTAATGTAGCGTTTTCAGCTATTAAATGCATGGTTACAATATTGTTAGCATTAAATAATATTTTCCATAAATGCATTAATAAGTAAGTAGTAAAGGTTTATCCCTCAAAGTTTGTTTTTTATGCATGTGTATGTATTTATTTTGAATAAGAGTGTCACTTTAACTGAACTTTGTACCGTACCAGGTATGGTCATAAGTTTAAAACTTGTATGGAAGTATTTGGGTCAGTTAATAACATTGAAAACATATACGATAACAGTTGAGGTAGTATTCAATATTGGTCCTAATTTGATTTAAGATTGGTATAGCTAATCGGATTTGAGTAGTATAAATACTCAACAAATATTATGAATAATGCCGATGATGTATGGTTATAGGATTGAAGTTTTCACTAAGGATCAACTTTTTACGTCATAAATTACCGGTTGGGGTCAGTTTTCAACGTTCAAAATATATTTGGCATCCGTAAAAATATTCCTGGGGTCAATAGTCAACGAGGTCAATATTTAATGCTACCACATCACAATATTTTGATTTTTTGTGCGTATATTTTGATGAAATATAATTCATGTTGCAGCTTATCACATTGATATGTTTATCAAAAATGTCAGACATATTTGATGTTTGATTACATCGTTAGAACAGCTAATATGCGCCTTTGATACCGAATTGGACGAGCCGTGGTAATTTTGCTATCAGTCTGTTACTGGATTTTGGTTGTTTTACAAGTCAGTAAAGTATTGATATTATCATAGTTGATCCAGTCTTAATGGCTATATTTATATCACTTAGGTGCTTTAATTGTTTCTATTTTTGGAATCGTCTTTATCGACTCAGACTCTATCGAGTCTGATCATGATAAATGTAGTTTTCATTCTTCTTCTTCTTCTTCTTCTTCTTCTTCTTCTTCTTCTTCTTCTTCTTCTTCTTCTTCTTCTTCTTCTTTACATTCTTCTTGTTTACCTGCTTCTACTTCTTCCACAAAATAAACAAAAATCTACGTGTCGAACTAAATTCAATCTATTGTTGCTTACATGAAGATTTAAAATCAATTTTGAAAGGAGAAGAAACTGACACAGTTGCTTTGTAAGGAAGCTACAGGAACACACTGTATCTTTGTTTGATATTCCCTGTTTGGAAATCCTATTAGATAAATCGTGAACGTTTACCGTAGATTAATCCTCAACATACCTCAAAAGCAACATGTGTTCTTATATCAGCATGTTAAGGATATTGTTGAGCGAATGGGACCGGCTTTGTCTGATAAGCAGGAGTAGATTAGTTGATCTGTAAATGTATCTACCCTAATCTTAATATTGTCAAAGTCCTTTCAAAGTTGTCAATGGAAAATTAGCGCTATAATAAAAGTTAAGTAACCTTTGGATATGAATACGAAGCTTTGATCTGACCACCAGCACTGCAACTCCAGATATAAATTCACAAAGTTCACACACTTAACAGATGTTAAGAAAGAAGCTTTTGACTTTTGAATAATTTATGTGCTAAATAGACGACATTACATGTTGATGTTGGGTTTATTTTTGCAAAATGAAATCTTCTCCGATTTAAAAAAAACTACGGTTTCATTTTGTATAATTGAATTTGTTATCAATTAAGTCTGTCTTATTAGCACGACCGCCTGAGTGTATACGAATCTTACTTGGAATTATTGAACAGTCTTATTTGCGTGACAGTTTCCATCGATATCATCACTTTTGCCATTTTATTTCAACCACTATGAAGGTAGATTAAAAAAACACACTCTCTACCCTTTCTGTCCAATAGAAGAAACAAGCACAGCGTTTTGAAAAATAATGCTCACGAAAACTTTATTTTACATCATTATAATTATAAAAGTTGTATCATTTATTCATTCATTGATTTATTCTGGAGATGGTCACAAAAAATAAACGAATGCATATGAAAATGCAAAACTGTTTACAAAATATTTCGTATTATTTACAGCAAAATGATGTATGCATCTGCTATCCTTGAAATATCAAACGTTTGTTGCATTGCTAGTGTATAGCATCAGAGCAATTAAAATGGACAACATTTAAAATAATATGTTTACTTGTACTAATGAGACTATAAATGACGAAATTGGAAATTAAATATTATGGAGAAATCAAAATAAAATTTTCGAATAAACAAGCCCTAATCCATAAACCATTCCTTGTCATCATCAAATTCCAAAAGGTCCTGCTATATAAATTCGGAAATTGAATAAAACCCCGAAAAAAAGACAGACTTGCTGGTTGTTGCTTATTTCGACCACTGAAGTAATACTGGACCGAATAAACCATAGAGCGCACTGCAAAAGTGTTTATTTATTAACAGGAAAGCGTTGACATTCAAATATTTAATGCGAATACAAATATGAACAAAATGGTTTTAACATGCGAGTCTTGCAATGGGTTTCTAGCACCTGAACAAGGTATGTTGCACTGCTATTTTGTTATTCGCAAATTTCTGAATATATTTTTGGTGACTCTTCTTTGATACTTTATCAAAAAGCAGTATATAGCTTTCCTTATCTTAAAAAATAAATAGTTCCGCTTTTATTTTAACCTTAACTGAAACGCAATCATAGCTAAACAAATAGTTGCAAATAGAAAACATACGGAAATAATCTGTATTAATGTATCCTTAAATAATAAATAAATGGGACTTTTCACATAGATCAAACGGCCTTGTCAATTATATAATATTAATTGTATATTTATAAAGTGCTAATCGGTCTTTGAAAGGCCTTACAAATATACAGAGAACGTTTTTGCGTACTTTTTTTGACATTGCGACCTTTATACCTCATAAACAAGTTACAATCACGTAAATTGCCCTACAACAGGAAATTTGACCTCTTGAAGAGTCACGGAAATGTGTCAAATATATAAATATATATATTATATATATTCATACAAAAACAATTTCATTATATGATATAATAAACACGAAATAAAATCAAGATATATAAAGGATAACAACAAAATAAACAAAAACGTTAACAAAAAGAAATACAGTCAAAACTCGCTTAGTCGAAGTCGTTGGGCACTCGGGAAAACTTCGAAATAACGAACATTCGATATAACCGAAATAAAAAAAGTGTAAAACTTAAGCCAACGCATTCAAAAACACTTCGACGTAAACAGATCATCGGGATAACAATTCGATACAGCGAGTTTCGACCGTAAAACGCTCAATCAGTGCAACCCGTCAAAATGTTTATTTACATTTGGAAAGTAAAATAATTAATTAAATGGGAATACACAACGATGTATAGTGCAACTATGAGTATTATATGATCAAAAACAGCAATAACAGCAAACATTAATAAATACCGTCCTATGAAATGCTTCAATCGCCAGCAATGAAACCGTTCCGAGATGGTGCCATTTTTAATCTTTCATCAGAAGCATTCTGAACATAATCATAGTTTTCATATTTACATATGAGCGTGGACAGTTCTTTGCAACACCTTTCCTTTTGTTAGATATGTTTTGACCTGAGTGATTGGGAAAAGATTTTTTTTTCGATCACAGCAAATCTTCCGTATTGTATGATTCCAGTTTGTCCACAAATCTCATCCTAAGTTAATAAATGTCCAGCTCAAAAGGTTCTATTTTATTCTTCTCATGCATGTCTTGCTTTTTCTTACAGCACATGATAGTAAGACAAACGATTCCTACTAGTGTACCACCACCTACCGCTGCAGCCGCCATCAGGATCCAGTTGATTCCGTTTTCATTGGGTTTATCATCACCGACTGGTGACATGGACACTGGAGAGGTTTCCTTTTCAATTTCGGTTCCCGGCTGGTTTGTTGTTGCTGCTGTTGCTGTTGTTGGTAATTGATGATTTTGCGTTTTAGGTTGCGTTCTTGACAAGGGCGCTGTCGTAGATTTATTGACTGTTATTCCTCTTGTCGTAGTTCTTTTCTGTGTAGATGGTATTGTCGTTGTAGTTGGTGTGGTTGTAGTTGGTGTGGTTGTAGATGGTGTCGTTGGGGAAGGGGTGGTTTTTATAGTGGTAGTCGTCGGCTTTGTAAGGGTTGGTGTTGTTGGTAAAATGACATGAACAGGAACCGCGAGGTCATCCGAGGCGGTCTTGTTATATGCTGTGACAGTCCATGAGCCATCATCAATAGTGTTCACCGAATGAACAATCAGCGTGCCATTTTCCGTTATTTCATATTGCCCATCATTTGTTTCTCGCCCATCCTTCAGCTGACCATCAGGTCTCCTCCATTTGATTTCTGGTTCAGGATCGCCCTCATACTCGCACTCGATTGTTAGCGGTTGATGCTCGGGAAGCGAATATGTCGTCTGCTGACATCTTACAACCTTGGGAGGAATGCAAACAAATTCAGACTCGGGCACATTGACAAACGATGAATATTTCAGCTTTGCTGGGCCATTACAGATGATAGCGCTCGCATCATTTTTGCTGTAATAGAATCGCTCAGCTAGTTCACGAAGCCAAATAAGCTGACAGTTACACTGAAGGGGATTCTCGGAGATGTGAATTTGTGTCATCGATTGAAATTTTGATTTCAGCTCCACTGGTATGCCTCGAAGTTTGTTCCCATTTATGTCAAGGGTTTGCAAGGAAGGAATATTGAGAATAACATTTTGATGGATTTTCTTGATGTTATTCATTTGAAGTTTTAGAACTTTCAAGTGCCTCAAACCAGAAAACAAACTGTTGTCTATTTTTCTTAGATTCATGTCACCGAGATTGAGTTCCTCTAAAATAGCAATATTGGTGAACATCGTGCTATCAAACTCGCAGTCTTTGTTTCCAGATAGGTCGAGGGACCTTAGCTTTGGCAATCCTTTAAATGTGTCGGCTGTGAGTCTCCGAATGTTGTTGTTGGCAAGGTTCAGATTGTGTAGCTCACCAAGTCCAGCAAAAGTGCCAACTTGTATAGTCTGTGTCTGACTCCAAGCTATTTCGAGAGAAAATAGCTTAGTTAAGCCCTGAAAGTCGCCGGGATCTAGAACCGGAATGTTGTTCTTGGTTGTGGAGTCTCCTGAGACGTAAATGAAGCTAAATGTGCTCAGGCCCGTTGGAAAGCTTGTAAGAGACAAACCTTCGCACTTGAGGGTGTATTGTCGCAACTGGTTTGGCTTCTGTTTACATCCGGTTGGCAAGGCCTGTCCTGGTATCAAAGTGTTCAATAAAATAGCAAGAACCACTATCAGCCTCGTACTATCCATTCTTAGCGATATTTAACTTTACCGCCAAAGTTTGTTTCTTTGTATTTTCTGTTTTTTATTTTTTCTCACTTTATCATTTAACCACAACTTTTTTTACCCTTTCCACTCGTCAAATCTTCCTTTAAATAGCTTCTATTTCAATGTCCCACTCTTTTCAAGTTCGGTTTCACTTTTTCAGACCAGCATTTCAACCTGTCTATATATGCAACCATGTCTCCTCCACGCCATTGCTGGTAGATAAGGCTAGGGGAGGAGCGGCATGAAATACCTACACCACATTGGTCCACGTGATCAAGATGATAACACAATCTTACTTATCAACTAATTACAGACAATAGCGATCATTGCGCAATTTTTAAATTAATACTGGTATACACTGGTATGAACATTAACTTTGCCGGACATTTTTTTAGCAATTTAATTCTTCTTCATCCGCTCAAGGCAATTGCAGCATAACCAGATCTAACTATTTTTTTAAGACATTTTTTTAAGTATATGTCCTAATATGGACTTTACCCATTAGAGAACTCGAAACAGAACAAATAAGCAAAATTTGATTTCAAATTGTATTGTGATGAATAATGTTTCGTTTCTGTCTCACATAAAAAAATTGTCACGTAAGCGTTTAATTATATATTCATTTTAAATCATCTATTTAATTTTTAATATTATTATTTATTTATTTATTTATTTATTTATTTATTTATTTATTTATTTATTTATTTATTTATTTATTTATTTATTTATTTATTTATTTATTTATTTATTTATCTATTTATAATTATTTATTTATTCAAGTATTTTAGTTTTTATTTATTGTTTTTGTTGTTGTTTTTATATTCTTTTTTTATAATTGAACAAGTCTTCAATTTCCAAAATTTCAACCATTATTAATTTATCAAATACTTGGTAGATAAAATACACATCGGCGCATATTTGTTAAAAACGTTTCGCACATAAAAATGCAAGTATTGTTGCGGCGCATGTATTGAATTCTATCAACAATGATAAAATGTGCCTATTAATGTATTTGCACTGCTTTTGACTAAGATTTCTTACTATTCATACCGATTTCTCGACCTTTTTTATTTTAGCACAATATGTGGGGTCAAATATTTTTCGACAACGTTAAAAGTTTCAAAAGTGTCAAATATATTAATGAACTTTTCATTTAAACGTGAATAAAAGAATATGTCAGAAGCTATCAAATTTGTCAACAGTATCATATTGGCAAAGATAAATTCCACGTTGTAGCACAATACCCAGGTGCTAATGGAAGCCAGTATCAACTCAACAAACATCATCGCCCTATTTTGGTCCGTTTCGAAACTTGTAATCTAATTGTTTTACATAACATATATTTAAAATGGGGTAGGTGTACGTGGTGGCTGAAACAAATAAGAAGCTGTATGATCTCCACGGTTACAATTATATGACATAAAGGTCAAGCGAAAGCCATAGTACAAAAAGTTCTGAAATTGTTGAACACAAGCCTAAGTGATCATAAGTTAGTATTTTTGTTTTTCAGTCAAATATAGATGCTTGACTAGCCTATTTCACATAAAGAGTACATTTAGGAAACCATATTTTTATATTATTTCGCAATAAGTTGTGTATGTGTTTACCTATTTTGTATTTTCTTTCCTTTGAATTCCCTTAAATTTATAGCACTTTCATGTTTTAGAATATATTTTTACGAGCGACGACTCTCTACATTACAGCTCCTGCAAGCAATGAATTACTCCAATTGGATCTAGTCCTCGACCATCCTATATACTACCTAAATATGTGAAGAGATACTTATGAATAAAGTAGTTTGGCCGTTGGATGATATACTGGAGTCCTCAAACTGAACTTAATAAATAGTTTTTGTCTTGAATAATACTATACAGTGTTGCAAAGAAAGGCGTGTGATTCACGTTTTCATCTTATCTCGAGATGAGGTTTTTTGAACAGAGAGAATGCGCCGCTTTTATTATTACACGTTTTTTATAACAACATTCAAACAATTAACGTTTATAAGCGATCTGGCCCCTATATCACACAAGTCGTGCATTAAAATGCAATACTAATTTTTCATGAAATACTATCCTTGCCAAAGTATCAACACAAACTTAAGTCAAATCTCAATATAAATCTCAACTCGTTTTAAAACATAACATAAACAGTTTTTGAACATCGTTTATGTTTTCTCTTTTAAAAGGCGCCTTTTCTTATTTAAGTTGTTGTGGCAATGTATTCAATGTATTTGTCAATAAAATATTGACTTGACTTGACTTGTTGATTATACGTTTGTTTTGGTCAAGTTACTCAAGACAAAACACTATACCGCAAATAATGTAATTCGTAACTCATTGTTTTAAGCAATTACTCAAGTACTTCTTTGCTCTAGAATAAGTTCTCTTTTAATATTCACAAAATATTTTTACCAATTGGTAAAATGAGTTGAGGTTGAGGTTTGACTTGAGTATGTTGCTAAAAGAAAGGTGTGAAAAGAAAATGTGTGCAATCTTTCTGTTCAAGAAACCTACGTCATATAAACGCACGACTTTCTACACAACAAAATGTGTAGTTAAAAGTGCATAATTTCCTCATTTTTAAAGCTATGTTTAGCAAACGTTAGCCTCCATTCTGTCACTATCGTAAAGTATTTCGAATCGATATTAAATGCACTTGAAAGTCAAATATGAACTTAAAATGACCAATACATGTGTATTATAGTATGGAACCTGAACAGGAAGTGCTTGCGACATCTTCCCGGCACACGAAATTCCTTTACGAAAACACATGTAGGTATGAGATGTACAAGGGCTTATGGTAATAAATACTACCAGGCCCTCATATTAATGTTTTGCCAATAGCACGATTTAATTGACTTTGAAGAGCACTCATATACGCTGCAAATACATGCATATAAATGGAAATAAATATGTTCATCCGTGATCATAAACGTACGTACGTTAAAATGCAATACTGTTTTTTTCATAATAAATCACCTTGCCCGCATTTCACAAAAATACTTCAAGTCTCATAGCAATATCAACTCACCTTAAAGGCCTAGTTAAAGCCTACTATAAGTGACCCCCCCCCCCCCCTGTTAACTGATCTTAATCTATTTGCATACCCCCCCCCCCATGTTAACTGATCTTAATCTATTTGCATACCCCCCCCCCCCTGTTAACTGATCTTAATCTATTGCGTAATATTGTCTTATCAGATCTCCGATCTCAGTATCCTGCAGTGCAGTTTGGGATGTTTTATGATAGAATGGACCCTAAATGGACCTGAGCCAATAAAAGAATACACAGGGAATTGGCCCCTACTGTGACACCAGTGCAATTAGCAGAAGATGCACAACAGGGGACTATCATGCCAAACATTCCTTAGACTAAGCCTTTAAATTGAAACATCAACAGTTATTGAAAATCGCGGACGGTTACCAAAATTAGGTATATATATATACACTTATAGTAAGTACTGTAATAAAACGTTACCCAATTGGGATAACTGAAACAATTGGGATTTAGAATATTGTAAATGTGGTTATTGCAGCGTTTAGGAAAAATTACAAAGGACCCAGCTGCGTTTTACAACCATATTAAATTAAATATGCATGTCATAATCCATTAACAGACGTAAAAATGCAGTTATATCCATTTATATGCATGCATATGTAGCTGATATAATGGCCATCCAAAGACAATTAAAATATACTTTTAAATTGCAATACAGCAATACAAGGTTATGGTATTATTTAGTAGCATTGGCCCTTCTACATTCCATAACTACATGTGTCCGGTTAGCGCTCTCGCTTCTCACCAAGACGACCCGGGCTCGATTCCCAGCCTAGGCGCATGTGAGTTTGGTTTGAGATTACCAAGCCTGACAAGTGGGTTTATTCCGGGTACTCCGGTTTCCACCACAAAACAAGACCACACTCTCGCGCAACAATGTACCTGCAACGAGAGCGACTTAGTACGAGCTATCATAACCTTCTTCACAATCGTTGTAATATATATACTGATTAAATTAACTACATGTGTTTCCGTCATAGAATGCCAGCGTGTGCCAGGAACATATCGAAAGCATTTGGCAATCCTTCTTGTGAAAAAATAACAGTCACCAAGAGGTTCCGTATGATAATGCGTGTGTTTAGGTATTTAAGGATCATAACTTACGTGCATTTAATATATACCCGCACTATTTCACGATAATAACAGTATGAAGGCTTAAGTCGGCTTAAAAACTTTTTGACCAGGAACCTGTCGCAATCATTATGGCAATCCCTGTAATGAAAACATATTAACAGTCACCTAGAGGTTCCGTATGATGATACACCCGCGTGTTTCATAACTTCCGTGCAGTTAATACGTATACGCAATATTCTACGATACTGACAGCATGAAGGCTTAAGTTGTCTTTTCATAACATTTCTGCCGGAAACATTTCGCAAACATTTTGACAATTTCTGTTGAGAAGGCATGCTAACAGTCACGAAGAAGTTGAATAACGTAATACATCCGCATTTTGTGGCACAAAGAATTCACGTACATTTAATATTTATGCGCAATTTCTTTCGATATTGACAGCATGAAGGCTTAAGTTTGCTTACCATAACCTATCCTCGAAAGCCTAGTATTTGTTTCATTTTTTTTGTGCAAATAGAAAAAAAACGCACTTTAATTTAAACTGTCTTTATACTTTGATGTTATCATTCAAAATACGTATATCATTTATTGACGAAGGTATCTTTTTTCATAGATATCAATCTTCCTGTGGTCATAATCAAACATATTTTAAACGATTTCGGTGTAATTAATATATAGCTAAACCCCCGGACTATTGAAGTTATCTGACAAAGCATATCACTCAGACGGAATTAACCGAAAGATTCCTGTCAAAATGCCCATACAGGACTAACAGGTACTTATCTCCTTGTCCTGTTCCCATTGGGATTCAGTAAGTTCAGTCTCGTTAGTCATTTAATTGCGTGATTATGGATTACCAAGCGGTTATTTTTATTGCTTCATAGTTTGGCCAATTAATTACTTGTAGGCGTTGACAGCGTAGCACTTAACCTTGATGTCAATGAGTAGACAAAATCAACCGATATTGCATTCGGAACTCCTCGGCCATTTTTTTCAAAAACAACCTCGGATGTATGCAGGTACATCAGTTGAAGTAGTTCGTAAAATTTTGAATTATATCATTAATTAAATGTAGTGTTTCAGAGTTGTATTTATTGATCTAAGTTTAAATTGATTGCCATTGAATCGAATTATTGCAAACATAATTAAGAATTCCAAGAGTTAAGTCACAAAGTTTAACTGCTAAATAAAATTACTACGCGATCTACTTGCAGCGGACTTAAACGTACCACTTTTTGAGTATGTAAACCGTCCAAATACATCCGAGGTTGTTTTCGATAAAATGGCCGAGGAGATCCGAATGCCGATATTGCTGTGTTCATACTTTCGGGTGTATTTTGTTTACCGAATGATCTCCCTCCCAGAATATTAAGAGGCTTATTGTTTAAGTGTAAGATCGTAACATATTCACCGAGTTAGCTCTAAAGAGACGCACTTTTGAAGATCACACTGATACAAACAGTTGATCTGTTTTGCACAAATGTATTCGAATTAAACGTTCATGGTGCCGTTAAAATTATATAACAGTCATGTGCGCGCTGGAGTGAGATTTGGAAATGGCAGCGGGCAAAAATGTAAAAACAGCGAAAAATATCAATATTGATATTTTCTTGTAGAAAAGAGTGAAATAGCATTTCTATCTCACTATAAATTCTCTATAAATCTCCGGAAAGCATATATTAAATGTAATAATCTTTTGTTTTCATAGTGTTTATATCCATATACTCTTTAACTGTTCCAAAATTAACTTAGCAGTGCTGCATATATATAACATACATTTCCTAAAATGGACAACTGTTAAAGAATAGGTTTCATTATTGCAGGAAGGAACAATAAAGAAAGGAAAACATTTCGTCGCGTCGCCATATATATATAATTAGATATATATGTATACCAAGACGTATTCTTTAAGCTTTGTCAACTCGGTTATGTGTCAACGTACTTAGTCAACTTATAAAGCGCCCTTAAGGTCAAAACTGCTTAAATAAGATAAACAAATTACGATGTGTACGTCTTCTATTATTACATATTTCGTAATGGACCAAAACCGGCTGGAATGGGTTTTATTATGTATTCTGTTGAAAAGATTCAAAAATGAAATGCTTGTATAATTAAAGAGACTGTCTATTGTAGCATATAGTGAATACGTGATGAACGTCAATCGCAATGGAAGTGTTATTTCCAACACGGGAGAGATTAATCTGTCCAGATACTGGACAGCGGGATAATGGACCCTTAATCCGGGCATTTATTGAAATGTTTACATATGTATATGGTTATATTCAGATATACAGACAGAAATGGCAATTAATCACAAATTTCTTTGATAAAAGGCAGAATGGGGTTTCGTCAAGTGTATGTATGGGATAAAGTAAAATGACTTGATTTAACTCTAACCTTTCACATTCTATACCTTTTTTTCTGAAATAACGTCAAAAATAGAAAACAAGTTGAAATTGATATCATGATATGCTTTTAGCAAAGCGTTTAATTCAAATTTAATTAATTCCTCTGATGGCCCACATTTGACTGTATACGAAAGAGTGAAAATGTTTTCAACGATAATGTTTAAAAATAATTCAGTTTTGGCTAAGTGTTATCATTTAGAAACAGAAGAAAAAAGGATGACCGGGCGAGCTTTCATTTGTTCCAAATATTTTCTCTTCGCTCGGTATTATCCGATATGTATTGTATACAAAAAAACTAGTGGAAAGCCGCAGTTCATGTTTTAAGAGACTGATATAGTGAATCACGTAATACTACTAATTAAATGTTTATTTCATGAACTAAATAAAACACCCCAAGGCGGTTTTATAAAGTCCTTATTTAATTTAATTTGTTAGTATTGCAAATATGTGCTAGTGCATTTTTGAAATAATCATCGAGGTTATTTCAATGTTTAATTTCAAATTGAATAACCATCTATTTAACTATTTTCGCATGGATAACATTTTTGAATAGCACCATAATGGCACATGTATTATTATATAATATTTAAAGGGAGGAAATGAAACAAAATTTTACTATGATAATATATATAGTTTTTTAATGAGTTTCTTATATTACATAATGCATATATAAAAAAGCTCTAGATACCGGAACTTAATGAATCGTTACCAGTAGAACTTTTGTTTTAATGATGGATGGATTCATTCTTTGACTATATTTAAGTATAACTGTAATGTTGTGAGCATAGAAGCTCCGCCCTCTATATGCAAATCAGTAACCGCCCTGCTAAGGCACCAAGGTGGAACCCCTAGAAGTATCATAGAGGCAGTATGATTTAGACTATTGTTGTACTCACATGTAATACACTTGTAGAATAAATGTAGTAAAACTGTAAGTGTCTTTATTACATACCTACACTGAAGAACTCCGTTATGGCTTCGTTTATGACGGTAGAGCACCGATAGCGCCACGTATTGGATCGTCAGCTCTCAGGTGGCGCAAAGTGTACCCTACTGATAATGTGATACCGCAGTTCTGCCGATGCACTCACGATGTACTACCTTTCCTAGCGAAGTAACACCGAACCAATGCCGTGATAGTACCGTACATCGGTAGTACAACGGCAGAGGAACGGGATCCCTCCGCTATAGGTCCGGTCAGTGGTGGCACATCGGTAGAACATCGGCGGCGCCTCGGTATAACATCGCTTGCAGGAAAATGGTACTTGGGTACAACATCGGCTCTTACGCCCGTACTACATCGGTATTGCTACGGTCAGCTGTAAGTTTAAGGTGTTTCTCGCCGTTGGTAATCGTTTGCTCTAATTTAGTCCAGGCGAGCTACATCGTTAGTGTACGACACGCCCTTAAAGGCCTAGTTTAAGGAATGTTTGGCGTGATAATCCCCTGCTGTGCATCTCCTGCTTATTGCACTGGTGTCACAGTAGGGGCCAATTTCCTGTGTATTCAGGGCCATTTAGGGGTCATTTCTATAATGAAACTTCTAAAACCGCATAGCAAGATAAGAGAGACCAAGTCAAGTAGATTAAGATCAATAAACAGATGTTGTGTACTATACACAGCTTTGGGGGTCACTTATAGAAGGCTTAAACTAGGCGATTTACTGACGCATAAAGTACACTCGTCATTTTCAAATCGCGCCAAAACAACGTCACTTACAGCTAACCCCTGTATTCAAACGTTAAGTTCGGTCAATCAAATTGTAAAACAATTTCAGACTGAGGGCTTTGTCGAATAGATAAAGATGAAAAAATATATACGTTTTAGCAAAAGACGGCAATTTCTTTTTTGATTTAAGAGCCATTGGCCAGCGCTTTCACGTCCGACTTGTCTGCGAGTATTTGTCCAGTGTCGGAGCTTTGAAGCCCTTACAATTGGCGCACTGATTGCCTTTAAATATCTTACTTCAAAGTAAGATTAAAGTTGTCAACCTATCGCAGAGTAATAACGTAAAAAAGGATTATGCCATTAATTTGTCCAAATTTTTCATTGAGTCAGTTTTCAACCCCGACCAGGAGGGAATGAATCAAAACAAGGCCTTTCTGACAGAAGGCAAATATCATGTTCATTACATTGCAATTTCTTCAGTAATTAGTCAAACCATTTGGGCTTAGAACTGTTTACTTGATTTATTCACTGTAAAGATTTCGTCAGGTTTGGTCAAAGGAAAACCCCACAGTAAACAGTTGAACACCATTTTCCTTGGGTGTGTTTGCATTCCTGTTCAAGGGGGTCAGGGACTACAATAGGAAAGATCGAATGGTTATTGTCTTTGTATTGAAATTGAGAGATAAAACGAAATAAGCAAACTACCTGTTTAAATTTACCGATGGACATTTGTCAAATATTACCTGAGAATTTTTGCAGAATATTTTTCTGTATTTATTTTTTTGCCACGTACGTGCCGGTGATCAAATTACTAGAATGTGGCAGTTTGTTGATTTTCATAAGATATTCGACTTAAACTTGGTATGATACATGGTTATTTTGCATGTAGAAATAAATGTGTGTTTACTATTTTTATGTGAAATATGACGAAATGAAGTTACCAGTAAGTAAACCGTGTTTAAAAAAAGAAATTTGCGAAAATATAAGGTACGTAAAGTCGAATTGCCCCAAAGTCAAGCTATAACCATTCATGATCAGATTCTTTAACTTTTAAAGTTGGTAATCCATCATAAATAGCTACGACCTAAAAATGGTAATAACCCATGCTTTCGAACAAACTTTCATAAATGTGTCGCTGCAATCGAGTTCACTGCCACGTTTGGCACATACCGAAACAATCAACAACTCGGCAATCTCCCGCATGCTTCCGATTCGATGCATGATGTGGGCGAAGGGAAGTAACCGCTGCGTGGGGTTTTAACTTCCCACCTACTTACCATCCCCATTTATAAGCTATAAATAGAGTAAAAGAAGAATCACGTTCAGGTAAATATCTTAAGTTTTTTTGGAAAATACAACATATAAGTTTATGTTTAAATTTACTTTAACACACCAATGAAATTTGTAACGACAGGGTTTCAATAATACAATCATCAATCGCGATAATATCGCCTTATTCCAGAAGACCAGAATGCTTTGCGACAAAGGTGACTTCCGGTTTATTTCCGCATTCAATTTCCTAGTTATCGATACGAGTGAAAGGAAGAGCATAATTGGCAAAATAGATTGATAGGTGAGTAAAACCTGTTAGGAACATCAGTTTATACATTTTTCTATAAATTTCTACTGTTTTTTTTCTAAATGTCAATGAAGTTTTCGACGTTTATACCCAACTTCAGTACATATTTAAGTGGGTGGGGTAAAATAACAAAAGACTCATAGTAGTTCTCAAAGACTTCAAATACATATTGATTGTTATGAAATATGCATTAAATTGTGGTTTGTTGAGTTTGTTATTAATTTAAATTAATAATATTTTGCAAATAGTGTGAAATTTTTAAAATATGCAACTTTAAAGCAGTCAGGTAAATGAAGCTTAAAGCATAATTTGATTAAGAAGGGCATTTAAATACTGACTGCTGTGCTGTATATAAACAAATATTCAGGTCATAGAATAGCAGCTTATAAATAATGTACTAGTATATTGTAACTATTTAAATATCTGACTGATATTAAAGCTGCATTCTCACAGATTAAACATTTTGACAACTGTTTTATTTATTGTCTTCGAACGAGCCAATTTATGCAAACCTGCACAAAACCAGTAATATAAGACTGCTGGCAAAACATCGGATCACAGCTGTTCATATCTAAAAAAATTGTTTAATGCATTTTTCTTAAACCGTTAGTAACGTTTTTAAAATTAGCCATAAAATTATAATTTTCAAATGGAGATATGAAAATCTGTGATCTGATTTTTTTGTCAGCAGGCTAATATCACTGGTTTGCAGATATTTACGCAGAAATTGCCTCATTCCAAGACAACAAATAAAAAAAAGTTGTCAAAACGGTAAATCTGTAAGAGTGCAGCTTTAACAGCCTCTTTAGAGTGTTTTATATTTTTATTTTTCTGGCTAACTTGGATGATGATAAAACTATTTTATTTAATTTCAGAGATGTCCATTCCGGATGTTTGAGTCAGCCAAGTTGATGGTCAACAGGAGTAGGCAGTTGATACCATTAATCTGATAGCACCTGCTATATCAGTGGTTTTACAAGATATTTTTGTTCAAAACACAAGAGACTGGATTCGGTTCAAGAACAGAGATAAAGTAAATGAAGTGTGTCAATATGAATGAAAACTTTCCTTGACTGCAAGGACTAAAGAAATGCACACAAGTGACATAGATTTAAATGTTTGATACAAAAAGTAGACGTTTAGAACTTAAAATTATGACACAGGATGTGAAACAACACTTCATAGCCGATAACAGTCGAACAAGAGATTTTTCAAAAAGAAGAAAGATGGGTTTTTTAACCATTGGCAAATGAACCTTTAAAGGAATTATTGCATACCAAGGACAATTTATTGTTTTTGAATTATATAATGTTTAATGTTATTATTAAATTGTATAAAAAACGTTTTTATTAATATGATTGTCTATGATCTTTTTATTCCAATGACTGTTTAATTTCCATGGTTAATATTAAAAAGACATAAAATCGAGTTAACGTTTGTGGGCAATAACTAGCCACCCGGTTAACTTAGTTTGTAGGAGCGCCGTGCTAGTATACCGGCAGCCCTTGGTTCGAGCTTTTTCCTATCATGTTACTTTAGTATTTTTATAGTCAATAAGCCCAGGTGTCGTTAGCGTACAGTAGGCCGAATATTTTCTTGGCCCCAATTCAAACAGCCTTGAGATTTAAATGAAACTTGGTACACATGCAAATTTGTAGAAACAGTAGGCTCATGTCCAGCAAGATCATACATAATATTTCAACACTTGAATGATTAAATACATCTGTTGCTATGTATTCAAATTTCCATAACTAAGATTGTTCATCATTGTAAATATAGTGCTCAAGTCTAAAGCTGCATTCTCACAGACTGACCGTTTTGACAAAAAATGTCTGAAAACCAGTGATATAAGATTGCTGATAGAAGATCAGGAAACATTTTTACATATCTTGACTGTTTTGACAAAAAAATGTCTGAAAACCAGTGATATAAGATTGCTGATAGAAGATCAGATAACATTTTTACATATCTTTGTTTGAAAATTGATATTTATGGTTAGAAGCGTTACTAACGCTTTAAGAAAATGGAGTCTTTTGACAGTGTTTCAAACAACTGAGATCTGTTCTATTGTGAATCATTTTATATGATTGACTGAATTGAAAGCAATGATATCAAAATCAGTTAATCTGTGAGATTGCAGTTTTAATGGTGCAGGTCCCTTAAGATCAGTTGGCAGAAGATCTCATCATATTTAATGAAGAATCATACATTCAATGATGCAATTCAACTTATTCATTTTGATTAGAATCATTATATTATGAACACCATGAGCTCTGATTTTTTTGATTTTTTATGACAAATTTATCATATCTGTAGAAAATGTCTGATACTATCATGCAAATTATAGCAAAACAAACAAAAAATGGTTGTACAGAATTAATATTTATTTAAATATCTATAAAAAGAGTTGTTCATATAATAAAACAATATGATGCACATTTTAAATGTAAGTACAAGGACATAAAAAAAATATTTAATTTATATGATTATTGAATAATAATATCTCTTATGATAATAATAATAGTTATAAGTGTTAAATACTAAGCACTTAACATATTATACATGTATGAATATCAATAATAACAGTCAAAAAACAACAGTTCAACCAACAAAAGAGATCCAACAAGTACTAGCAATGGGAATCCAACCAATATGACCTGACAACCTACAGTAGCCGTTCAATCATCACTTCATTGCGTTCAAATCAGGCTCAACTAGATATCCATCCATTAAATACAGTCCAATCAACACTTGTGGTCAAACCAACACTTCTTGTCCATCCATTAAAAGTTGTTCAACCAAAACATGTAAATCAACTGAGTATAGCTATCCGATAAACAATAGCTGTATATCCAACAGTGATTCAATAACACTAGTTGTCCATCACACATTCTGTCCAACAAGCAGTCCAAACAACACTGATGGTCCAACCAACACTTCCGGTCCAACCATTTATAATTGTTCAACCAACACGTATGGCCCATCCAATATAGTGTCCAGTAAGCAATAGATGCCCAACCAACAATAGTGTTTCAACAGGCACTAGCTGTCCATCACGTTGCTACCAATCTAGCAGCCCAACCAATTGTAGTGATGTTCTTCATTGATAGTAATGATCTCAGAAGATAACATCCGCATATTTGAATCATATCTGTAAAGAAAGGAATGGAACATAAAAAGTATATTTTTTATAAAAAAGGTAAGTTACTCTCAGACTTATTTATGGATGAGTTTTAAGACAATCTGGACCCCGATTTAATTCCAGGCCTGGGTGTATGCGACTATTTGGGTGGCCATCATAATATTTAAACATAACTAACTAGTAACAAATCATTCAGAAGACTACACATGTGACAGCATGACATAATTACTCTTTCTAAGTAAAATGTTTATAACATAGTAATAAAATACACCGAGCAGTATAAATATCATAATCTATATTGATGCTGATTTATATATGTTCATTCATAAGACTATTACATACAGTACATGTAGTTATACCTGGTAATGTATAGATTCCTCATTATAGATTATGACAGTCAGATAGTAAAACAGACTAATATATTATTTGTGTTAATTTTCAAAACAAATGTTTAAGAATAGATGATAATTATTTGCTGTTAATAATACTCCAATAAGAATAGTAACCGCAGTCTTTTCTGAACCATCTACCCCACCCACCAGAACTAACTGTCCAGGTAAACAGTCAAGCGATTTATAACTCATGACATTCAAATAATATCACAATAATGCAATATAAACTCATTAAAATGACAAATCTAATAAAAAAAAAAATATAACAAACATAGAATGATAATTAGTCCGTATTAATCGCTGTTATTATACTTCGTTATAACCCGGAAATAAACCGGAAGTCACCATGCCGCAAAAGATTATGGTCTATTGGAAAGTCGAGATTACATTTTCGAAATAGGACAAGGGTGACAGGCAACAGTGTAATAAGAGTTCGGAAATCGTTTATTCCATGTTCTCGTTCCCTGCGGACGCGACACAAAGCAGGGATTTTTCTTTTTAAAAACAATGTTCTATTGTATCTTATAAGGGGCGGACCCAGAAATTGACGTTAGAGGGGCGTAGCTTAGGGGCACAACCTTTTGAAATTCACCCCCGGCCCCTCCCGCCGAGATTTACCTCATATATATATATATATATATATATATATATATATATATATATTTATATATATATATATATATATATATATATATATATATATATATATATATATATATATACCTAATATATAAATTCCCAATATCTATATAAATACCTAAAAGTTAAAGAAGAATATAAATGAACAGAAGCCGTTGCCATATTTTAGATACATGTACTCGAAGCTCAGCGGGGTAAAACACAGAAAAACAGGCTGACCAAGTGTAAACTCTAGCATCACACCTTTACCGTCTGCAGACATGTCCGACGATGAAGGATCCGACAATGGTGTAGTCTCCCAACAGCCGACGTCTGTTGCCAGTCCAACCGACATTGTTCTTCAGCATGGCGAACAGGGAAAAGATGAGAAGAAACGAGAGAAAGACCACACGGACACAAATACTAACGATGACTGTTGCGGCGATGGTGATGACTGTGATTGTGACAGTGGTTGCTTAGACTGTTTTGATTAGCACGGCAAATAAATCATGATATATGAGTTAGATCTGATTTTGTGCACTTTTTATCGTAGGGACGGTTTTATACGCAATATAGATTATTATGGACTATACCAGTCCTCTGTATGACACATTTTACTCCCGTGATACATTCGTACTTTAGGTACATGTAGATGTATATATGACAGTCTTTGAGTCTTTACTGTTAGTTCTTTTTGTACATGGAATCTGCACCATTTTAAAGTGTGGCTTCAATGTGCAATCGCATAATTAATGAGATTAAGTTTAATTGTATATCAATATTATATACATTACATACATACACATTACATTATGTTGTTTTAAAATATGTATGAACTCAAATTATTGAAATATTAAAAAAAACATTCCATTTTATGTACAATGCATTTTGAGCAAGCAATTTTATCAATTACCTCGTTCCTATTTCACTTGACATGTTGACATAAGAATGTTTTCTTTTTCAATGCTCCACATATGCGTTCATTTCTTGTGTATATAGTTATATTAAACAGATTTTTTTATTTTTCAGTATGATAAATAAAACGAGAAAGAATCCTTCTTTTTTGTGTAGTTTTATTTCTTTCTTAATTCGTACATGTACATTCCATCACAATATATTCATTTGTGCTAACCTTGTTATCATAAACACGTCAGTTGCAATACTTTGACAAACGGTTTTATACTTAATGATATTCTAACATCTATTACCATGATTACAGTTTATTGGTAAAGTAAACCGAGAACAATACATTAATGTTCTATTTCGCCAAAAATTATATCTGTTATTATTTATAGTTATATTTTGATCTTCCTGCGCAGCCATTACCTTATTCATATTATAGAGGTTTTATCCAATCAACTTTTTAACTTTTTTAATAAGCGATTTTTAGTCCTATTTATTGTATAGCTGAAGATTTTAAGTCCTATTTATTGTATAGCTGAAGTATCAACCCAGGCCAAAAACAAATGATTCGGTTAAGGTAACATCCTTTTCAAAAATAGGTAGAGTAAGAAGGGGTTTTATTATTTTCTTTATTTTTATAAGTCATTTATGTAAAAACACTATTGTCACCATTGGATAATGGTGTTGTGGTAATCTACAGTATAAAGCTTTAAAGCTGCACTCTCACAGATTGAACGTTTTGAAATATTTTTTTTTTTTTATTTTTTGTCTTGGAGCGAGCCATTTTTTGCGAAAATGCATGGAAACCAGTGATATAAGACTGCTGACAAAAGATCAGATCGCAGAGTTTTATATTTAAGTTCAAACATTGATGTTTAATGCATTTTTCTTAAGCCGATAGTAACGGTTTAGGCCATAAAACATCAATTTTCTAACGGAAATATGAACATCTGCGATCTGATCTTTTGTCAGCAATCTTTTATAATTGGTTTGCAGATATTTACGCAAAAAATTGCTCTTTCCAAGACAAAACAAAGTTGTAAAAACGGTATATCTGTGAGAGCTGTGCAGCTTTAATGGTTTTAAACAACATATTAAAACACATAATTGAAAAAATGACTTTGAAAAAGGAAGGGTTGGCTTCTAATTCGTAGATAGGGTCGGGTTACCATAACCTTACACATTTTTATGCCTCGTTTGAATTAAAAACAATGACGAAAACCAAAACGAAGATGGAGAACGCTAGTCCATACAAAATCCGACACCAGCGTTCGAGCGCGAAGGACGTAATTGTCACATGAAAGAGACGTACTTTCGCCATGTTTTGCAAGACAGAGTACCCTTTTAGTCCTCGTTTGTCAACATGGCCGTCCTGGAAATAAATAAAATATATGTTAATTTTCAAAGAAATGGCGAACAATATAGGTTGAGGCAAAGAACTTTTTTGAATGCATTCTTATGTTAAACTCGTTTGACTTTAATGATAAACAGGCGTATGCTTTATGTACAAATAAAAATTATTAGCCTTTATAAAGTGATTGATTACGCGGCCACAAATACCCCAATTAAAAAGCGCCAACATATTGCCAATCTCTTTTTACCTGTATACACTTTATATGCGTATTTCCTTCTTTATTATTATTATTATTTAAGTCAAATGAGTTTAAGAGTAAAATGCATTACTACAAGAAAATATGTTTGTTTCCACGAACATATTCTGTGTGCCTTACTGTAAATTTAAACGTTTAAAACAAAGCTCGCATGAGCGATTTTCCAAGAACGATGTTCATTTCATAATAATTCAAATAAATGTTACAAAAGCGAGAAACAATGCGAGAAAGCACGAATGTGTTTACAACTGCAACTCACTGGGTGTAAACTGGAAACGGACTGAAGGCGCTCCCCGGTCCGTTTATGGTACTTGTCCTTCGCCTTCTCACGTTCATCCTCGTGGCGCGCGGCCGTCTTCTCCTTCCGGCGGACCACGTGGATCGCCACGTATAGGATAAAGGACAACCAGGTGAACACGACACAGCCAATCATCCACACGTTTCCTGCCGGGTAGTCAAGGTACCGCGGGAAGGCATACTCGATGGACATGTACTCTGTGACAACCACCCAGCTGACAAGCGTCCCAAGCTTGATGCGCGCGGACGCCTCGTCACGGTGAATCCAGAAGCTTGCCCATGCCATCATGACCGCCAGAAAGCTTGGTAGGTACACACGGAACAAGATCGACTTGAACTTCCGAGTAATGTGAAACTGAACCTCCAAACATGATGACGGATGACCTGTAATTAATAAAATAAGGAAAATGTTTAAAAGAATGGAAGCGTAATTTTATACATGTTTGTATAATTAGATGTTAGATATTTTAAGTTACAAGGTTAGTAGGTGGCCCGATATGGGATATACGGGGCAAAGGAAACCATATCGGGTGAAAGCGAAGCTCAAACCCGAATATGGTCTCCTGCGCCCCGTATATCGCATATCGGGTCATTTACTAACCCTTTAACGTATATATCACGTCGACAATCTGTTTAGATGTTTAAATGTTTCATTTATTCATCGAATTCGGGAAAAAAGACGCCATTTTGGTACGATATCAATTTGGTAACCCAATATGGAAAAAATATGGGGTCATCGCGTGACCAGTCCTAAACAAATGGCGTTGCGTCATTTATGTTGGATCCGTAATATAGTCGTTTTTCGTGCGTGTATAATTACATTATTTTAACTTGCTATCCGTACCATCAATCATCTCCCATTCACAACGGGAGTGGACGGCCCGGTAGAGCTGGGAGCCGGTATCCACGGCGCTGAACTTAAGCTGCAGGGGCTCATCCAGCAACCAGTACAGTTCTAATTCCTCATCGTGGTGCGAATCTAGGAGATATATTCTAGTTTAGAAAACAACATACAATTTCAGCCAATGAAATTGCAGATAGGCAACAAGTAATCATTAAAAAGGGCGCCTAACGCCGCTTATCCGATTCTCACACCCTGTGTCCTATTTTGCGTCGACAATGTGTCACTCAATGAGGTTGTATTTTGAGTCAGTTAGATAATTTTGAAGTTAAGTTTTAAAGATTTAGAAGGCCTCGTTGGCTACGCTCACTCCGCCTATTCTTTATAATTAAGATTTTACGTCATGTCATCTAACTATTACATAACAATCACGACTGATTTCTGTTAGACGTGCTTTGCATTAATTATTTTACATTTCTTATTTCATGAAACGCTTGCGGTTGGACGAAATGCAATTTATCATATGCTCTTACCTTTAGTGCAGTAGTTCACATGTTCTTAACTTAACTAACCTTTCGCTACCTGAAGTATTCTTATCTTCGTTAAGCCTTTAATAAGCCGCAATTAAAAATAAGTTATTGGCCTTCTCCAAACCACATGTTAAGGGGTTGGTAGCTAGCTAACTAGGTAGGTAGGTACATGGGAAGGAGGCTTTTTATTTCTGCTTCTTCATAACCCATTAATTTCGTAATGAAAAAAAACAGCACATTATTTATTTTAAATTTGAACATCGGCTTTAAAACTCGGGGTGCGGGAATTTTGTGAGTCGGGTAAGGCAAACTAAATTATTCATTGCGACCCTATGTTACACACATGTGGCACGACTACCGGCTACTCACAGGAAGTCAGCCTGGTGGTGCAGATAGACCTCTCCTCGGCCAGCCAAACATGGCTAACCTCACATGGTACCGTCGCCTTCATCCTGTTCAGATGCAGAAATGCAAAAACAGATGTACTATGATAGTAATTACACATTACAATTACGGACCTCTCCTTGGCCAGCCAGGCATGGCTAACCTCACATGGTACCGTCGCCTTCATCCTGTGGAAATGCAGAAATGATAGTATTACACATTACAATTAAAGACCTCTCCTTGGCCAGCCAGGCATGGCTAACCTCACATGGTACCGTCGCCTTCATCCTGTGAAAATGCAGAAATGATAGTATTACACATTACAATTACGGACCTCTCCTTGGCCAGCCAGGCATGGCTAACCTCACATGGTACCGTCGCCTTCATCCTGTGGAAATGCAGATATGATAGCATTACACATTACAATAACGGACCTCTCCTTGTCCAGACAGGCATGGCTAACCTCACAATGGTACCCTCGCCTTCATCCTGTGGAAATGCAGATATGATAGTATTACACATTACAATTGCGGCCCTCTCCTTTGCCAGCCAGGTATGAGTCATTTAACACGGCACAGTCGCCTTCATCATGTAAAGAGGTGGACATATAAAACAGGTATACTTTACAAATACGGACCTTGGCCAGCCAAGCAAGGATCACCAGAGACGTTTCCGTCGCCTTTACCCTGAGTGTGGTGAGTCGGCAATATCCAACAGGCGTGCATGTACATTTTGTCCATATTGCAGCGGCGTGCGTAATATTTCTTATCATTTATCTTCAAACCATTGACCTCTGAAGTACGTAAGCTCTTCCAGGTTCCTTTTCAGGACTTTTTATACTGTCACATTAAATTGATAATTTTAGATCATTTAAATCAAGAAATACAGTTTGGCACTCAAAATATTTCTTACCATTCTATAGTAAATTCTTTTAAAATTTAGTAACCTTGTTCGACTTTGGAAACATATCCGAAATAAATATTCACTAATATTCTTACAAACGATATATTGATACTTGAAGTTGAGCAAAACATATTCAGCAGTTACATTCCTTCTCTCTAAATGGTAATGTAAGCAAAAGAAATATATCGTACAACAGACGAATGTGTGGCAACGGTCAGAAAAAAAGTAGCCCCGTACATCCGGGTGTTTTATATTTATCTATGTGTAAAGTTAAGTACATATTCTATGGATTAAATGACCCGATATCAACCATAGTACTTTCTCCATTACGCTTCAAAGATGTACCGTGGGAAAATTTACTGACAAATTCTCGTTTTAATGAAAATTCTTGAGGCAGGGGAGACAACTCTTCTTCAAAAACGCATGTAACAATCAACTACTTTTCAATAAACCTTTATTATCAGTTGTCCATAGGCCGCGGAGTGGTATAGGTAGCTGTTATAAAATTTGTAATGACAAGGCAGACCGAGATCGATTCGAGCGTTCCCTTCCTTTTCTACGGGAAAACATTAGTGCAAATATGTGTATATTTCCGCATTAGTACCTTGCGGAACCAATGAAACTGTCTCAGTTGAAACTTAATAATTCATTTTTACGAGATTTTCTTAGCCAAATCGCCCACGGTATACAACAAAGCATTATGTAGAAGTGTAAAGGGGTATCCGACTATGTGTCAGGGGTAGGAGAAACATTGTTGTCATGAAATAAATCTGGTACCATCAAACGTCGGAGTACATACCTCCTACTCTCGCCCATAACGCCGGAAGCGAACATTCGGACACCCCTTTTCTCATCAACTCCCGCGCTATTCCACTCGGGTTCCAGGTACACATCCGGCGTCCACATCCGCCACAGTAGCACTTCCGGAAGCGCAACGCTCTGGTTTGGGGCCAGGGACGCTACCTGCAGACGTCCGTCTGTCCACACAGACTGCAAGTGCACGATTATCTCTAGGCTCTGGAAAAATATTATGTCAAAATGAATACAGCAGGCGAACACACAACCATTAAGAAACAAATTAATGTTATATGCTAAAATTTCAGTTGTACATGTATGATCAAATATCTTTTTATCATATATATAATAATCGAAAATATATGCTGTTGATGTAGTTTTTAATATTTCAAATATAAGTTATAAAATTGCAAACTTGGATAGGGATATTATAGTTTATTCGGAATTAAACATACAGTTCGTCATTAATTAACATGGTTATGCATATGAACAAAATACGTTACAAACATCAAATATATATCATTACTAAGGAGAAAATACATCAAAACATATTATCAAAGAAAATATTAAACTTGTATCAATAATTGCAAACATTCAATTTATAAGCGTACTGCATAGTTTAACGTCTTATTTTTATGAACTATACATAATCTTGTCCTACCTCATCTACTACTGGTTTAATGTCGGTGACGGCAACTCTGGTTGCTACCTTCAGCACACCTTAACAATATATACTATATATAATACAATTAATAATAATGGTACAAAATTATTAATAACATTTTGAATGAGTATAGGTGTAATTTGCTTAAATACAAAATGGGATTGTTTTATATTGTTTTAATTAAAGTCGGTACAAAAAGTTACCTTCATTTGGATCTGGAATAGACAAAAACTTATTTGACGAGTCTTTCAAAATAGCCCTTTCTGCATCCTTAAAACTGTAAAAAAAGAACAGCGTTATAAATAAAATAAAAAAATGTATAACCGTTAAACGTTCACAATTTTAAAGACAAATACGACATATTAAGCCAAATTTACCATAATATATTTGAAATTGACAGTAAAAAATAGAAATGAAAATAAGGGTTCCATTTTTACCAACAATCTTTGTCTGGATTTTCTTATTCACATTAACTTAGTTTTCTTGTCTGTCTTTTGTGGTGAAAGTAATACGTACATGCCAAAAAATAAATAAAACAATAAAAGATATCAGGCCAAAATAAAAAGTTCTTCGTTACCACTAACTTCTTCAAAAAATGAAGGATAGCCATTTTTTTGAGAACCGAGCTTCTGTACCAAACTGACCAATAACAGGGTATTTCACTTTTGCAGGAAATTTTGAATATAAAATGGTGAAATAATGGTTTAACATATGCAGTCAAAAGTGCACATTTATTTGGGAATTACGGGAAATTCCAAGCTACAGCATAAAAAGTGTAGGATGCGGAGGAATTAATAGGATCGGTCGGGGTAAGAAAACAACAACAATTATTTTGTTAGCCTTATAAGATGGTGGCTACCGTACATCGTATTTTAACGGCTACCGAAATTCTACCATCCAAGGTTGCTATTTTTTTCTTGCAACATTCCTACATATAAAAAGAGTGCAATTAAGAAAGTATCTACAGTGGATTAAACAAGAACAGTAGTAAGGAAATTTCCATTGCAAAACCTTTGGTCTTAATGCAGAGAATTTTCCGCGGATCATCTTCCGACTTTAAGCATTGCTAATATAATTTATGTATGTGTTACTTCACCCACATTTTACTACGACGTTTCGAGCGAGTGTGTCTACATGTATGTATAGGCGCTCGTGTATGATTGCAATTATTCGGTGCTACCCTTTGAAATCCTTTTGTTTTGGATTTATTGACCTACAAGTATAACATTGACCCTTGAGCTATCAACACTGGTAAATATGGTCTGCAGCGCAACACTAAACAATGCGTCTGCAGCGCAACACTAAACAATGCTGTCTGCAGCGCAACACCAGTTAACGTGGTCTGAAGCGCAACACTTCTTAATGTGTTCTGGAGCGCAACGCTAAACAATGTTGTCTGCAGCGCAACACTAAACAATGTTGTCTGCAGCGCAACACTAGTTAATGTGGTCTGCAGCGCAACACTAAACAATGTTGTATGCAGCGTAACACTAGTTAATGTGGTCTGCAGCGCAACACTAAACAATGTTGTCTGCAGCGCAACACCAATTAATGTGGTCTGCAGCGCAACACTAAACAATGTTGTCTGAAGGGCAACACAAGTTAATGTGGTCTGAGGTGCAACATTAGATAATGTGGCCTGAGGTGCAACACTAGATAATGTGGTCAGAGGCGCCACACCAATTAATGTTGTCTGAGGCGCAACAACAGTTAATGTGGTCTGAGGTGCAACGCTAGATAAGGTGGTCTGAGGTGCAACACTAGATAATGTGGTCTGAGGCGCAACACCAGTTAATATGGTCTGAGGTGCAACACCAGTTAATGTGGTCTGATGTGCAACACTAGATAATGTGGTCTGAGGCGCAACACAATGTGCAACACTAGATAATGTGGTCTGAGGCGCAACACTAGTTAATGTGGTCTAAGGCGCAACACTAGATAATGTGGTCTAAGACGCAACACTATATAATGTGGTCTGAGGTGCAACACTAGTTACTGTGGTCTGAGGTGCAACACTAGATAATGTGGTCTGAGGTGCAACACTAGAAAATGTTGTCAGAGGCGCCACACCATTTAATGTGATCTAAGGTGCAATCTAGATAAAGTGGTCTTAGACGCAACACCGGATAATGTGGTCTGAGGTGCAACACTAGTGAATGTGGTCTGAGGTGCAACACTAGATAATGTGGTCTGAGGTGCAATACCAAAAAATGTTGTCTGAGGCGCCTCACCATTTAATGTGGTCTGAGGTGCAACACCAGTTAATGTGGTCTGAGGTGCAACGCTAGATAAGGTGGTCTGAGGTGCAACACTAGATAATGTGGTCTGAGGCGCAACACCAGTTAATGTGGTCTGAGGTGCAACACCAGTTTATGTGGTCTGAGGTGCAACACTAGATAATGTGGTCTAAGGCGCAAAACTAGATAATGTGGTCCGAGGCGCAACACAATATAATGTGGTCTGAGGCGCAACACTTGATAATGTGGCCTGAGGCGCAACACTAGATAAATGTGGCCTGAGGCGCAACACTAGATAATGTGGTCTGAGGCGCAACACAATATAATGTGGTCTGAGGCGCAACACTTGATAATGTGGCCTGAGGCGCAACACTAGATAATGTGGCCTGAGGCGCAACACTAGATAATGTGGTTTGAGGTGCAACACTAGATAATGTGGTCTAAGGTTCAACACTAGATACTGTGGTCTGAGGTGCAACACTAGATAATGTGGTCTGAGGTGCAACACTAGATAATGTGGTCTGAGGCGCATCATCAGTTAATGTGGTCTGACGTGCAACACTAGATAATTAGGTCTGAGGTGCAACACAACATATAGATAATGTTGTCTGCAGCGCAACACTATATAGTGTTGTTTGCAGTGCAACACTAGTTAATGTTGTCTGCAGCGAAACAATGTAATGTTGTCAACGTAACACTGCTGATAATGTTGTCTGAAACGCCTTTTATCATGCTTTACAATTATGTTTTAATTCGAGCAAGGTTAAATCCTGGCATTGACGTTAAAGGGGTCGTAACTTATGTACATAACCTTTCGACATGCGCCCCTCCCTCAGAACCGAAATCTATATGGTTTAAAATGATGGCAACGGTTTGGAAACTTTTTGCCATACCAGAAAAAATATATTAAATATGAAACATGAACTGCATACGTACCGTCGATCATCTCCCATTGATAACGGGAATGGACGGCCCGGTAGAGCTGGAAACCGGTATCCACGGCGCTGAACTTCAGCTGCAGAGGTTCAAATTGTATCAATTTCAGCCCAAAATGGTTAGGGTCGTGATTGTTGGCACGTCAATCAGAAGTGGGTCGTCCGACGAATTCTTTATAATGATTATTTATTAGAGGTAATACGGTAGGTGTCCAATAGCCTCCCGGTCAAGTGACAACGTGAAGGTTCATAGGTGACAGTTAAAACCATCGTGGACATTAACAAGTAATGCGTTAATGTCGCCACACTAACATATCAAATCATGTGAAAATGACGCATATATTTTCACCTGCTGAACATACTTATTTTTGCATTAGCAAGAAGCCAGCATATCCCCACTTTACACATGTTATATTAAATGATATGTAAGACTGAAAATAAGAACATTGTTATATGAGAAAACAAGGGGAGATAACAAAGCAGCAAAATATTGCCTTTTTGTTTAATTGATCCAAGATAAATGTTTAGATATTGAATAAATACAAAGGGATGTACATTTCTCCCACCTCAGATAAGTAGATCCAAAGATTTAATCATGTTAGAAATTCTTATCTTGTCCACGGGCAAAGATAAAACAAGTACCCGTATGGAACTCCTTTTTAATGGTCATCACATTGTAATTACCTCCCTTGTTGAAGTCTGTCGTCTGAAGCATCATAGAAAACATGTCTTGTGGCAATATTTATAATGCTAATAAATGATTTTTCGCTTCGAATGTCACCAGAAAAAGTTTTCACGCACCTTTCAAGAAATAATGCTTAACTCTCCTCAGAACTGTTTAAAGACCGATTTGACTATTAACACAATCTAAATCACTGCGCGCATATCCATGACAACCACGAATTATCACATATCCAGCGCATTTATTTTCACTACACACAAAAGAGTTCCACCAAAAAAATACATTTTTTACTTAATTTTGTTTAACTGAGGTGGGAAAAAAAGCATCTTCCTCAGCCGCTCGTTTAAGATAGGTTCATCCCAACCCTCGCGCAGTGTCGGGATGAACCTATCTTACAATTTCGGCCATGGAAGATACTTATATTGTAACAATGGGTTAGGACAATAGATATTTGAATGAAATGGAAATAGCATGCGATATAAGCTTGTAACTTTTGGTTTGGATCACTAGCAGGTTTATTTCAATATAGGAGAAAAAATATGACCAAAAAAAAACAGTTAGAATAAAAATAAAATAATAAGTTCCGCCCCCTTTAACACCAAGTCCTGGATCCGCCCCGCAGAACAATAAATATATATATTTGAACGAAATAAAGAAAGAAATGGGATAAAAAATTGTAAATATCGGTCAAAGCGTTTTGATTCACAATTTGTCAGTTGTCCATTAAAGCTGTACTCTCACAGATTGGTGGTTTTGACAACTCCTTTATTTTTAGTCTTGGAATGAGCCATGTTTTGCGTAAATGTATGGAAACCAGTGAGAAATATTGCTGACAAATAAACAGATCACGTTTTTTTTATATTTACGTTCGAACTTTGATTTTTAAAGGCTAAAAGCGCTACTAATTTTTATAAGAAAAATGACATTTTCGGCAGTTGTCCAAACAATTATGATACTAGTATGTTCTATTATGAGTTATCAAACATGACTGAATTGCAGGTATTGATGCCAAAATTGATGCCAAAATACAATGAAAGCTGATTCTGAAACATTTTTTTTTAAATGTCAAATTGTAAATCTGTGAGAGTGCAGCTTTAACGTCCTAAGTTTCATTGATTTCTTTTCCGTTATTTCCAAGGTAACTTTGCATGAACGTTCCAAATACTTATTGTTATGAGTTTTCGGAGTTTTATAAAAAATCTTCAAGCAGTTACTATTAAACGCAAGCAAATGCGAACTGTAATGGGGATAACCATGCAATATATACTCCAAAAGTTGCAATGCATTGTCGCGTAATGCCAACGCTCACTTAACTTTCGTGATAGTTCTTAAGTTAACAACCAACAACAGTTCCCGTGTTTAAAGCCTTTATTAATATTCTGTTCTTACTTAAATATCATATCGTCTATAAGTCTATTCCATGCCCAAAACCTACTCTCTCTTAACATTAAAACATGCGTTCATATATACTCCTTTTTTGTCAAGCTCGTGACAGGTGTGCATATTTAATTTCTTGTTATATGCAAAAAGAACGTATTCTACAGTCATGAACTGTCAAGCTAATTGGACTAATAGCCAGTGCCTATCACGAACTGTCAACAACTAAATCTACATTTGATCATCATGATGAAATATTTGCTTTTTGTTACAAATAAACTTTGAATTCTACTATTGATTTTTGTTATTACTTTAAAGTGTTTCATACGTAACTTTTATGTTACGTGACACTTTAAAGTGTTTATACGTAACTACGTTACGTGACATTCGTCCGATTTTTCTTAAAAGAAATATTTCATCATGGAATTATTTCATCGTACTTAATATACTTTAATTCAATTTAACTTCGAGATCTAAAACCAGGGAAAAAAAAAATGTTTTGTTTTGCCACCAATAACCCTTGCGTTATACTTTTTATCACAATTTAATTTTTAATCACCATCTAATTTAACAAGCGCCAATTTAAATCTAACAAGCGTTGAAGTTCAACGCGTAGAAATAAAAGTCATAAATGCAGCCAACACTTTTGGTCCCTAGTCGACACTGTTGATGGATGGTGACCGGGGGCGGTCACTCGAGCATCCGGTGCACGTCCATGTGAGCGGCAATACCGGCAGGATGGGCGAAGCTGCTGGTCCTTGGGGTGGCAGCTCGAGATTCGCAGTGGCACGTGTCCAAACGCTTTGGAACGCGGTCGTTTTCCTGGTGAGGGCTCTCAGCGACCTGCGAGAAACTGTGGCCTCGCAGCAGCAGACGCAGACATGGACCTGGCGTTGGGCCGCTACCCGGTGAATTTCCTCATGTACTTCGGTGAAGAAGTCCATCCGGGCATAATGGGAGCCGAGTAAGTGTCGGACGGCTGTCCGATAAATGTCGGCAAACATCAGTTCCATTGGTGTGCATCCCGGCAGGAGGTGGCCTTCTGTATCCAAGTGGGTTGTCCTGAGAGCCGCGCCCACGAAGGCCGTCAGCCATCTGACCAGAAGCTCCCGTACGATGAAGTGAAGGTTAAATCTTGGTAGTGAAGAATACATGATGTTTCGAAGGTTTTTGGTAGCGAGAGGTACAGCAAGAGAGTGTGGGCAGAATCGTCGTCTGCGTGTGTTTATATTGGGCACCTTGTTCTTATGTTTGTCAGTTATTGGTGATAATAGGTAAACAATTCTTATGTACAAGTCCATCATTAACATCAATGATGTCAATCACTATTGTGGTATCGTGGTTGACGATCTTGTTATTGACATTTCAAAAAGTCCCGGTGGCTGTCAACAATTTTAATTGTGGCCCTCAGGGTTTAAATCCATCCGATCCAAGCAGGGATAAAGTATTCTGATGGCTTCGGACAGTGGGGTTGCAGCCGACGTTGATTGGTTGCAGATACCCGGTTTTTCAGGCCTCGCCTCTGATTGGGCGAGAGTAGATTCCTCACTGGCCTTGTAGACCACCTGACTGTATTGTGGGTGGGGTTTGGGACGCGATCGGTCAGGAAGACATTGGAGAAAGGCAGAATGATATTTACAAAGAATGAGAACGGTCACACTGACAAGCAGAACACCAGCTGCTATGACTGTAATTAATTTCCATAGTGGCCACCCAGAGGATACGTCAAGGACAGAATTAGGTAAGTAAATTAATTTATTCATTAAAGCTCTTAAGGAATTTCGTGTATCTGTTTCAATTCATCAGGCATTTCAATTTTTGAGACGTTAGTAAGAATCTTATGGAGAGAATCCCAGATTTGAAGTGATGTGAAATTGGGAAGTACTTGATAATGTTCATAATTATTTAACAGCAGTCTTGAACTATTTGTAAACCATGACCCCAGTGTAAAATATTCATTATACGCTTTGCAGTTCATTTGCAACGATAGCAAACTTAAAGGAGCTTCTACTGTCTTTTTGCAATGAGTTTGAATGGAGTTTTGGCATATGATTACAAATGTTAAGTCCGTTTTGGAAGCGATCATCCAAATACCATCATATAGATATTCCGCGGCTGGTAGGCGTTTATTTGGTCTTGTTATGGTAGAGCATTGACTTTTGACTTTATTGTCTTGTTTCATAAATAAGGCTGTAATACAGAACTGGGATAAACTCATTTGATAAAGCGCCGAGCGAACTTCGCAGAATGGACTAATGCTTTGTACACAAGATTGTAATTCAAATTCAGTTAGGATGGAGAATTGAGTGCGTTCTTTATTAGTAATCATCCGCGTAGAATCCAAATCGTAACGAGCGGTCATACTGATATTGTCTGCTTGTGTAAGACTGCGGTTTCTACTAATGAAAGGTACGTCCAAATTGTAGGCTTGATATAATTCATATTGATTGTTAAGTTCAGAAAGTGGAATCTTGATCGTTACAATTATATGGTCATTATACATTATTGTGTTACATGAGAGGATTTGATAGAATTTCAAAAGTTGTGTTTGAGGATCGGCAGGAAGGGTATATTGTTGCGGTAAATTCGAGACTATGTCTAAAAGTATTTCTCTCAAATGTAATGGTGATATCAGGCTTGGGAATACTTTGCGTGTACTAAGCATATCTAACTTAGATCGAAATTCATCCAAATACACCGTCGCGTGCTTTACTAATTGTTTTATTTCTTCTACAATAATTTTTAAATTGTTGTAGTTAATCGCGTATCCTTGCACCATTTCAAGTTGCTTTTCTATTCTACCCTGCCAACGTTTCATTTTGATATTAACCATTTTTAATGCTTCGATTAATTTATTGATTGATTGCCTGTTTTCTGATATATGGGATTGAGATACGTTTAAAACTACTTTCAAGGATATGTATCACCGTTTGTTGTGTATGTGCGATCTTAGCAACGTTATGTCTCAAAGCTTGAAAGTCGGAATCGTCTCCTACCCCGAATAGAAATTTGAATATGCCTCCCAAAGGTAATAAAGACCGCTCAGATCGTTGGCCTAAAGTTTGTAAATCTGTATAGCTATTTAATACTTTCGCGTTAGTGTCCTGTATATTTCCCAAATCTAATTGAATGTTCCTAATTGTTTCAATAAATGCGTCCTTATCAGTATACCTATCATTTTCCTTAAAATGCATAATAACTTGATTAGCCATTTCGGTAGAATTTATTAATCTCTGATCAACTTGATCAAGAAAGTTTGCAAACACCTTAGTGTCAATTACCAGTGCTAATTGCCAGTGTGACTTAGTAATTGAAATATCTTTAAGTTTTTGAAATATGACATTATCGTATATCTCAAAAGTATCACTCATGCCAATCGCGTACCAGAGTACAAGGTAATTAAGGTAATTCATCCTTGTTTCTGAAAATAGATAATTAATATAATTGATAACAATCAATCATTAATAATCGATGTGTAGATATTTACAGTATTTACAAACAATTACAGTATTTTCACACAATGCACTTATACAGTGCGAAGTCTTCTACATATGTCAACATTCCTAAAGCGACTCGTAGTCGCAAGTCGTAGGGGTCTGGTGTTTAGCACATCGTACTCATAAAAAAGGAATTGTGATTACAGCATAACGGACAAACATTTTAACATTGTTTTTATCGCGTTCTTTTTATGCCTCGAATCCTTTTTATGTTTTTTGACATTAAGTGGTGGAGCTGAAACAGCCTCAATATTCATTGCTTCATCGTCGTTAGACTCAGGGGTTATCAAATTATCAGAATCAATATGATTTGTATCTGCGGGTGAGCTATTTAGATTGATGCCGCTCATAAGGGATTTAGAATCAGAACTGCTTAGGGTATCATTCGTCACCTCTGTTGGCATCTCTGTGACTTTAGATTTATTTCGTAGAATCTTTTGGAGTTCTGCGAGGGGTATTTCATTTTCACTATCAGACTCGATGCCAATTTCTTGCTTAACCCTTTTTGTTATAGGAGGTAAATTAACTTGATGGGGTTCTGAATCAATGGGCTCAGCATCATTTGAATCCGAACTTGATAATTCACTTGGTGGGACGACATAGTTTGCTCTTCGTATAGGTCGTTTATTAGTTGTTTTGGGAATTGGCCATTCGTCAATTTTTGCATGTCGTATTTGTTCAGCGTGCACTTTAACAATAGAGTTATCAAGTTGGTTTTTTTATTAGGTAGGTTAGTGGTGATTTCTGTTCGATTATACGATAATACGGTTTCCATTTAGCATCCAACTTATTATGTTTTAGAAAGTTCTTATAATAGACAGGGTCATTTAAATTAAAGCGTATGTCTTTGGCATACCTATTTGCATACTCTACTCGTTTTCGTTTAGATTTTTTAAGCTGTCTGCGGACTTCTACAAATGCTTTATATTGTTCATTTAGCATAATTCTATAATATTGTTCGCCATGGTATTTCATTATGGGCTTAAGTAGATTATCGATTGGAAGAACCGGGTCTCGATTAAAGAGAAGGAAATAGGGTGAATGTTTAGAACTCTCTGATGTTGAAAATCTCATTGCGGCCAAGGTTATGTTAAGATGTACATCCCATTGTCGGACATTACCCTCTACTAGTTTTGATAAAATGTTATTGATAGTTGCATGAGATCTTTCATTTTGACCGTTGGCCTGAGGGTGGTAGGTGGAAGTTTTTACATGATCTATGTTTAATTCTTTCAGAACGGCCTGGAAAGCACCGTTAGTTACTTCGCTACCATTGTCGGAGATTAAACGAAGGGGAGTTGAGTATCTACAACAGATTTCTTCTACCAGTAAGTGTATTAAGGTATCTGAACTTTTGTCAGGTGCTGGAAAAGCCTCTACGAAGCCTGAATACATATCTAAGAAGCAAATTATGTAACAGTTCCTACTGAGTGTTAAGGGTAGAGGCCCCTGGACATCCACAGACACTACTGAGTATGGGTATGGTTCAGACGGTCTTGCATGGGAGCTTTTATTTTGGTTAAATTCCGACTTTGACAGGTAACGCATTTTTCAACATATGCGTGTAATTTTTTAAACAATCCAGGCCAAAAATATTTTTGTTTAATGGTTGAAAATGACCTTTGACTACCCGGTGCCCGTTATTATCATGTTATTGCGTAATGACTAAAGGTGTTAAATGGCTGGGAATTACTAATCTTAAATTTGGCTCCTCATCGGCGTTTGACAAGTAATGCAGAATGCGGTCTATTTCAATATATTTATTCTGCTCCGTTTTGCCAGGCTGACCATGTCGCAGTTTTATCTTTAATTATAAAAGATTGGCATCAAGATCTTGTTCATTAGCCGTTGACATACTTTCCAATTGTTTTACCGGTTCTACGAAAGAATCTTGTTCTTCATATTCTTTATTAACAACCTGTTTTTTATTTAGATAATGGGAATTAATGGCGTTGACTTGTTTGATATTCTCTGGAACATAATTTTCGGAAATTTGAAATGTGTTATCACTTATATCCGGTTCGTAATCAGTGGGTGGGTCAATTTGGATAGCATCGGACGATGGGGGGCGACTCAAGAAATCTGCTATGATATTAGTTTTCCCGGGTATATATTCGATTTTACAATTATAACCAGCTATGCCTAACGCCCAGAGTTGAATTTTCTTGTTTTGCATGGGTGACTGTAAAAGATATTTTAAGGGTTTATGATCGGTCCTAATAACAAACTCAGCATTGTGCAAATAATGGTCTAATTCTTGTAATGCGTAATGTATGACAAACGCTTCCTTTTCCACGGTACTCCACCGAGTTTGTGTATCGGACAATTTATGTGAAAGCAGATAAATTGGTTTTTCATTAGCATAATCCATAATCTCATTTTCTTCACATTTTTGTGTGAGGCATGCTCCGATATTTTATCTGAAGCGTCTGTATACAAAATGTATGGCTTGTTTATGTCAGGATAAAATAAATAGGGAATTTTCGTCAGATTGTCTTTAAGTAGTTGAAAACTTCGTTCACATTCTGGTGACCAAAATAATTTGACTGTTTTTCTAGTTAAGTTAATCAATGCCTCAACCATTTCAGAATACTTTGGACCAAATCGGCGGTAAAAGCCGGCAGCTCCCAAGACTGACCTAACGTCTCTTACACATTTAGGAGTTGGAATTTGTCTAATTGCTTCTACTTTCTTAGGGTCTGGTCTGATTCCTAATGTATCAATAACAAAACCTAAGTACTGTGTTTCTTCTTGCATGAATTGACATTTTTTCATTTTTAATTTGAGTTGATGTTTTTCAAGTTGATTGAATACTTTTTGGAGATGTACCAAATGTTCTTCTTTTGTCTTTGAAAATATTAAGATATCATCTAAATACGCAATGGCAAAACTTTAACAGCCTTCTAATACTTGGTTAAGTAATTCCTGGAACCGTCCTGGAGTTCCACAGAGACCGTAGGGAGCAGTATTCCACTCATAAAGACCTCGGAATCCGGTCGTAAAAGCAGTCTTTTCTTTATCTTGTTCTGCAAGTTTCATTTGAAAATATCCTGATTTAAGATCAAGCGAACTAAACCATGAACTTTTAACTAAAATAGCCAATATGTCATCTATGAGAGGTAAAGGATAAGATGTGGGTTTTGTTATTTTGTTTAATTGTCTGAAATCTACGCAAAATCGTTTAGTGCCATCTTTTTTATCTACTATTACAATGGGAAAACTCCAAGGACTATGTGACTTCCTAATTATATTTGCCTCAAGCATTTCGTCAATTGCATTGTCAATAATTTTCCTATTATTCAAAGGTGTGCGGAATGGTCGTAATTTAATTGGGGGGGGGGGGGGTGATCTCCCGTCTCGATTGTCATGGTAGCGGTGTCAGTTTGAGTAAGATCGGAGTCATTTTTAGCGAAAAGTTTTCGATTTTGCATTATAATTGGTAAGATCGTTTCAGCATGATCTTTGGGTACTCGTAAGTCTGTCAAAATTTCATCATCAGTCATTGGATTACCTTAAACCGAAGTATTTTGAACAGAAGCAATCTCTTGAGCCTCTAATTTTTCAATTTTGCCTATAGCACTGCCTTTCCTTAATTTAATTGTTTTATGAGTGTTATTTATAATTGCAATTGGAAATGTACGTTTGCTTTGAAATTTAACCACGGAATTAACAATTACAAGGCCTGGTTCAGAATCTAAAAATGAATTGTTTATGTTTTTGAGCTCATAACATTTTTTTGTGTCTATATTGGGATTTGATTTTACTTTACCATTTAATAAGTACCGTGTTTGTGGTTTCAAGACAGTACATTTTTGAGGCAATATGTAAATCTTCTTCCAAAGGTACATAACTATCATCGATGCGCATACATTCTAAATCAAAATAGAGTCTTACCCCATTTTTTGATAAAAAATCCCTGCCTAAAATGATATTTCTATTTATATTTGGGACAACATAGAATTCGTGCACTTTGTGAACTCGGCCGATTTTAAATTTTAATTTTACTGAGCCATCAACTTGTAGCGAATTACCGTTAACTGATTGTAAATGAGCGCGTTTATTTGAGAGTTTAGGTTTGTTTTGCAATAACCTAAGAGCCTTTCGACTAATTAAACTAACTTCAGCACCTGTGTCTACTAAACTTCTAAAAGAAATGTTTCCTATTTTTATCAGACATGAATTTGGATTCCCACAAATTGCTATAGTGAATGCTGACATATGTTTTCTCCTATCACCGACTTCTTTATGATAAGAGACACCTAGTTTTTTTGATTACGTGAGGGGTAATATGGTCTCCTGCCATTTCGACATTCCCTTTGAAAATGACCCATTTTCCCACAATTCCAACATTCAATCTTTGATTTCCAATCGTTATTTGGCTTATCACTAAATTGGTTATCTTGAACTTGAAATTCTTTACCTATGGCATTTATTTCGCGTTTTCTTGACTTACAATCTTGTATGTTATGACCGGGCCGTCTACAGTATATGCAGTATTTATTTGGTCTCAAATGACCAATTTCCATAGGTTCATGTCTATCATTGTGACTCATACCATGCCTGCTAGGTTGACTCGGCGCATTACCTATTCGAAGATTAAATCTAGTTCTAAGATTTTGTTCATTTGTAGCACTACGCACCGCAGCTTGAAGAGTATCTGGATTTTCTCGCATTACTTTCATTTTTAGGAAATCATGTGCCAAACCATCAATAAAGAACCCTATTAATTGCCTTTCAATAACTACTAGGTCGCCGTTATGTCCTACGAAAGCTTCTTTCGCCATAGTTAAAAGTCGTTCTGCATATATTTGAACATTTTCCCCTGGTGTCTGTTTTATTGCCCTTAATAGACAGAAAGCATGTTGTGGATCTTGTACTTCCGAAAATCTTGATTTTAAATCCCCTTTTAGTGTATCCCAGTTATCATCAGGATTACTTTTTAGATACCTTTGTATAAAATCACTAACTGCATTTTTGCTAGACTGATATGCTGCCATTTTTAATCTTTCGCTATCGAGACCCGTGAGAACACCGTATTTTTCAATATTTTTTATCCAATATTTAAATTGTTTGATATCCCCGTCAAAATATGGTTCTACTTGTGATATGCTCTGGGTGCCTACTACAGCCGATACATTTTGTAATTATTCCCCTAAATTTTGAAAAATTCTACTAATATCTGGTTCTGCCATTTCTCTATATTATCCAATATAACCGAAATTGTCACTCACCCCTTTTTCGTTTCAGGTGGTCGTCAGTACTTCGCCGTTGTGTTCCACGTCAACCCTGTTCTTGAATATCTTCGGTCGGCAGGCGCCAAACTTTTACGTGTCGCGTAATGCCAACGCTCACTTAACTTTCGTGATAGTTCTTAAGTTAACAACCAACAACAGTTCCCGTGTTTAAAGCCTTTATTAATATACTGTTCTTACTTAAATATCATATCGTCTATAAGTCTATTCCATGCCCAAAACCTACTCTCTCTTAATATTAAAACATGCGTTCATATATACTCCTTTTTTTGTCTAGCTCGTGACAGGTGTGCATATTTAATTTCTTGTTATATGCAAAAAGAACGTATTCTACAGTCATGAACTGTCAAGCTAATTGGACTAATAGCCAGTGGCTATCACGAACTGTCAACAACTAAATCTACATTTGATCATCATGATGAAATATTTGCTTTTTGTTACAAATAAACTTTGAATTCTACTATTGATTTTTGTTATTACTTTAAAGTGTTTCATACGTAACTTTTATGTTGCGTGACACTTTAAAGTGTTTATACGTAACTACGTTACGTGACAGCATGTCCTGTGGGCAGCGTCGCAAATATTTCCATATATATATATATATATATATATATATATATATATATATATATATATATATATATATATATATATACCCCGGCTCTGGGTGGTGCACTTCGTCAAAGGGGAGGTATAGTTATATAAACAAGCATATTGGTTTTTGTATTTTCATCTTTATAATAAAGTTCCCTAACACATCAAGCTTATTCTGTCAATGTCATCACGGGTTGGTGAGACTGGAAACTGCGTCCCGGAACGAGGCTGGGATAAGCACGTGACTGATCTCGTGAATGACGCCATTGCTTGCGCTGATGTCACGCTTCGTTATACGCTGTCTGTCAGCACTTTGCAATCCTGAAAACCGTTAACTCTTTGCGTCATGGGCGTCAATATGAATAAATGTCTTCGAAAAAGAACTGAGCAAGAAATAATAATCATTAGTAATCAGTTGTCCGGTAGCGCAGTGGTTAGCGCACGCCCTTCTTACCAAGACGACCCGTGTTCGATTCCCGGCCTGGGCGCGTTTGAGTTTGGTTAATGGTCACCAAGTGGGTTTTCTCCGGGCACTCCGGTTTCCCACACACCACAAGACCGCACTCTCGCGCAACATCGTGCCAACGAGAGTGACTTAGTATAAGCTATCATAGCTTCCTTCACAGTCGTTGTAAAATATACAATGTTTAAAGTAATAATTATCATAAGATCACCTATAGATGATCATGGACAAAAACTTCTGTTATTGTTCGTCATTCGCTACAGTTAAAAATTATGGGTATGTGCCCTAGCGATACGCTCCATACTTTCTAAACACAAAAGTAGTCATAATTTCGAAACTTCTAACCGGTTGAAACAGATGAACTTGAAGCGATCATGTGTTCCCTGTCGACGGCCTCGAGGGTATTGAGGGAGCCGGAGTGCATCCCGCGCGTGTAAAGGGTGCCTGGATAATGTGATACAGCAGAATTGCTACCGGGTGATAAAAAATAAAAATGGACCGTGTACTGTTTACAGGCTTTTAGTATTGTTTAAGTTTTTTTTCAGAACCCATGGACCCGATATTAATATCTACGGCAACGACGTCAACAAAAAAACAACAACAACAACGATTAGTAGAATTATTGAACTATTTTATGGCTACTGCATTCATAATACATATACATACAAATAAGAAGCATGTGATCGTGATCTGCAATGTGTTCAGTTAACGTGTTTGCGGCGAACGTTTGCTGTTTGGTTTCCCGCTCGCATGCATATATGCGCTGCGTTGCAACAGCGATATAAAAAAAAAACAGTTTGCTTACGTCAGGCAAACGCTCGCCCTACTGAACGTACTGCAGTATATGCGGTGTGCTTTAAACGAAAGTGTCATCCGGAACTCCTCTGTCAGTTGCCATCGAAAATAACCTTGGTGTTCCGAAAGATGTATACGGTGTTATATTGGAAACGACATCGAGAAATTAGGTGATCCGATTTCTTTTTAATTAAAATAAAATAAATAAGGGTAAGTGGTAGTAGTTGGTAGTTTAACGACATTGTGTGGTTTTGAATGCAATCAATCATTAAAGTAATGAAACATTCCCATATAACCTCTTCCTGCGTCAAATAAAGATGCTTTTTTTCTGTGACACTCTTATTCAAAATCAATACATAGTAAAAATTACATACACATGTAAAACAAACATCAATTTTGACTGATGAACCTTTAACTACTCAATAAATAATGCATTGATGAAAACTTTTTGTTACTGATAGCAAGTTTGAAACGCTGTATTTAATAACATGAAACGCAAAAATATTAAATGATTGGTGAATGCTAAAAGATTTACTGTGATATACTATCGTCTAATAAGGTAGATATACCGTGTTTTCTGCATATTTCTTTTAGTTAAACTAGGTTTACTTTATAAAAACCTTTGTTATCGACATTGTCACCCTTTTGGTATATCAAAACATTTGCATTAATTTTTGTAAATTTTATTTGGGAGTAAGAGTGCAGCTTTAAAGCTGCACTCTCACAGTATTACCGTTTTTACAACTTTTTTTTGCGTAAATATCTGCAAACCAGTGATAAAAGATTGCTGACAGAAGATCAGAGCGCAGATTTGCATATTTCCGTTCGAAAATTATTGTTTTATGGCTTACTAACGGTTTAAGAAAAATGCATAAAACATGAATTTTTGAACTTAAATATGAAATTCTGCGATCTAATTTTTTGTCAGCAGTTTTATATCACTGGTTTCTATGCATTATCGCAAATAATGGCTCGTTCCAAGACAAAAAAGTTGTCAAAACGTTCAATCTGTGAGAGTGCAGCTTTAAAGGGGTATATCGAGTAAAATCTCAATAATCAACAATAAAGCATGAAATAATAATGATAAAAAAGATCTTTCCCTTAAATGCCGTACTCAAATGTCTTGTTTCATAACTTACATTTGAGAAGTTCTGTATCAGCAAGAAGTGCCTGCACAGTGGCGTTACCGAGGCTGTTGAAGGCTGCATTCGTCAGCGCAAACAACGTAAAAGGTCCCTCTGAAGTATGTTATAGTTCGAATGTAAGTTTATTTACACACGGGGTTACCTTATGGTTAATATCAAAATAGCGAAATGACAAAAACAAACCAATATCGGGAATCGTAGCCAGTATCAATTACAAAGACTCGTGATGAATACGTCAAAACAAACCCGATTTTAACGTAATCCATAAAGCAGAGTTTCTGGTTCTCTTTCGCTCAAATTGCTTGATTAAGGTTCTAAATTATTAAACATGTATACAGCAATCAGCATAGCATTCTTAAAGTTTGTTCTCCATCAAAATAAATACGCAGGGGCTGAGCCAGGATTTGACGTTAGAGGGGGCGTAACTTATGAGCGTAAGCTTTGTACTTTTAACAATTTCTTGTCCAAAATGGTGCATTTCGGGCGTATTCTATAATTCATTTCTTCTACATTTAAATAAAAAGTCATCTTAGAAATTTGGACATGGATAAGCTAGTGATACGGACCTGCAAGAGCTGATCCTAGCCCGGCCGCCTGGATGGCGGCATTGAGGGTCGAGAGTTCGGGTGTGGAGGCAAGAATGTCGGGGATACTTCCGTTAGGTGGCAACATCAAGTGGTCTATCATGTGGACAACCCCGTTACTGGCCACGTGATTTGGACTGTTGGTATAGGCTCCATCGACCGTCACACGCTGGAATGTGTTCGTCTACTATTTTGTACACCTTTGGCTTAGTATATATGGTTCTGCAGACTAAATGTTTTGATTGGCCTGTATATTTAGCTGACCAATTGGCTGAGGCATGTCTAAGGATAAGGTAAAAATCAATATTGAATACTGATCCAGGCCGGGGTGCCGTTTCAACAAAGATCTCAGTTGATTTAAGTCACTACTGGAATTATTTTAGTGCCATAGTTTCGTTCTTTTGATGCATATGTGTGTAAAAATTGAACTTAGCCTGTATTTAAGCTGCACTCTCACAGATATACCGTTTTGACAACTTTTTTTTTTTTTGTCTTGGAATGAGCAAATGTTTGCGTAAATATCTGCAAATAACTAATATAAGACTGCTGACAAAAGATCAGATCGCAGATTGTCATATTTCTGGATGAAAATTAATGTTTAATGGCTTAAACCGTTACGAACGGTTTTAGAAAAATGCATAAAACATCAATTTTTAAAAATAAATATAAAAATCTGCGAACTATTTTTTGTCAGCAGTCTTATATAACTCGTTTCCATGGATTTTCGCAAAAAATTGCTCGTTCAAAGACAAACAATGAAAAAAGTTGTCAAAACGTTCAATCTGTGAGAGTGCAGCTATAAAACACACTGACGAGTAAAATATTAGTCTGTTGCCATTTGTGACGAATATACGCATTTAAGTTAATTCAAGTTATGACTAAAATCCTTAATTGAAACGGCTTCGTACAAGGAACATAGGTAGTCAGAATCATTCTTATATATAATACTATGGAACGTACAATAATGGGATAGTTAAACCCCGTAACATTCACAACTTCAGGACTGCTGATTTGCCTGGAAAATATGTCAACCGATACCGAACAGAAAGATGATATAACTAGTATTGTTAGATAAGTAACCAAGCGCCAGTTTCAAATAACAAAATAAGGAGACCAACACAAAAGGGAACAACATGCAGAAATTCCGTTGTTGAAAGATAGTTGTAGTAAAATAAGATAAACATGTGCATTCTCTGAAGTTATATTGCTTTTAACTAAACCGCGACAGCACAATATTCTCTCGTGCATCGATTTGTTATGATCTTACGTTATAATACATGTAGTAGTTGACGCGAATGGTTTCTCCGGACAGTGCGGTCAGCGTCTTTTCGTTGACCTTGAGGTCATCAAGCATGAGTTTTCCGGACACCACGTGGAGCTTGAGCAGCTAGGCCAAGGCCGCGGGGTCACTCTTGAGTGACGTCAGACTGACGTGAGAACGCAAGAACGCGGTGTTCGAGGGAGCAAACACCGTGAATGGTCCTAACGTTGAAACAAATTACCATTTTTAAAGAGGGTCACTCAGGTATGTAGAAATTTTAGGTGAAGAACAAAAATAAACATTCATGCATAAACAAATAATTCATTTTCCAAAGTTATTTACATGTTGCTCATTATTGTTTATCCCTTAACATCAATATATAATAACAATAATAATAATAATAATAATAATAATAATAATAATAATAATAATAATAACAATGATATTAATAATAACAATAATTATAACAACAATAATAATAATGATAATAATAATAATAATAATAATAATAATAATAATAATAATAATAATAATAATAATAATGATGATGATGATGATGATGATGATGATGATGATGGTGATATATGTTTTATAACTGGCGCAAATGGAAACACTTATTTAAAGTAACACTCTTATTCAAAATCGATACATACATATATATAATAAACATACATTTTGAGTGATTAACTACTTATATTACTAAATAATGCATTTATGGAATATAATAATTACTGATGACAAGATTGTAACCGTGTATTTAATAGCAGAAAGCGCAAAAATATTAAATGATTGGTGAATGCTAAAAGATTTACTGTGGTTTACTATAGTCTCATAAGGTAGAAAAACTGTGTTTAATGCACATTTCTTTCAAATTTAACTCGGTATCCTTCATTAGAAACATTGTTTTCGACATTTATTTATCCTTTTTGGAATATTAAAATAATAGTATTAATTGAAGTAAGTCTTATCTAGGAGTAAGAGTGCATCTTTAACATGAGCTTAAAAGTTGCCAAACATTAAACCATAACTGACCAGTCCCTGAGAGAGCGGTGTCCAGTCCGGCTGTTTGGATGAGGCTGTATAGAGTGGTGTCATGGTAACGCCTCAAAACGTCCAGCACCGTCGTCTGTCCGTACGCGCTGACGACAAATCCGAGGAGAAGAAATAAACGCTCCATGGTGACAATCCTCTGACTGATCCACTTGACAGAGGGAACCGGTTCTTTATCTGTGCACTAATTTGAATTTAGAGACCCATTACGACCAGTTGTAAGCGGTCCCATGATATAGAACATATATCACACACTTAAAGCCTACCTCAAAGGGGCCAAATTTAAGGGAACTTGTTTAAAAGCTGTTTGTTTATTATCTGGTTTATTCACAAAGCTTTTTGTACAAGTTTGCAGAAGTCAATGCATAGATTCAAACTTAATATTGTATCACTTATGTTCAAGTCATAATGGCCGCTTTTATGAGATAAATTGAAAAATAACGACTTCAATAAAAACCCTTTTGTATCCCTCAAAGTCACGAAAGTCCATTTCTGTCATAATCGTCTTTAAGAAAGTCAACTCCTTATCAAACGCCCTCACGAAGAACCTTTCCCCAATATTCTGTACTACATTGTAAGCAGTTGAAAAAGTCACCTTCTAGTAGTTGATTATTGGTTTGCACAATTCAGGACAAGCATGCTGCGTGTGGTAATCCTTGTCGCGCTGGTGGCCGCCTGCCGGGCCGCACAGTTGGACGTGGTGGACACCCTGAGGGACCTCCATAACGTCACCAGCCTGCTCAGCCTCCTTGACCAGGCCGGACTGATCAACACTCTAAAATCAGGCGGTAAGTCGGGGTGTGGGGTGTGTGTGTGGTGTGTGTGTGTGTGTGGTGGGGAGGGGGGGTGTGGAGTGGTAAAGCCACTAGTTATTGAACGTTTATGAACACAGTTAATATTCTTAAGAGTGTAGAAAGTATACTATTGTATACCTGTAAGGGTAGGAGGTGCCGAATATTTAACAACACTGTTAAGAATACAATTTTCATTTCCAGCCAGTAATTGCAGATAAGTAATGATCAAGTAATATGTTTAATCATTAAGAATTTAAACTTTCGCGGATGTTTAAATGGACTCGCTCATATTTTTGGACCAAACTTTTAAAAAAAATCGATAATGCATCCACACTGACACTTATCATATAATTATTTGAATCTTTGGTACCGAAATTGCAGAAAAAAATAGAATTAAAGTATAATAAGCTTTGTAGTTGTAGTGTGGAGCGAACCTAAGTCGTTGCAACCAAGAATTGGTTAGAAAACTGACACCCAAACCGCTCGCCCACAAGGACTCATACACAGCCTGATGGATAATTAAACCTTTAAGCTTTTTGTTGTATCGCGTTGCTACAACTATTCAAAATCACGGACTTTAAAGACAACATTGAGCATATATCAACATTTGTTGAAGGGTTCCAGCCGTCAGTATCTTAGTTGTAGCACTCCTAATGATTTGCCACACTTTTATTTCGTCATAAAAATGCATTTTACAAAACATGAGCGAGTCCCTTTAAAGGTCCGCCTACTGCCACCTATCCGATACACGCTCCCTCGACAGATTTGGCGTTGACAATATATCAGACAATGAGGCTGTATTCTAAGTCAGTTAGATTAACTCTGATGTACAATTTTCATGATTAAGAAGGGCTCATTTGCTACTGTCATTCCGCCAATTCTTAATCATTAAGATTTTATTTTATGGCATCTACTTTTTACCAAGAACTCTCAGAGAACTACGATAGTTTCGATTGGCGCATTTCAAACAGGAAAATCAGCAGTAAGTGTTTTCAGCTTTTTTATAGGCAAGAGAACCTCATATCGTAATACAAAGTTATTATGTTGGCGACCATCAGGTCCATTCACAATTTTGGCTCCAACGGATGCGGCGTTTGCAAAAATACCCTCAGCGGACCTCCAAGCGCTGACCGGCGACTCCAACATGCTGCAGAACGCGCTGAAATACCACGTGCTTAACGGCATGATTTATGACTTCGACCTCAGGACGGGTGAACACATCGCCTCCATTAACGGCCACCAAGTTCGCGTTTATACTTCAAGTCAGGTAGATACGTATTTCGTTTATACAGATTCATGTTCATTAAATTACTAGTTATCTGGAAAGTTATGTTAAAATAGTTGATCTGTACTTTTTGGCTTTCAGACTTTGCATCATCCTTGGCATCGCATACTTATAAGAGGGGGGGGGACTGTTAAATGACTGTAGTAGGCCTGGTCTTACCTGCAAATACCGGGGATCCTGGCTCGATGCGTTTTGTTTTTGAAACCATTTTGGTATCAATTATTATTAACAAATTTACTTTTTGATGAAGGTTTTATGAAATTAAGATATTCTAACGAAACCTTCAATATAACAGGTTATTGAATGTTAAGCTGGTTAACAAATATTTAATTTGCTTTTACATGGATTAAATGCTAAAATAACTTACTTGCGGTGTGCACCATTTTCCAATTGGTGAGCAATTATTAAGTGTGTGATTTGTTGTTATGTTTTTACGTTAAGTTATTAAAGACAGAAAAAGGTTATGGATATTTAAACTGTTGCTAAAAGCATGACTATAGCATCACACGAACTGATTCCAGGTTAAATCATTTAAATGATCATAATTATACTATGTACATGAATAAAGAATGTATTCCTAAATAATATTATGATCTTTCGATTATTGTCCGATAGTTAATCGAAATACTTCCGATCCGATTCGATTCGATTATCGAAAGCAAATAGAGTCCGATTTTCAAACACTAGTGTCTAGACGAGCCGAGCCACGAACATGTTCGTGACAAATCTCCTTTTTTTTTAATTTTTACATGTGACTGGTATACATCAAAACCTTTGACAGGTATGAATAAACGCCGTTCCCAGACAGTACCGGACCGATACGCAGCCCCGAGTCCGACTTCTTGATTTGAGTCAATAAGATTTTGACGGGGATGAAAATCTAGCAATTCATTATTACACTTAACATATATGATATATGATGAATACGCTAGGCTGCCGAGGATAGCAGTTTCAAGACTTCGTTGACATTCAGATTTTGTCTTATTTACAAATTGTTTAAACTAAAACTCTTTGCACATATCAATATGCATGCAATTGCTCTCTTAACATACATAATCTTTCCCTGTTGATTTGCGATACACCCCACCGATCTCTCTCTCTCTAGGGCAAATATTTCTTCAACCAAGCGGAGGTTGTGGGTACGGAGATCCAGGCCAGTAATGGCGTCATCTTCCTCATCGACGAGGTGCTCAACGTCCCGGAGGGGACCATCCTCGATATCCTGAAGAACCCAGACTACAACCTCACACAGTTTGCCAATCTTGTCCACAGAGTGGGCTATGACAGGCTCTTCGACTCTGTCGGTACGTGGGGGAGTTATCATAGTTCAAGGGCCGTATTCAATATACAGTCGAAATCCGTTGACTCGATATCGCTTGGCACGATGTCCGCGTTGGCTTGAACTGGATGTAAAGGGCCGATTTTGTTTTATTTACTCCTTGTAAGCATTCCCGCTTTGCTCGATATTCGCGAGGCTCGAAGTATTTTAGCCGGTCACTCGCTGGGATATCGAGTCAACCGGTTTCGACTGTAGTTTTTATCCCTAGACATGCCTTAGTAGATTTCAGTATATTGGCCATTTAGTTAAGTTCAATCAAAACACTCGGATTCTACTCAATTAAATCATTCGAAGCTCATCGGCCATTTTTTTTTTGCGAAAACAACCTCGGATGTATGCTGGTACATCAGTAGAAGTAGTTCGTAAAAATTTAAATAATATAATTAATTAAATGTAGTGTTTTAGCTTGTACTTTAAGATTGTTTAAATTGATTGCCAGTGAAGTTAATTATTGCAAAAATAATAAAGATTCCAAGAGTTAAGTCATTAAGTTTAACTGCTAAATTGAAACTACTACGCGATCTACTTGCAGCGTAGTTGAAGTGTACCGATTTCTGACATTTTAAACTGTCCATATTCATCCGAGGTTGTTTTCCCTAAAAATGACCGAGGAAATTCGAATGCGCTTATTGAATACGGTCCCAGTTTTGTCCCTTACCATTGTTTCTGTTTTGTGATGCATGAATTAACTAACTTTTTGTTTAATTCAAACATAAACCTTTCGTGGTCTTTGCTCGGTCAAATGTATATATATATATAGAATCATGTCAAAACCACAAACAATATAAAATTATTATAAATGGTTGCTTACCATGTACGCATTCAACACCCCATATGTAAGCATTCATATACGATGTATATTTACAGCTTCAAACGGGAGATACACCTTATTTGTTCCGTCGGACGCAGCGTTCGCCGCCTTGCCCGCCAGCTTCGTTTCCAGATTAGCCACTTCTATCACGTATGCCAGATGTAGGTAGATGAAATGCACATTTCCTGGGACTGGCACTAACAGTTTTAATTGCATTTTACAGAATTTCAATTTAAGCGATCACAATATTAGGAAATATGTTATCAAGGTACATTTATTACTTTGCAACATAATATGATATAATTTGTATAGATAAAACTTGACGCTCATAGTGTACAACACGCAAGGAGTTATGACGTCATTGTTGATTTCAATATTGCGCTCTAATTGGAAAAGCGTGACGTCATTTTACCAATGATATGCGACGTTTCAAATATCAGATATTGTTTTTTACAAACGTATGTTTTCGGTTACATTTCTTTAAAAACAAAAACTCAAATGTAGAAGATACTGTTAAGTTTTAATCGTAATGAAAAATTATTTTAAATGTAAATATAAGTGTTGATCGCATTTTTATTCCTTTTTTTGTGCTGTATGTACGCAGTAGGGCTGTCAAAAAAACACAAAGAAGCGCTAGCGCGCTTCATGGAGTTTGCTTTTCATACAGCATAACCGCAAGAAGACATGCATACAATCCTTAAGTAAACGGGGAACCTATGAAGTAACACTAAGAGTAAAACAAATCGTTATTCGTTCAGAACTTCTTTAAAGTTAAAAAAGTCAGGATTTTTGTTAACTCTTAAAGGTAAAAAAATATGATGTGATCATATTTTGAAATATGTATTGATCGCATTTTTCTTGCGTTATGCTGTATGAACAAAGTACTAGTACTTAGTTCAAGCGGACAAATGACTAAGATGCGCTCGCTTGTTTCATAGAATTTGCTCGCGTGTCCCAATGCGTTCATACAGCAAAAACGCAAACCAAAATGCGATTAATCCTATAAATGATGCAATTGTCTGAATACGTGGAAGAAGTACTGCAGATCATAAATGTGCCAATGAAAATTTCCGATTATTAATGATTTGAAGGTTAACAACGATCACGTAAATGTTTATGTTTTCTACAAAACCAGATCTTACGGATTACCACACGCACGTAGGGACGATGCACGCCTCTAGCCTGGCAAAGGACGGCCATATTGTGACAAAGTACCGGGGCCATCTTATCGCCCTTACTCATGATCAAGGTAACCTTTCTGAAGCTCTTGGTCGTATATACAACTATTTAACTATACGCGTTGGTGACTAGTGATGAAACGATTGTCGAGTACAATCGATAAATCGTCGCTGACAATGCTAAGTCGGCGACAATCGATAGTGGTTGTCCAAATTCGATGTCGCTAATGTTACCTCCGGTAACTAAGTATTTTTAACAAGGGAGGTCACGTTCTAACACAAATGCGGTGAATGTAAACACTCTCTCAAAATAACAAATTGTTTTTAATTGTTTATATATATTTCATAAAACCAAAATAACCGGTCTCTATGGTGTAGTGGGTCCGGTCTTTACTGCAAATTACGGGGATCCCGGCTCGATGCATTCTGGTTTTTGAAACCCTTTTTCGGTATATTTTGATATGAACAAATTTACTTTTTTGCTAAGTATTATGAAATTAAGATATTTTTATGAAATCTTCCATTCCATATTATAGATTATTGAATGTTAAGCTGGTTCACAAATATTCAATATGTTATTACATGGATTAAATGCTGAGATGATGCGATGTGCATCATTTTGCAATTGATGTACACTTATTAAGTATGTGTTGTGTTGTGATGTATTTTCGTTCAGTTATTTAAGACAGAAAAAGGTTATGGATATTTACTTACTGTTGCAAAAAGCTATATCATCACACGTACTGATTCCAGGTTAATCCATTGAAATGATCTTGATTATACTATGTATATGAAATGTATTCCTAAATGATATTATGAACTCTCGATTATTGTCCGATAGTAAATCGAATGACTTGATCCGATTCGATTGATTATCGATAGCAAACGGAGTCCGATTTTCAAACACTATTAGGGACAATACTTGGAAACGCTAATGGTGACGATTGACGATGTTTTTTCAGACACTGGTGAAGCCTTGCTGAATTCCGTTGGTCACGTGACGTTGGCCGACATCGAGGCTGAAAATGGCATCGTACACGTGATTAGTCACGTGTTGATACCGTCTACCCTGGCTCCCATAGTCGGTTAATTTTCATGTGATATGAAAATTGGGTTTACCCGAAAATGTAAACAGTGACGAATAGATATATAACTTTTTAAATGTATCCGGTCTTTAATTCTGCTATTTTAAATGTTACAATAAGTAGGTTGAATGAAAACAACATTCAGGACATAAATGTACTTAAAATTAACGACATTCGCAATATTTACAACATTCATGGCATTCACAATATTCTTGACATTCACAAAATCCACGACATTCACGACAGTGTCGACATGTACACCGATTGCTATATTCAAAACATTCCAAATTATCGCAACATTCACATCATTCACAACATTCGTCATGATTTTCACAGCATTTAAGACATCCACGAAATTCACAAAAACGCAATAGTTACGACACTGAAAACTTTCGCGACTTTTAAGACATCCAATAATTCTGCTAAAACCAAAGTTGTAGTGTTTCCAAGAGGAAAAATAAGAATTAAACCTACTGTTTTTATGATAATGTTAAACTTGATGTTGTGGATGATTTTAGTTATCTTGGTGTCAAATTTAATTATAATGGTAAGTTCAATGTAACCAAAAACATCTTTTAATCAACCAAGAAAAGCAATGTCTTCAGTAATGATTAAAATTAGAAATCTTTTGCTTCCTATAGATATTCAAATACAGCTATTTGATACATTGCTTCTATTTTGTTATATGGTAGTGAGGTATGGGGCTTTGAAAATAATTCTAATATTACTCAATTTCAACTCAAATTCTATAAAATGATACTTAAATTAAACAAATCAGCTCCAACTGTTGTGGTTTTTCTGTTTATCCATCTGTAGGAACGTGTACAATCGGCCTGTTTAAGGTGTTATTCTGTCTCTCCACAGGTAGGAACAAGTACACTAGGCCTGCTTAAGCAGTTAAATATGTATCTCCATCTGTAAGAGTAGGTACTAAAGGTCTGCGTTAACAGTTTCCTCTGTTCGTCCATCTATGGGAGCATCTATGGTTCACTCGGCCTATTTAATGTGTTTACTCTGTCTCTCAATATGTAGGAACAAATACACAAGGCCTGCTTAAACAGTGGACTCTGTCTCTCCATATGTAAGCACATGTACAATCGGTCTGCTAAAACAAGTGAATAGGTCCCTCCATCTGTAGGAGTAAGTACTAAAGGGTTGCTTTAACAGTTTCCTCTGTTTCTCCACCTGTAGAAACGAGTACGCTAGGCCTGTTTAAAATGTTTATTCTGTCTGTCTGTCTGTATGTAGGAACAAGTACAATAGGTTTGCTTAAACAGTTAACTCTGTCTCTCAATCTGTATGAACATGTGCACCTATTTATGGTTTTTATTCTGTCTCTCCATACGTAGGAACAAGTACACTAGGCCTGCTTTAACAGTTAACTCTGTCTCTCCATCTGTAGGAACGGAAGGAATTATATCCATAGTTGGTAGTTCTTACATTAGGGAGAGCTGCCGTCATTTTTTTATATGTCTAAAATTATAATAGTGATCATATTAATTAACTACAGACGAATATAGGTCCTTGCTTGTGGACACTTAAATGGTTTCAATAGTAATAGACTTTAACCTTTTTAATTTCAGAGTTGGCATCATTGATCTAGACAGTAGTGTTGGGTAATTAGTCTTAAAGTCACCATACATAAATCTGAGGGCCTATTCTTGTAAAGAAAAATAGTGTCTAGGTCTACACCTCCCCACAAAAAATATCAAGTAAACGGGCAAAATTGAAGTTCGAAAGAAGAACTGTTAGGATATGTTTATGTTGCATAATATACACAAGTTATGCCCAATTCGCTTTAAAACATTTACCTGTCTTGGGGATTTTTGATATATGCACATCAGATTACAGTTTAAAATACATTTTATATTTAAATCATTTAGGTTGAAAGTTATATTAGGTCCTTAGGTTTCTTTCCAATATCAGTGGCTTGGAACTTTTAGGGCTCAACTACATGTGGTTATTTGAAAACCATTGTATTAATGTGTTATTATTGGACTCAAGTATGAACCACTATATAACGTATCGCTTCCATGTTGCCAGGGTATTGTCGTCTGAATAATTATACAGATTACTTTTATGTTCAAAATTAATATCATTTATATATATGTTAAATAGGACGGGGCCCATGATAAATCCCTGTGGTACTCCTTTTAATATAACGGACTTATAATTGTACCAAGTTTCACACAATGTTTATGATTCCTTAAGTAATCAGCAATAAGTGCCAGTTAACTTTCCGTTAAACCATACCTACAAAAATCAATATAAAGTGGTCATGAAGCAGACAATCAAATGCCTTAAAAAGGTCCACTAGGATGGCTGCAATCTTTTTGTAACTCTGTACTCTCGAAATGTTATAGCTATTTGTTGTCTTTTGTTGTTTCCCTTTACCTCTTTCTCGTAATTTTGGGACATTAAATTGCTCTGAACACTTTTTTTCTTCTAATCTATAAGTCACCTCTGGCCTGTAATTTTGAGTGATAAACCTTAAACTACTTACTTAATTAAAGACTTACAGAAAATATTAATTACTAATAACAAGATTGTAACCGTGGTTTTAATAGTGAAAACACAAACATATTTAATGATTGGTGAATATTTACTCTGATTTACTATAGTCTTATAATGTATAAATAGAACGTTCACTGCATCTTTCTTTCAAATTAAACTCGGTTTTCTTTATAAGAACCATTGTTTTCGACATGTATTCATCCTTTTTGGTAAATCGAAACAATTGTATTACTTGTGGTAAATCTTAGTTGGGAGTAAGAGTGCATCTTTTAAACACTATTATATACTCCATATGACCACTCTCGATATATTATACCATTTCGACATCGGTGGTTATCTCCCTTTACTTCTTTCCCCCCGAGTTTTCAAAAGGAGTAACACACTCAATACTAATTTGTGAACCATATACACATTGTAGTAGTCTCCAATGTTAAAAATAATAGTTTAATGTTAAAATGTTAACAATAAAAAGTATTTGTAAGAATCGCACAAACCTTCATATTCGGTTCATGTGTATGGTTAAATGCAACTAACTACATTTGAATAAAACATAAATGCGTCAGGATGACATACAATGACATGCACAAGTTGGCGCTGAACAATTTATGAGTTATCATCATCACCATTTTTTCCTTATGAAATAAACGATAGAGAAACCATAACAAATATCTAGTTTGTCAACGTATGCTTTCGTTTATGCTCCATAGATTAAAAAGAATACTTTTTGCCACGAGGTGTATTTGAGCTCATATTATATCGACGCTAATTGTTTTAATAATTGTTTTCATCGGAGAAGTCAATTAGTATGTAACCAGTAGGTAGATATTACCATTTTTTCAAATGCTTGCTGAATTAGAAAGGTCGTTGTAATAAACAGACCCTTATAGATATAACTTTTTTATGAAAATGGTTTCGTATGTGTGATGTCACTGTCATTCAAACAACTGTAATATATCATTGACAGTTCTCTTCTGTTGTGTTAAAAAATAGTTCGAGTCAGATGAAACACTGTTCTCATATGTTTACATATGTTTGTGATTTCTTTTGCTGAACTATTTGAATCTGGTTTATAACAAAATCTGATAAGGTAGGCATTAATAAATAGTATTATTATTTATTAGCTTTAGCAAAAAAAGAATATATTCTGGATTGAAGTTCAATAAAATGATTGTATGTATCAGTTATATAAAAACATATAGCATTTTTAAAGTGACACTTTTATTCAAAATCAATACATGCACATGTATAACAATCATTCATTTTGAGTGATAAACTTTAAACTACTTACTAAATAATGCATTTAATATGGAAAACATTAATTACTGATAACACGATTGCAACAGTGTATTAATAGCTGAACACCTAAAAATATTAAATGATTGGTGTTCGCTAAAGATTTACTCTGACCTACTATCGTCTAATAAGGTAGAAATACCATGGTTTCTGCACATTTATTTCAAATTAAACTCGGTATCCTTCATAAGAACCATTGTTTTCGACATTTATTCAGCCTTTGGTATAATAAAACATTTGTATTAATTGTGGGAAAACTTATTTGGGAGTAAAGTTAAAACAAATATTACTTTTATAGTGATTGCGTCTACGTTTAGCTTTTCTTAGAATTACACAAGGCATATGGCGGAAAGAAATTTAGTATTGAAAAAAGTCAAGTGTCATTAATTTTGTAAACTCACCAATCTTTTCAGCAAAGTGTTCACTTTCTTTGGTTAATCCGTTTGCTTATCAAATCATCTCATCTTTTAAATATTGACAATAGTATCAAGGGATGGTGAACTCGACTCTTTATCAAATATTAATGTTAAACTTTCTCCACAGCCGGTCATTTAGGACTGATTGGGTATTGATGTGTTCTAGAGGAGACAAGGGTATTATTACATGGAGCGAGTTTTATGCGCATATTTGAACATCAGCTGCTCTCTGGTGACAATAACCTGTGTTTGTTTGTGGAGAATTAGCCATGAATAATTCATTTAGTTTTAAATTAGGTTGAATCCAAAAAGATAATATTAAAATCAGTTCAATATGTATTTATGGCAATAAACATTTTTAGCTTGTCAAAGTAACACATCATGGTATTGTGATAGCATTGGAGTCGTCGATGTAGTAGTCATTCTAACATAAATAGTACTAAATATATTAACATGAAACTTGGCACATATGTTTTTTTGACTATGGGCAAATGTGGAGCAGTCCAGAATCAATTTTGGTAACGTGATACCCATGATTGACTGGAAAAACAGACCCAAATTGACAGTTGGTATTTGTTGTTTTGTTTTCTGCATCAATATTTAAAAAAAAATGCTGTAAAGGCTTTATAAAAAAAAACAAGTTGTTCCAGTATGCTATTGTTCGCATCAGCATAGCTAAGTTGTTCGGTATTTATATACAAATAACTCTTTCAATTGTGTAAATGGTAATTTCAAGCACGATCAGGCGGCCACTACTTTGTGTGAAATCCCTAATAAAGACATCGCCTGTAAGCGAACGCAGGTCTTAGTGTTAATCTGATACCGTCTTTATGATCAGAACGCATGCAGAGACTAAGGGTTATTTGAGCAAATTAAATTCAATTTTCATCTCATTAAACGCAGCAGTCTTTCAGTTTCTCTAGATTTCTCTTTATGATAAATCCTGAAAATGTATTTAAATCGCCCATAATGATCATGTATCGAGGTGTCTTACAGTGTGCTTATTTGAATGTCTTTTGTTGTTTTAACGATGATAAGACATAGTGAGTTTTAATGTTGATTGTGTTGAGGCAAGATGAAAGTTTGATGAGGTAGGTTTGTTATATGTGAGACCAACATTGGGCACCATCTGTTGAGGAAAGTACTTCTAAATCTATAATTATACCCCAGCAAATATCTGCACTGGGACATATAAGGGATTGCTAAATATCTTAAGTTAAACTGTACCTTTTCCTTAAATTCTTGGGCTTCAAACTTGGATTTGTGAGTTTGGTTGACCTTTGGTTGGGGGTCATCAAACTTAACAATGTTCTCCATTTCCTCAAACTTCTTTGGTTTCTCTGAAAACACCAAAAAAAAGCATCTAGAGTTTGCCTCGTGCCAAAGTTTGGAAAATATAAAAAGAATAGAGATTAATGATAGTTTCAAAATGAAAGTGGAACAAATTCTCTTGCTTCACCTAGATAATTGTTTAAACTTGTCAACCGTACATCGGTAGTACAACGGCAGAGGAACGTTATCACTCTGCTATAGGTCCGGTCAGTGGTGGCACATCGGTAGAACATCGGCGGCGCCTCGGTATAACATCGCTTGCAGGAAAATGGTACTTGGGTACCACATCGGCTCTTACGCCGGTACTACATCGGTATTGCTACCGTCAGCTGTAAGTTTAAGGTGTTTCTCGCCGTTGGTAATCGTTTGCTCTAATTTAGTCCAGGCGAGCCACATCGTTAGTGTACGACACGCCCTCAAAGGCCTAGTTTAAGGAATGTTTGGCATGATAATCCTCTGCTGTGCATCTCCTGCTTATTGCACTGGTGTCACAGTAGGGGCCAATTTCCTGTGTATTCGTGTATTGGCTCAGGGCCATTTAGGGGTCATTTCTATAATGAAACTTCTAAAACCGCACAGCAGGATAAGAGGGATCAAGTCAAGTAGATTAAGATCAATAAACAGATGTTGTGTACTATACACAGCTTTGGGGGTCACTTATAGAAGGCTTAAACTAGGCGATTTACTGACGCATAAAGTACACTCGTCATTTTCAAATCGCGCCAAAACAACGTCACTTACAGCTAACCCCTGTATTCAAACGTTAAGTTCGGTCAATCAAATTGTAAAACAATTTCAGACTGAGGGCTTTGTCGAATAGATAAAGATGAAAATAAATATACGTTTTAGCAAAAGACGGCAATTCCTTTTTTGATTTAAGAGCCATTGGCCAGCGCTTTCACGTCCGACTTGTCTGCGAGTATTTGTCCAGTGTCGGAGCTTTGAAGCCCTTATAATTGGCGCACTGATTGCCTTTAAATATCTTACTTCAGAGTAAGATTAAAGTTGTCAACCTATCGCAGAGAAATAACGTAAAAAAGGATTATGCCATTAATTTGTCCAAATTTTGCATTGAGTCAGTTTTCAACCCCGACCAGGAGGGAATGAATCAAAACAAGGCCTTTCTGACAGAAGGCAAATATCATGTTCATTACATTGCAATTTCTTCAGTAATTAGTCAAACCATTTGGGCTTAGAACTGTTTACTTGATTTATTCACTGTAAAGATTTCGTCAGGTTTGGTCAAAGAAAAACCCCACAGTAAACAGTTGAACACCATTTTCCTTCGGTGTGTTTGCATTCCTGTTCAAGGGGGTCAGGGACTACAATAGGAAAGATCGAATGGTTATTGTCTTTGTATTGAAATTGAGAGATAAAACGAAATAAGCAAACTACCTGTTTAAATTTACCGATGGACATTTGTCAAATATTACCTGAGAATTTTTGCAGAATATTTTTCTGTATTTATTTTTTTTGCCACGTACGTGCCGGTGATCAAATTACTAGAATGTGGCAGTTTGTTGATTTTCATAAGATATTCGACTTAAACCTGGTATGATACATGGTTATTTTGCATGTAGAAATAAATGTATGTTTACTATTTGTATGTGAAATATGACGAAATTAAGTTACCAGTAAGTAAACCGTGTTTAAAAAAAAGAAATTTGCGAAAATATAAGGTACTTAAAGTCGAATTGCCCCAAAGTCAAGCTATAACCATTCATGATCAGATTCTTTAACTTTTAAAGTTGGTAATCCATCATAAAATAGCAACGACCTAAGAATGGTAATAACCCATGCTTTCGAACAAACTTTCATAAATGTGTCGCTGCAATCGAGTTCACTGCCACTTTTGGCACATACCGAAACAATCAACAACTCGGCAATCTCCCGCATGCTTCCGATTCGATGCATGATGTGAGCGAAGGGAAGTAACCGCTGCGTGGGGTTTTAACTTCCCACCTACTTACCATCCCCATTTATAAGCTATAAATAGAGTGAAAGAAGAATCAGGTACAGGTAAATATCTTTAGTTATTTTGAAAAATTTAACATATAAGTTTTTGTTTAAATTAACTTTAACACACCAACGAAATCTGTAACGACAGGGTTTCAAAAATACAATCATCAATCGCGATAATATAATTATGTAAGGCTTAAAGCATTAGTATTTACATTTTCGAAATAGGACAAGGGTGACAGGCAACAGTTTAATAAGAGTTCGGAAATCGTTTATTCCATGTTCTCGTTCCCTGCGGACGCGACACAAAGCAGGGATTTTTCTTTTTAAAAACAATGTTCTATCTTATAAGGGGCGGATCCAGAAAATGACGTTAGAGGGGCGTAGCTTAGGGGCACAACCTTTTGAAATTCGCCCCCCGGCCCCTCCCGCCGAGATTTACCTCATATACATGTACCTAATTTATATTAGGTGTGTATATATATATATATATATATATATATATATATATATATATATATATATATATATATATATAAATATATATATATATATATATATATATATATATGTTGAATATATACCTAATATATAAATTCCCAATATCTATATAAATACCTAAAAGTTAAAGAAGAATATAAATGTCCAGAAGCCGTTGCCATATTTTAGATACACGTACTCGAAGCTCAGCAGGGTAAAATACAGAAAAAGAGGCTGACCAAGTGTAAACTCTAGCATCACACCTTTACCGTCTGCAGACATGTCCGACGGTGAAGGATCCGACAATGGTGTAGTCTCCCAACAGCCGACGTCTGTTGCCAGTCCAACCGACATTGATCTTCAGCTTGGCGAACAGGGAAAAGATGAGAAGAAACGAGAGAACGACCACACGTACCCAAATACCGACGATGACTGTTGCCTTGCGTGTGGTGTGTGTTTGTGTTGTTGTTGCAACGACTGCAATGATAGCGGCGGCGGTGGTGATGGCTGTGATTGTGACGGTGGTTGCTTAGACTGTTTTGATTAGCACGGCAAATAAATCATGATATATGAGTTAGATGAGTTTTTATCGTAGGGACGATTTTATACGCAATATAGATTATTATGGACTATACCAGTCCTCTGTATGACACATTTTACTCCCGTGATACATTCGTACTTTAGGTACATGTAGATGTATATATGACAATCTTTGAGTCTTTACTGTTAATTCTTTTTGTACATGGAATCTGCACCATTTTACAGTGTGGCTTCAATGTGCAATCGCATAATTAATGAGATTTAGTTTAGTTGTATATCAATATTATATACATTACATACATACACATTACATTATGTTGTTTTAAAATATGTATGAACTCAAATTATTGAAATATTAAAAAACATTCCATTTTTGTACAATGCATTTTGAGCAAGCAATTTTATCAATTACCTCTTTCTTATTTTACTTGACATGTTAACATAAGAATGTTTTCTTTTTCAATGCTCCACATGCGTTCATTTGTTGTGTATATAGTTATATTAAACAGAACTTTTATTTTTCAGTATAATAAATAAAACGAGAAAGAATCCTTTTTTGTGTAGTTTTATTTATTTCTTAATTCGTACATGTACATTCCATCACAATATATTCATTTGTGCTAAATTAAAACGAAATGAAATCATAAAACGAATCGCTGCAAACCTTGTTATCATAAACACGTCAGTTGCAATACTTTGACAAACGGTTTTATACTTAATGATATTCTAACATCTATTACCATGATTACAGTTTATTGTTAAAGTAAACCGAGAACAATACATTAATGTTCTATTTCGCCAAAAAGTATATCTGTTATTATTTATAGTTATATTTTGATCTTCCTTTATCCAATCAACTTTTTAACCTTTTTTTAATAAGCGATTTTAAGTCCTATTTATTGTATAGCTGAAGTATCAATATCTTAACCCAGGCCAAAAACAAATGATTCGGTTAAGGTAACATCCTTTTCAAAAATAGGTAGAGTATGAAGGGGTTTTATTATTTTCTTTATTTTTATAAGTCATTTATGTAAGAGCATTATTGTCGTCATTGGATAATGGTGTTGTGGTAATCTACAGTATAAAGCTTTAAAGCTGCACTCTCACAGATTGAACGTTTTGAAATATTTTTTTATTTTTTGTCTTGGGGCGAGCCAATTTTTGCGAAAATGCATGGAAACCAGTGATATAAGACTGCTGACAAAAAAATCAGATCGCAGAGTTTTATATTTAAGTTCAAACATTGATGTTTAATGCATTTTTCTTAAGCCGATAGTAACGGTTTAAGCCATAAAACATCAATTTTCTAACGGAAATATGAACATCTGCGATCTGATCTTTTGTCAGCAATCTTTTATAATTGGTTTGCAGATATTTACGCAAAAAATTGCTCTTTCCAAGACAAAACAAAGTTGTAAAAACGGTATATCTGTGAGAGCTGTGCAGCTTTAATGGTTTTAAACAACATATTAAAACACATAATTGAAAAAATGACTTTGAAAAAGGAAGGGTTGGCTTCTAATTCGTAGATAGGGTCGGGTTACCATAACCTTACACATTTTTATGCCTCGTTTGAATTAAAAACAATGACGAAAACCAAAACGAAGATGGAGAACGCTAGTCCATACAAAATCCGACACCAGCGTTCGAGCGCGAAGGACGTAATTGTCACATGAAAGAGACGTACTTTCGCCATGTTTTGCCAAACAGAGTACCCTTTTAGTCCTCGTTTGTCAACATGGCCGTCCTGGAAATATATAAAATATATGTTAATTTTCAAAGAAACGGCGAACACTATAGGTTGAGGCAAAGAACTTTTTTGAATGCATTCTTATGTTAAACTCGTTTGACTTTAATGATAAACAGGCGTATGCTTTATGTACAAATAAAAATGATTAGCCTTTATAAATTGATTGATTACGCGGCCACAAATACCCCAATTAAAAAGCGCCAACATATTGCCAATCTCTTTTTACCTGTACACACTTTATATGCATATTTCCTTCTTTAGTATTATTATTATTATTTAAGTCAAATGAGTTTAACAGTAAAATGCATTACTACAAGAAAATATGTTTGTTTGCACCAACATATTTTGTGTGCCTTACTGTATATTTAAACGTTTAAAACAAAGCTCGCGTGAGCGATTTTCCAAGAACGATGTTCATTTCATAATAATTCAAATAAATGTTACAAAAGCGAGAAACAATGCGAGAAAGCACGAATGTGTTTACAACTGCAACTCACTGGGTGTAAACTGGAAACGGACTGAAGGCGCTCCCCGGTCCGTTTATGGTACTTGTCCTTCGCCTTCTCACGTTCATCCTCGTGGCGCGCGGCCGTCTTCTCCTTCCGGCGGACCACGTGGATCGCCACGTATAGGATAAAGGACAACCAGGTGAACACGACACAGCCAATCATCCACACGTTTCCTGCCGGGTAGTCAAGGTACCGCGGGAAGGCATACTCGATGGACATGTACTCTGTGACAACCACCCAGCTGACAAGCGTCCCAAGCTTGATGCGCGCGGACGCCTCGTCACGGTGAATCCAGAAGCTTGCCCATGCCATCATGACCGCCAGAAAGCTTGGTAGGTACACACGGAACAAGATCGACTTGAACTTCCGAGTAATGTGAAACTGAACCTCCAAACATGATGACGGATGACCTGTAATTAATAAAATAAGGAAAATGTTTAAAAGAATGGTAGCGTAATTTTATACATGTTTGTATAATTAGACGTTAGATATTTTAAGTTACAAAGTTAGTAGGTGGCCCGATATGGGATATACGGGGCAAAGGAAACCATATCGGGTGAAAGCGAAGCTCAAACCCGAATATGGTCTCCTGCGCCCCGTATATCTCATATCGGGTCATTTACTAACCCTTTAACGTATATATCACGTCGACAATCTGTTTAGATGTTTAAATGTTTCATTTATTCATCGAATTCGGAAAAAAGACGCCATTTTGGTACGATATCAATTTGGTAACCCAATATGGAAAAATATGGGGTCATCGCGTGACCAGTCCTAAACCAATGGCATTGCGTCATTTATGTTGGATCCGTAATATAGTCGTTTTTCGTGCGTGTATAATTACATTATTTTAACTTGCTATCCGTACCATCAATCATCTCCCATTCACAACGGGAGTGGACGGCCCGGTAGAGCTGGGAGCCGGTATCCACGGCGCTGAACTTAAGCTGCAGGGGCTCATCCAGCAACCAGTACAGTTCTAATTCCTCATCGTGGTGCGAATCTAGGAGACATATTCTAGTTTAGAAAACAACATACAATTTCAGCCAATGAAATTGCAGATAGGCAACAAGTAATCATTAAAAAGGGCGCCTAACGCCGCTTATCCGATTCTCACACCCTGCGTCCTATTTTGCGTCGACAATGTGTCACTCAATGAGGTTGTATTTTGAGTCAGTTAGATAATTTGAAGTTAAGTCTTAAAGATTTAGAAGGCCTCGTTGGCTACGCTCACTCCGCCTATTCTTTATAATTAAGATTTTACGTCATGTCATCTAACTATTACATAACATTCACGACTGATTTCTGTTAGACGTGCTTTGCATTAATTATTTTACATTTCTTATTTCATGAAACGCTTGCGGTTGGACGAAATGCAATTTATCATATGCTCTTACCTTTAGTGCAGTAGTTCACATGTTCTTAACTTAACTAACCTTTCGCTACCTGAAGTATTCTTATCTTCGTTAAGCCTTTAATAAGCCGCAATTAAAAATAAGTTATTGGCCTTCTCCAAACCACATGTTAAGGGGTTGGTAGCTAGCTAACTAGGTAGGTAGGTACATGGGAAGGAGGCTTTTTATTTCTGCTTCTTCATAACCCATTAATTTCGTAATGAAAAAAACAGCACATTATTTAATTTAAATTTGAACATCGGCTTTAAAACTCGGGGTGCGGGAATTTTGTGAGTCGGGTAAGGCAAACTAAATTATTCATTGCGACCCTATGTTACACACATGTGGCACGACTACCGGCTACTCACAGGAAGTCAGCCTGGTGGTGCAGATAGACCTCTCCTCGGCCAGCCAAACATGGCTAACCTCACATGGTACCGTCGCCTTCATCCTGTTCAGATGCAGAAATGCAAAAACAGATGTACTATGATAGTAATTACACATTACAATTACGGACCACTCCTTGTCCAGACAGGCATGGCAAACCTCACATGGTACCGTCGCCTTCATCCTGTGGAAATGCAGAAATGATAGTATTACACATTACAATTACGGACCTCTCCTTTGCCAGCCAGGCATGAGTCATTTAACACGGCACAGTCGCCTTCATCATGTAAAGAGGTGGACATATAAAATAGGTGTACTTTACAAATACGGACCTTGGCCAGCCCATTCGGAGCACCTCGGCCATTTTTATCGAAAACAACCACGGATGTATTTGGACGGTTTACATACTCAAAAAGAGGTACGTTTAAGTCCGCTGCAAGTAGATCGCGTAGTAATTTTATTTAGCAGTTAAACTTTATGACTTTACTCTTGGAAATCACTGACAATCAATTTAAATTTAGATCAATTAATACAATTCTAAAACACTTCGTTTCATAAATGATATAATTCAAAAATTTACGAACTACTTCAACTGATGTACCGGCATACATCCGAGGTTGTTTTTGATAAAAATGGCCGAGGAGTTCCGAATGTGGCCAGCCAAGCAAGGATCACCAGATACGTTCCCGTCGCCTTTACCCTGAGTGTGGTGAGTCGGTCATATCCAACAGGAAATAGGTGTGCATGTACATTTTGTCCATATTCCAGCGGCGTGCGTAATATTTCTTATCATTTATCTTCAAACCATTGACCTCTGAAGTACGTAAGCTCTTCCAGGTTCCTTTCAGGACTTTTTATACTGTCACATTAAATTAATAATTTTAGATCATTTAATCAAGAAAAACAGTTTGGCACTCAAAATATTTCTTACCATTCTAAAGTAAATTCTTTTAAAATTTAGTAACCTTGTTCGACTTTGGAAACATATCCGAAATACATATTCACTAATATTCTTTCAAACGATAATTATATTAATACTGGAAGTTGAGCAAAACATATTCAGCAGTTACATTCCTTCTCTCTAAATGGTAATGTAAGCAAAAGAGATATATCGTACAACAGACGAATGTGTGGCAACGGTCAGAAAAAAGGAGTCCCGTACATCCGGGTGTTTTATTTTGACCTATGGGTAAAGTTAAGTACATATTCTATGGATTAAATGACCCGATATCAAGGTCTTAGGCATCGTTGGCAACCATAGTACTTTCTCCATTACGCTTCAAAGATGTACCGTGGGAAAATTTACTGACAAATTCTCGTTTTAATGAAAATTCTTGAGGCAGGGGAGACAACTCTTCTTCAAAAACGCATGTAACAATCAACTACTCTTCAATAAACCTTTATTATCAGTTGTCCATAGGCCGCGGAGTGGTATAGGTAGCTGTTATAAAATTTGTAATGACAAGGCAGACCGAGATCGATTCGAGCGTTCCCTTCCTTTTCTACGGGAAAACATTAGTGCAAATATGTGTATATTTCCGCATTAGTACCTTGCGGAACCAATGAAACTGTCTCAGTTGAAACTTAATAATTCATGTTTACGAGATTTTCTTAGCCAAATCGCCCACGGTATACAACAAAGCATTATGTAGAAGTGTAAAGGGGTATCCGACTATGTGTCAGGGGTAGGAGAAACATTGTTGTCATGAAATAAATCTGGGACCATCAAACGTCGGAGTGCATACCTCCTACTCTCGCCCATAACGCCGGAAGCGAACATTCGGACACCTCTTTTCTCATCAACTCCCGCGCTATTCCACTCGGGTTCCAGGTACACATCCGGCGTCCACATCCGCCCCAGTAGCACTTCCGGAAGCGCAACGCTCTGGTTTGGGGCCAGGGATGCTACCTGCAGACGTCCGTCTGTCCACACAGACTGCAAGTGCACGATTATCTCTAGGCTCTGGAAGAATATTATGTCAAAATGAATACAGCAGGCGAACACACAACCATTAAGAAACAAATTAATGTTACATGCTAAAATTTCAGTTGTACATGTATGATCAAATATCTCTTTATCATATATATAATGATCGAAAATATATGCTGTTGATGTTGTTTTTAATATTTCAAATATAAGTTATAAAATTGCAAACTTAGGATAGGGATATTATAGTTTATTCGGATTTAAACATACAGTTCGTCATTAATTAACATGGTTATGCATATGAACAAAATACGTTACAAACATCAAATATATATCATTACTAAGGAGAAAATATATCAAAACATATTATCAAAGAAAATATTAAACTTGTATCAATAATTGCAAACATTCAATTTATAAGCGTACTGCATAGTTTAACGTCTTATTTTTATGAACTATACATAATCTTGTCCTACCTCATCTACTACCGGTTTAATGTCGGTGACGGCAACTCTGGTTGCTACCTTCAGCACACCTTAACAATATATACTATATATAATACAATTAATAATAATGGTACAAAATTATTAATAACATTTTGAATGAGTATAGGTGTTATTTGATTAAATACAAAATGGGATTGTTTTATATTGTTTTAATTAAAGTCGGTACAAAAAGTTACCTTCATTTGGATCTGGAATAGACAAAAACTTATTTGACGAGTCTTTCAAAATAGCCCTTTCTGCATCCTTAAAACTGTAAAAAAAGAACAGCGTTATAAATAAAAAAAAATGTATAACCGTTATACGTTCACAATTTTAAAGACAAATACGACAAATTAAGCCAAATTTACCATAATATATTTGAAATTGACAGTAAAAAATAGTTACCTTTTAAATGTCTCGGATGCGACTCTGTCATAACCAACATGGATAAGTAGAAATGAAAATAATAGTTCCATTTTTACCAACAATCTTTGTCTGGATTTTCTTATTCACATTAACTTAGTTTTCTTGTCTGTCTTTTGTGGTGAAAGTAATACGTACATGCAAACAAATAAATAAAACAATAAAAGATATCAGGCCAAAATAAAAAGTTCTTCGTTACCACTAACTTCTTCCAACAATGAAGGGTAGGCATTTTTTTGAGAACCGAGCTTCTGTACCAAACTGACCAATAACAGGGTATATCACTTTTGCAGGACATTTTTAATATAAAATGATTAAATAATGGTTGAGCATATTCAGTCAAAAGTGCACATTTATTTGGGAATTACGGAAAAATTCCAAGCTACAGCATAAAAAGGTGTAGGCTGCGGAGAAATTAATAGGATCGGTCGGGGTAAGAAAACAACAACAATTATTTTGTTTGCCTTATAAGATAATGGTTACCGTACATCGTATTTTAACGGCTACCGAAATTCTACCATCCAAGGTTGCTACTTTTTTCTTGCAACATTCCTACAATTATAAAGAGTGCAATTAAGATATTGTCTACAGTGGATTAAACAAGAACAGTTGTAAGGAAATTTCCATTGGTTTGCAAAACCTTTGGTCTTAATGCAGAGTATTTTCCGCGGAACATCTTCCGACTTTAAGCATTGCTAATATAATTATGCCCCCACAAAGTGGCGGCATATAGGGTTGCCCTTGTCCGTACGTACGTCTGTCTGTCTGTACGTACGTACGTCCCGAAGATTGTTTCCGATCTAATTCTTGAAAACCGTTTGTCCAATCCTCACCAAACTTTAAACACATGTTTGTGACCATAATCTTGATCAAGTTCGATAGTCATGGAAATCGCTTTAGTCATTTAGGAGTTACGGCCCTTTTTTGCCAAAAATACTTCAAAAATATATGTTCCCAATCTAATTCTTGAAAACTGTTTGTCCAATCCTCACCAAACTTTAAACACATGTTTGTGACCATAATATCTTGATCAAGTTCGATAGTCATGGAAATCGCTTTAGTCATTTAGGAGTTACGGCCCTTTTTTGCCAAAAATACTTCAAAAATATATGTTTCCAATCTAATTCTTGAAAAGTATGTGTCCAATGTGGATCCAACAAGTTTTTTCCTGCCTGAATGGCGCCATATAACCTATACAGTCTTGTTTATGTATGTGTTACTTCACCCACACTTTACTACGACGTTTCGAGCGAGTGTGTCTACATGTATGTATAGGCGCTCGTGTATGATTGCAATTATTCGGTGCTGCCCTTTGAAATCCTTTTTTTTTTGGTTTTATTGACCTACAAGTATAACATTGACCATTGAGCTATCAACACTAGTTAATATGGTCTGCAGCGCAACACTAAACAACGTGTCTGCAGCGCAACACTAACCAATGCTGTCTGTAGCGCAACACCAGTTAATGTGGTCTGAAGCGCAACACTAGATCATGTGGTCTGAAGCGCAACACTAAACAATGTTGTCTGCAGCGCAACACTAAAAAATGTTATCTGCAACGCAACATCAGTTAATGTGGTCTGAAGCACAACACTAACCAATGTTGTCTACAGCGCAACACTAGTTAATGTGGTCTGAAGCGCAACACTAAACAATGTGGTCTGCAGCGCAACACCAGTTAATGTGGTCTGAAGCGCAACACTAGATCATGTGGTCTGAAGCGCAACACTAAACAATGTTGTCTGCAACGCAACACCAGTTAATGTGGTCTGAAGCGCAACACTAAACAATGTTGTCTGCAACGCAACACCAGTTAATGTGGTCTGAAGCGCAACACTAAACAATGTTGTCTGCAACGCAACACCAGTTAATGTGGTCTGAGGTGCAACACTAGTTAATGTGGTCTGAGGTGCAAAACTAGATAATCTGGTCTGAGGTGCAATACTAGAAAATGTTGTCTGAGGCGCCACACCAGTTAATGTTATCTGAGGCGCAACACCAGTTAATGTGGTCTGAGGTGCAACTCTAGATAAGGTGGTCTGAGGTGCAAAACTAGATAATGTGGTCTGAGGCGCAACACCAGTTAATGTGGTCTGAGGTGCAACACCAGTTAATGTGGTCTGAGGTGCAACACTAGATAATATGGTATACGGCGCAACACTAGATAATGTGGTCTGATGTGCAACACCAGTTAATGTGGTTTGAGGTGCAACACTAGATAATGTGGTCTGAGGCGCAACATCAGTTAATGTGGTCTGACGTGCAACACTAGAGAATGTGGTCTGAGGTGCAACACCAGTTAATGTGGCCCAACGTGCAACACTAGTTAATGTGGTTTGAGGTGCAACACTACATATAGATGATGTTGTCTGCAGCGCAACATCAGTTAATGTGGTCTGACGTGCAACACTAGATATTGTGGTCTGAGGTGCAACACCAGTTAATGTGGTCTGACGTGCAACACTAGTTTATGTTGTCTGAGGTGCAACACTACATATAGATAATGTTGTCTGCAGCGCAACACCAGATAATGTGGTATGCAGCGCAACACTATATAGTGTTGTTTGCAGTGCAATACTAGTTAATGTTGTCTGCAGCGCAACAAGGTAATGTTGTCAACGTAACACTGCTAGATAATGTTGTCTGAAGCGCATTTTATCGTGCTTTATAATTCTGTGTTAATTCGAGCAAGGTTGGATCCAGGCATTGACGTCAAAGGGGTCGTAACGTATGTACATAACCTTTCGACATGCGCCCCTCCCACAGAACCGAAATTTATATGGTTTAAAATGATGGCAACGCTTTGGAAAACTTTTTGCCATACCGGATAAAATATATTAAATATGAAACATGAAATGAACTGCATGTTGACTTGTTATACGTACCGTCGATCTCATTGACAACGGGAGTGGACGGCCCGGTAGAGCTGGAAACCGGTATCCACGGCGCTGAACTTCAGCTGCAGAGGTTCAAATTGTATCAATTTCAAGCCCAAAATGGTTAGGGTCGTGATTGTTGGCACGTCAATCAAAAGTGGGTCGTCCGACGAATTCTTTATAATGAATATTTATTAGAAGTAATACGGTAGGTGTCCAACAGCCTCCCGGTCAAGTGACAACGTGAAGGTTCATAGGTGACAGTTAAAACCTTCGTGGACATTAACAAGTAATGCGTTAATGTCGCCACACTAACATATCAAATCATGTGAAAATGACGCATTTATTTTCACCTGCTGAACATACTTATTTTTGCATTAACATGATGCCAACATATCTCCACTTGACAGAACGCATGTTATTAAATGGTATATAAGAATGAACGCATTAAGTATGTTAAATGAGAAAACAATGGGAGATAACAAAGCAGTAAAATATTGCCTTTTTGTTTAATTGATCCCAGATCAATATTTAGATATTGAATGAAATAAATCAAAAAGGAATATAATAACAATGGTTTAGGACAAAAGATATTTGAATTAAATGGAAAGACATGGGATAAATATTTATAACAATGGGTTAGGACAATAGATATTTGAATTAAATGGAAAGACATGGGATAAACATTAATAACAATGGGTTAGGACAATAGATATTTGAATTAAATGGAAAGACATGGGATATACATTTATAACAATGGGTTAGGACAATAGATATTTGAATTAAATGGAAAGACATGGGATATACATTTATAACAATGGGTTAGGACAATAGATATTTGAATTAAATGGAAAGACATGGGATAAACATTTATAACAATGGGTTAGGACAATAGATATTTGAATTAAATGGAAAGACATGGGATATACATTTATAACAATGGGTTAGGACAATAGATATTTGAATTAAATGGAAAGACATGGGATAAACATTTATAACAATGGGTTAGGACAATAGATATTTGAATTAAATGGAAAGACATGGGATATACATTTATAACAATGGGTTAGGACAATAGATATTTGAATTAAATGGAAAAACATGGGATATACATTTATAACAATGGGTTAGGACAATAGATATTTGAATTAAATGGAAAGACATGGGATATACATTTATAACAATGGGTTAGGACAATAGATATTTGAATTAAATGGAAAAACATGGGATATACATTTATAACAATGGGTTAGGACAATAGATATTTGAATTAAATGGAAAGACATGGGATAAACATTTATAACAATGGGTTAGGACAATAGATATTTGAATTAAATGGAAAGACATGGGATAAACATTTATAACAATGGGTTAGGACAATAGATATTTGAATTAAATGGAAAGACATGGGATATACATTTATAACAATGGGTTAGGACAATAGATATTTGAATTAAATGGAAAAACATGGGATATACATTTATAACAATGGGTTAGGACAATAGATATTTGAATTAAATGGAAAGACATGGGATAAACATTTATAACAATGGGTTAGGACAATAGATATTTGAATTAAATGGAAAGACATGGGATATACATTTATAACAATGGGTTAGGACAATAGATATTTGAATTAAATGGAAAGACATGGGATATACATTTATAACAATGGGTTAGGACAATAGATATTTGAATTAAATGGAAAAACATGGGATATACATTTATAACAATGGGTTAGGACAATAGATATTTGAATTAAATGGAAAGACATGGGATAAACATTTATAACAATGGGTTAGGACAATAGATATTTGAATTAAATGGAAAGACATGGGATATACATTTATAACAATGGGTTAGGACAATAGATATTTGAATTAAATGGAAAGACATGGGATATACATTTATAACAATGGGTTAGGACAATAGATATTTGAATTAAATGGAAAAACATGGGATATACATTTATAACAGTGGGTTAGGACAATAGATATTTGAATTAAATGGAAAAAACATGGGATAAATATTTATAACAATGGGTTAGGACAATAGATATTTGAATTAAATGGAAAAACATGGGATATACATTTATAACAATGGGTTAGGACAATAGATATTTCAATTAAATGGAAAGACATGGGATAAACATTTATAACAATGGGTTAGGACAATAGATATTTGAATTAAATGGAAAGACATGGGATAAATATTTATAACAATGTGTTAGGATAAAAGATATTTGAAGGAAAAAAACGGAAATAACATGGGATATACATTTATAAAAATGAGTTAGGACAATAGATATTTGAATAAAATGGAAATAACACGGGATTCACATTTATAGCAATGCGTTAAGAAAATGGACATTTCAATAAAAGAGATATAAATGCCATATGCAAAGCGTTGCATTTATCCTTTAAATCAATTCCATCCATTCGTTTCTGAGTAGGGCTTCATGCAATCTTTGTTCAAACAAAATCATAGTACAAGGGGGAAAAGTTCGGGCATAAGTGAGTAAATGCAAAAGTGACTTAAATTCATGCGAAGTGCACAACCTTGGACGTTCATAGTTGCATTAAAATCCTTCCAGAAGTATCCGATTTCTGCTCCGGATAAAACTTGGTTTAAGAAGGAGACAAATAAAATAATGATAAAACAGTGTCTCCCTTCGTCAAAGGTGATGTATACTTTTATAAACAAGCCATTTTTATATTTTCATCTTTATTATAAAGTTCCCTAATATATCAAGCTCATTCTATCAATTTCATCACGGGGTGATGAGACTGGAAACTGCGTCCCGGAACGAGGCTGGAATGAGCACGTGACTGATCTCGTGAATGACGCCATTGCTTGCACTGACGTCACGCTTCGTTATACGCTGTCTGTCAACACTAGGCGTCCCTGAAAATCGTTAACTCTTATAGTAACACTCGTATTCAAAACCAAAACATACACATGTCTAACAAACGTAATTTTTTAGTGATAAACCTTTAACTTCTTGCTAATTAATGTATTTATGGAAAATATTAATTACCGATAACACGATTGTAACCGTGTATTTAATAGCTGAACACCTAAAAATATTAAATGATTGGTGAGTGTTAGAAGATTTACTGTGATCTACTATCGTCTATTAAGATTGAAATACCGTGTTTTCCGGAACCTTTTTTAAATTAAACTCGGTTTCTTTAATAAGAACCATTGTTTCCGACATGTATTCATCTTTTTAGTATATTAAAACAGTTGTATTAATTGTGGTAAATCTAATTTGGGAGTAGGAGTGCATCTTTAACTTTTAAGCGTCATGGGCGTCAATATGAATTATTGTTCCTGAAAAAGAACTGAGCAAGTGTTTTTTGTTCTTAGATAATTTGTAGATGATCATGGATTTTAGCTTTTGTAATTGTTGGCCATCCGCTTCATTTCATAAATAGGTGTATGTTCCATTGTGATACGTTCTACACTTTCTAAACACATAAGTATTCATATTTTTGAAACTTCTTACCGGTTGAAACAGACGAACTTGAAGCGAGCAGGTGTTCCCTATCGACGGCCTCGAGGGTGTTGAGGGAGCCGGAGTGCATCCCGCGCGTGTACAGGGTGCCGTGGATAACGTGATACAGCAGAATCGCTACCGGGTGATAAAAAAAGTAAAAATAGATACTATATTGTTGACATGCTTTTAGTCTTGTTTATCAGGGCCACAATTATGATACAGATTAAAAAAAACACAATTCCAAGAATCATGCCCTTTAAAGCTGCACTCTCACAGATTGATCGTTTTGACGACTTTTTTAATCATTGTCTTGCGACAAGCCATTTGTTTGCGTCCATGTCTGTAAAACCACTGATATAAGACTGCTGACAAAATTTCAAATCGCAGTTTTCAAATCGCATTTTTTTTCTTGTTTACGTTCGAAAAATAAATGTTTTAACTTAAAAGGCTAAACGCGTTACTTACTCTTAAAACTGAAATTTTCGGCAGTTAAACAATTGAGATATATTCTTACATGACAGAACTGAAGGCAATAAAAGCCATTTCTTCGACATTTTTTTAAACAAATGACAAAACTGTCGATCTGTGAGAGTGAAGCTTTAACGCCGTATCCAAATGTTTCGTTGCAGAACTTACATTTGAGGAGTTCTGTATCAGCCAGAAGTGCCTGCACAGTGGCGTTACCGAGGCTGTTAAAGGCTGCATTCGTCGGCGCGAACAACGTAAAAGGTCCCTCTGAAGTAAGTTATTGTTAGAATGTAAGTACATTAACACACAGAGTTATCTTACGGATAAATATCAAAATAGCGAAAGGACAAAAACAAACGTATTTCGGGAATCGTAGCCAGTATCAATTACAAAGACTCGTTGAAGAATACGTCAAAACAAACACGAATTTAACGTCATCCATAAAGCAGAAATTCTGGTTCTCTTTCACTCAAATTGCTAGATGTAGGTTCTGAATTATAATTATAAAAGGCAATCAGCATAGCCTGCATAAAATGTGTTATCCATCAAAATAAATACGCATGGGTGGATCCAGGATTTGACGTTAGAGGGGGCGTAACTTAGGAGTGTAAGCCCTTCCCCAAAATTGAGATTAATTGGCTAAAAGTGTAGAGGGGGTTACGGGTATTCCCTCAATAAAATTTTACATTTCTTGTCCGAAATGGTGCATTTCGGGCGTATTTTGTTATTTGTGTCTCCTAAATTGAAATAAAAGATCAACTTGGACGATTTTACGGTGGGTGCGCCCTCTCTGGAACCGGTTGTGATACGAACCTGCAAGAGCTGGTCCCAGCCCGGCGGCCTGGATGGCGGCATTGAGGGTCGAGAGTTCGGGTGTGGAGGCGAGAATGTCGGGAATACTTCCGTTAGGCGGCAACATCAAGTGGTCTATCATGTGTACAACCCCGTTACTGGCCACGTGATTTGGGCTGTTGATATAGGCTCCATCGACTGTCACACGCTGGAAACATTAGTTGTTGTAAATAGCGTTTGGTAAATCCCTTATGTGTTCGTCTACTTTTTTGTAAACCTTTGGCTTAGCGTATATTGCTCTGCAGACTAAATGTTTTGATTGGCCTGTATATTTAGCTGACCAATTGGCTGAATGGAAACACTGAGGCATGTCTAAGGATAAGGTAAAGATCAATATTGAATACTGGTCCAGGCCGGGGTGCCGTTTCAACAAAGATCTCAGTTGATTTAAGTCATTACTGGAATTATTTTAGTGCCATAGTTTCGTTCTTTTGATGCATATGTGTGTAAAAATTGAACTTAGCCTGTATTTAAGCTGCACTCTCACAGATATACCGTTTTGACAACTTTTTATTTTTTTGTCTTGGAATGAGCAAATGTTTGCGTAAATATCTGCAAATAACTAATATAAGACTGCTGATAAAAGATCAGATCGCAGATTTTCATATTTATGGTTGAAAATTAATGTTTAATGGCTTAAACCGTTACGAACGGTTTT